>NC_081356.1:81244334-81570834 GCF_030684315.1 Stegostoma tigrinum
ATGAAACCTGCCATTAGCTGATAATGAAACAGCCACATGTAGACTCTTTAAGAGCTTCCTGTTCGAACAGGGAGTCTGTGCATCACAGTAAGGGCATTGGGATAACAAGGTGTAGAGCTGGATAAGCACAGCAGACCAAGCAGCATCAGAGGAGCAGGAAGGCTGATGTTTCGGGCCTAGACTCTTCTTCAGAAGGCCTAAAACGTCGGCCTTCCTGCTCCTCTGAAGCTGCTTGGCCTGCTGTGTTTATCCAGCTCTACATCTTGTTATCTCAGATTCTCGAGCATCTGCAGTTCCTACTATGCGTGAAACAGTAAGGGCATTGCTCTGCTTGAGACTGCCATATCCTTGGAGAGATCAGTGGTGTGATAGTTCAGCGATGTCTCCCTCCCACGTTCTCTTTTAAATCATTAAGGAAAGACAGGAAGTGCTTTTTCCTGAAAATTGCAGAAGAGGATGTTCCCAGCGGACCAGGATAGCGTGGACGGAGGTAGCGGGGGTGGTAAACAACCTTTGGATCAGCTGCTGAATTTAGATCTATTGCAGCAACTGGTCAATGACGTGCTGCATTCCTCAAGAATAACAACCAATGCTACACTTCAGCAAGTGTCTCTTGTGGGCGAAAAGAATTAAAGGGTATCAGGGAAAAGTGGGAGCAGGCTTTTGAGTTGGATTAACAGCCATGATCATAAAGAATAACGGAGCAGGACCAAAGAGTTGAATAGCTTACTGCTACTCCTGCCATATTTTCTGTGTTTCTTGTGTGGCCGTCATTGATGTATATGTGCGAGTGGGTTGCTGTGTCAGAAGGGTGATCATCTTCAGTTTCACATGGAAAAGATGGCCAGAGCAGCTAGAAGTTTGTCTTTTGCCTGCTCGGTTGTAGCATGCCAGTGTTTGTGATGGGGATATGTACGTTGATTAAATGTCATTTGAAATTTTACTAAAGCTATGATTTGTCATCCAGAAGCAGACCCACAATTCCTGTGAGAGGAGACAGACAGGAGAATTTATGCTGTGAGGAGCCTCCAGTCCCCTTGAGGAGGTGGTGATGAAAATTGTAGATGAGCAGAGGGAGCACAATTGATGTAGAAGGTGAAATTGGACCATCCTCAAGTAAGGGATGGGGTCACCAGCCTGGTGGTGGCATGTGTACACACAGGATGAATGTGAAGAAAAATGAATCATTCAAGCAGTGATTCTTCTTTGTTCTCTTCAAAAGTTATCCCCAAGACCAAGCTGCTAGCAATACAGAAGCTCCACCTATGGGTATGAAGCAGCCAGTGAATTATCATCTGCCTGATCATTAACATTTGTGGCCCAAGGTTGAAACATGGGTCTCATGTAGATTCGGGTATACAATCTGGTGAGCCCACCATAGATATGATCCAGCAGCTGAGATGGGATGTGAGAACTGGTTCCTCGACACATGGAGGAGTTAAGGGGACCAAACATCTGCTGATATGTACGCTAATGTTGGGCTTTTTGTTGTGGTGTAAGGAGCCTGTTGGACATGCAACAGAGGCCAATCGATCCTATAATAGGGATACCAGGTTTACACACAGCTTTGAGTGAAGTATGGAGAAGTGCATTAATGCCATGGGTTCTGAAATATTCCAGGCATTTGAATACATGACTTCATTAATGGAGAGAAAGGTGACAGCATTGAAGAACCACGTTGAGGATCTGATCTATATATGCTTTGACCTGCATTTCATCAATAGGCTTTGTGCAGCAGTGATTGGACGAGAGGGAGAATGAGTTACCTGGACTTCTTTCAAAAAGCTCCATCACCTCAAGGAGATGTGGTGGTGCCATCGCACATCCAAAGGTGGAGGAGCACCTGCCACTAGCTGCCAGGGCCTTCATTTCGGGGTAACCATGGGATGAGTGGTATCTGTTTCCTGCCTTCACCATTCATCTCAACAACTCTGGAAGGTGAGGTCAAGGCGAATGCTGCTGCATCAGTGGAGAAGATCTCCCTGTAGACTGGATCCCTCAATGCTCCATGCCTCTAGAGGATGTCCACAATGGTCATCTAAAACAAGAGAGTGAGCAGACTACAGTGTCACAATGATGCCACCCGAAGGTTGCAGGAACAGCAACTCATATTCCGCCTGGGAACCCTGCAGCCTAATGGTATCAATGTGGACTTCACCAGTTTCAAAATCTCCCCTTCCCCTACTGCATCCCTAAACCAGCCCAGTTCGTCCCCTCCCCCCACTGCACCACACAACCAGCCCAGCTCTTCCCCCCCACCCACTGCATCCCAAAACCAATCCAACCTGTCTCTGCCTCCCTAACCGGTTCTTCCTCTCACCCATCCCTTCCTCCCACCCCAAGCCGCACCCCCATCTACCTACTAACCTCATCCCACCTCCTTGACCTGTCCGTCTTCCCTGGACTGACCTATCCCCTCCCTACCTCCCCACCTATACTCTCTCCACCTATCTTCTTTTCTCTCCATCTTCGGTCTGCCTCCCCCTCTCTCCCTATTTATTCCAGTTCCCTCTCCCCATCCCCCTCTCTGATGAAGGGTCTAGGCCCGAAACGTCAGCTTTTGTGCTCCTGAGATGCTGCTTGGCCTGCTGTGTTCATCTAGCCTCACATTTTATTATCAGTGAGCAGATTACCTCCACCTCAGCAAGTGATATCAGGGTTGCAACTTGACTGGCTATGGGAAATAATTGAAAAATGAATGAGCGCAAAAGTAGCACGAACGATTTTTCTGCCCCAGCTGTTAAAATATGCACAGTATTTATTTGTTTGGATCATACGTTTGTATTGAGTCTTTTTATGCCTTGTGCCATACTTGTCATTGTGGTAACTAAAAAGGAGATGGGGTCGCAGATTTTACACCTGAATGAAATGTGTTCCATTTTCATGCATTCTTTTAACAAAAACATTGACCATAACATGGTAGAGTTCAGCATTCAGTTTGCGGGAAAGGTAATTGAGCTGGAAACAACTGTGCTAATTTTTCTGAAGAAAAGTCTTGACCTGAAACGTCAACTTTCCTGCTCCTCTGATGCTGCTTGGCCTGCTCTGTTCATCCAGCTTCATACCGTGTTATCTGTGCTAAACTTAAGATGTGAAGGTGCTGGTGTTGGACTGGGGTGGACAAAGTCAGAAGTCACACGACACCAGGTTATAGTACAACAGGTTTATTTGAAAACACAAGCCTATGGTGCACTGCTTCTTCATCAGGTGAAGTCTGACGAAGAAGCAGTGCTCCAAAAGCTTGTGATTTCAAATAAACCTGTTGGACTATAACTTGGTATTGTGTGACTTCTGACTTTGTCTTTAAACTTAAACAAGGGTAGTCACAAATGAATAAAGGTAGATCTTGCTTTAGTGGACTGCTAAAGGCGTTTAGCAGGAAAGATGATTGTTGAACAAAGGAAAATGTTTAAGAAAGTAGGCCATGGCTCACAGCAAAGACATAACCAGCATTCATTTGAAAAAAAACATAGAATATGGCAAAGATTAGTGGTAAGCCAGAGGATTGAGTTTTAAATAAGTTTTTTTTCTTAGAAACAGAGTTTTATAAACCAACAAAAGATGACCAACTTAAAAAAAAGAAGTGGCAGAAGATAAACTTTGTGGATAAACATGCAAGAATTTGTTAAGAATTAAGAGTCGACACTTTGCCATGGAGCTGGAGTCACATGTAGACTGGACAGTTAAAGAGGGGGACAATACATTGTGGGGCTGGAGGAACCCAGCAGGCCAGGCAGCATCAGATAACCCCACTGCAAATCCTCTCTGACTGAGTTAAGCATGGAGTTTCTTCCATAATGTACTAGGGAAATTAATGGGGCTAAAGACTAGGAAGTCCCCAGGATCTGATGCGATGCATCCTCGGACGTCATAGGAAGTAGCTGCAGCGGTAGTGGATGCATTGGTAGTAGTCTTGTATCTAAGGTTGGTTGGCTCGCCGAGCTGGTTCTTTGTTGTTCTGCAGATGTTTCGTAGCCCTGCTGGGTAACACCATCAGTGCAACCTCTGGGGAAATTGCCCAGTGGGGTGGGGAGACATCTGCGGAACAACAACAGACCGCTTTGGTGAGCCAGCCAACCTCAACATCCACCGTCCAAGTTACAATCTACCCCAAAACCTTAAAAATGTATCTAAATTTTGACATAGACTGTTTGGGTGACAGGCAGGAAGTATGCACTAAAGGCTGGACCTTGTGCTTTCTATTGTATAACGTTTTTGACATTAGAAAAACATATGAAATATTACTTTGTAGTTGCATCCCTTTCAATTGCAAACTTCACATCTACTCAGTACTGGAAAATTCAAACGAGTCATTCACTTTGGGAAGAATAATAGTAAGACAGAATACTGGGTCAATGGAAAGATTCTTGGTCGTGTGGATGTGCAGAGGGATCCTGGTGTCCATGTACATAGATCCCTGAAAGTCACCACCCAAGTTGATAGTGCTGTTAAGAAGGCTTACAGTGTGTTAGGTTTTATTGGTAGAGGGATTGAGTTCCGGAGCCGTGATGTCATGGCTGCAACTGTAGAAAACGCTAGTGCGGCCTCACTTGTAATATTGCGTGCAGTTCTGGTCGCCCCATTACAGGAAGGATGTGGAAGCATTGGAAAAGGTGCAGAGGAGATTTACCAGGATATTGCCTGGCCTGGAGCGAAGGCCGAGGGACTTGGGTCTGTTCTCATTGGAGAGAAGAAGGCTAAGAGGGGATTTAATAGAGACGTACAAGATGATCAGAGGATTAGATAGGGTGGACAGTAAGAATCTTTTTCCGAGGATGATGACGTCAGCTTGTACAAGGGGGCAGAGCTACAAAGTGAGGGGTGATAGATTTAAGACAGATGCCAGAGGCAGGTTCTTTACTCAGAGAGTGGTAAGAGCGTGGAATGACCTGCCTGCCAATGTAGTTAACTCAGCCATATTAGGGGCATTTAAACAGTCCTTGGATAAGCATTTGGATGATGATGGGATAGTGTAGGGGGATGGGCTTAGATTAGTTCACAGTTCAGTGCAACATCGAGGGCTGAAGGGCCTGTTCTGTGCTGTATTTTTCTATGTTCTATGTTCTATGTTCTATGTAATACTTAGATTCTGGAAATGCTTTGAGGATTGTAAAACAAAAATGTAACATCTTTATTTGAAAAGGAAAGGATACAAAAACAGGTTGCATATAAAATAGGATGGCTAGCTTAACATCTGCTATTGGGAAATGAAAGTGTTTATTATTAAGGATGAAAGAGCGAAGTTTTTAGTAATACATAATATGATCAAGCAAAGTTAGTTTGGCGTCATGGAAGGGGAATAATGCCTGACAACTTTGTTAGAATTTTTTCGAAAGGTAACAAGCAGGTTATATAAAGGGGGAGCAGTGGATATGATAGGTTTGGATTTTCACTAGGCTTTAGATAAGGTAATGCACCTTAGGCTACTTAATAAGACGAGAACCACTGCTGTAGGAGGTGATTTTTGAGTCAAAGAGCCACTTAGCACAAAAACAGACCCTTTGGCCTATCTGGTCCATACTGACTGTAGTCCCAAAAGAGTCCCACATGCCTGCGCTTGGCCCATGTCCCTCCAAACATTCTCTTATTCAGGTCCTTATCTAAATTCCTTTTGAAATGTAACTATACCTGCATCCACCACTTCCTATGAAGCTCATTCCTCACATGAACCTATCTGTGTGTAAGAAAAAATTACCCCTCATGTCTTTTTGAAATATCTCTCCTCTCTCCTTAACAATGTATTGTATTAGCATGACTAAAGGTTTGGCTAATTATTAGGAGACAGAGAGTTGGACTAAGGGGGCATTTTCAAGATGGCAATCTGAAACTAGTAGAATGCCACAGGGATCAGTGCCAGGCCCACAATTATTTAAAATTTATATTAGTGACTTGGATGAGGAAAGTGAATGTATTACACCCAGTTTTGTAAATTACATAAAAATACGTGGAAAGGCAAATAGTAAGGATGTCTTAAAAAGCCTTCAGGGAGATATAGACAAGTTAATTGTGTAGGCAAAAACTTGGTAGATGGAATGTTATGTAGAGGGAAATGTGAGTTTAATCACTTTGGCAAGAACAATAGAGAAGCTGAATATTATTTAGATTGAGAAAGACGGCTGAACAAGGGACTTAGGAGTCCACATGCATTGACCACTAAAAACTAGCGTCCAAGTTTAGCAGGTAAAAGGGAAGGCAAATAGAATGATGATTTTTATTTCAAAAGGAATGGAATTCAAACGTAGGGAGGTTGCTAAATTAGCTAAGGCACTAGTCAGACCACAGATGAAATATAAGTTTTGGCTCTGTTATTTATTGAAAGATATACTGGCATTGGAGGCAGTCTCGTGAAGGTTCACCAGGTTTATCTTAGGTATGAAGGTATTTTGGTAGGAGGAGGTGCTGAGAGGGGTTGGGCTTGTACTCTTTGGAATTTAGGTAAATGAGAAGAGATGCTTGTTTCAGTTGTGACACAGATTATAAGAGCAGGGAGGTCATATTGGAGCTGTTAAGAACTTTGGTTCGGCCACAGCTGGAGTACTATGTGCAGTTCTGGTCAACACACTGTAGGAAGAATTTGATTGAACTGGAGGCGATGGTAGAGATTCACGCGGAGTTGCCTGCAATGGAGCATTTCAGCTGTGAAGAGAAGCTGGATAAAGTTGTGGTCCAGAGAATCAGAGAATCCTGACGGTGTGGAAACAAGCCCTTTGGCCCAACAAGTCCTCACCAACCCTGAAAGCATTCCACCCAGACTCCATCCCTCTAATCTACACATCCCTGGACACTATGGGACAATTTAGCACAGCCAATTCACCCTAACCTGCACGTCTTTGGACTATGGGAGGAAACTGGAGCACCCTGAGGAAACCCACACAGACACGGGGAGAATGTGCAAACTCCACACAGTCACCTGAGGGTGGAATCAAACCCGGGTTCCTGGCACTGTCAGGCAGCAATGCTAACCACTGAGCCACCATGATGCCCTATTTTCTTTGAAACAGAGAAATTTGAGGGGGATCTGATAGAGATGTGTAAGATTATGAGGGGTATGGACAGGGTGAATAGAAGGCAGCTGTTCCCTCTAGTTGAGTGGTAAATAACAAAGGAAAGAATTTTAAAATGAAAGACAGGAGATTTAACAGGAATTTGAGCAAACGTTTTATCATGCAGAAGATGGTGGGCTCTGGAATGCGCAGTCTGGAAGGGTAATTGAAAGCTCACAACCTTTCAAAAGTGCTTGGAAAGTTCGTGAAGTGTCATCACATTTAAGGCTCTGGGTCTGGTGCTCATCACATTTAAGGCTCTGGGTCTAGTGCAGGAAGTAGGGCTAGTGTGTTAATGTAGACAATAATATAACTTTGGTACAGGTTTGATGGGCTTAAGTGCTTCTTCTGTACCGTATGATTCTTTGAAAATTATCTCAAGTGTTCATAGCATGCAAAGATACTAAAACTACCAATCTACCACATGCAGGCATAATGTCTGACAGGCCGCACGCATATGACTATTTATTGTTGCAGCTCAACCTGCATCCAGAAATCAAAATTTGATATCCCACCTAATTAAGCACTCCACATGCCACCTTTTCTGCTCTTCTAGGCTGTGTAACTTTCCTCCCAAAACATGGGAAAGAATGTACATTAATCAATAGAGAAAAAAAGTGACAATAAGGAAAATAAATTAAAAGATCAGACGGAATAAGAGGATGTTGTAACCCAGTTGTGTCACTCAATGGGTGACACGACAACCTTGTTTTAATGCAAATGAGAAAAATGCTTCATTTTCTCATAAGTACTGTTGTAATTTTTAGGCAATTTGTAAGGCTATTTTTCTTTTACGTTTTTCATTAACTTCAATTTTGGGTCCAAGGGATCAATGGCTTGGAAACTGCCTATTCATACATTTCTTGTGTTTCATAAATCAGTTTTGTTCCATTGCCGGTTGTTCTCACTTAAATAACGTTGAGCCCAATCTTTTTGAGATGCTCACGATGTAGAATGCAACATGCCTTTTGTTGAAATCTTGAAGGTATAATTGGCACCCTGTTATGTTTAAAATTATAATTTAAAGATCAAGGGTGAATGTAACTGAAATGCTGTATCAGTAACAAAATATTAGTTGTCTGATAATTTCTTTTTCTCTCATGGACTTTGCAATGACTTTAGATGATAGCCTTTCTTCTGTTGCCGGGTTCCAGTTTCTGACTCCTATGTTAAACACAAGTAACCATCAATACGTAGCTGTGGTGAACATGCTCTTACATTAAACTTTCCCTTGTGCAGCAATGTTTTCTTGATGAAGCAGGATTGAGAGGGTTGATCATTGTGTCAGAAAAATGGAACACAATGGAAATTTGCATTTTACTATTCTAAGCGATGTTACAATAATTTTGTAATGACTTTATACTGTGAATGCTGAGAAAGTTGAGCTGATTGTAAAGATAGTTTTAAACTCTCTTTGTATTCCAATTATGACAAGTTTATCAAGTCCTCTCAGCTGTTGTATATTATCGATAAATTAATTATATATCTATGCAAATATTACACACTGTAAACAGCCACAATACTAACACAGATAGTTTACAAATACATGAATTAATGTAAATTTGCCCAGTCTACATAAAAAAGGCCTCAAAAACTTTCTCTGCTTAGTCAGCTCACAAAGCAGACTATTGGCATCAATGATAACAAGGTGTAGAGCTGGATGAACACAGCAGGCCAAGCAGCATCAGAGGATCAAGAAGGCTGACGTTTTGGGCCTAGACCCTTCTTCAGAAAGGCCTTTTCTGAAGAAGGGTCTAGGCCCGGAATGTCAGCCTTCCTGTTCCTCTGATGCTGCTTGGCCTGCAGTGTTCATCCAGCTCTACACCTTGTTATTTCCGATTCTGCAGCATCTGCAGTTCCTGCTATCTCTGTTGGTTTCAATGGACCTTTTGATGAAAGTAGTGAGCATTCATGGCAACAGATCATATGGAAAGGAGTACTTTTAGTAATATGAAACCTTTTGTTATCAAATTAATAACTGGAGAGCTGTTTAAGGTGAATCACTTTGTGAAAAATCATCATAAAGTATTTTACATACAGGTAGATATTCTGGGACAGATAATACAAAGTAGAATTGATTGGGCCTCAATAACTGACAGGTGTCGCTCAGCTGGGTCAAAAATGGATTCACTGTCTTTCCCAAGTGCTGAGGTATTCAATTTATTTAAGTCTACAGTTACATTTTAATAACCATTCTGGCGCAGAAGTGTAATTGTTTTTCTGTGTTCATTGCGAAAACTGATTTCAAAAGTTCATGCTCATTAATCGTTTCAATTTTGAGATTGATTCAGACAAAAAGTAAGCACGTGATTAACATGCACAAGCCTTTTTATTATTTTTCATTGTGTTGTTACATGCTGTAAGAGAATAAGCTCATTTTAAAGCTACCTTTGAACCTCTACTTTAAATATATGCTAAGAATGAGTTTCACAGCTGTCTGGAGAAGGGAACTCCAAAGATTCAAACTCTGAGTGAAAATGTTTCTCCTCATCTCAGTCCAAAATGGCATTCCCTATATTTTCATACTGTCCTCAACCAAGGGAAATATCTACATCTACCCTGTCTAACCCTCTTAAGTATTTTTAAGTAGATTTCAATCACATTGACATTCATTCATCAAAACTCTAGAGAACGCTGGCCTAGATTGCCCATCTCCCTTTATGGAGTTATTTCTGTTCCTTTTTGGCCATTTTACATATCCGCCCTCAAGAAATCACCCTTTCGTTCTAAATGTTCAAGAAATGTTTTTGTACATTTCAAATACAGTGTGAATATATGAAACCAGTGCTCAGAGTTGGAAGGCAACAAGGTTGTTAAAATATTCAATAATCCTGAAAGCAGCTAGTAAAAATTGTTGGTGGAGGTGGGTGAGGCTGAAAGCAGTTTTTGTTGCACTCCTGTTCTTAGTTTACCTTACTTCCTGTGAAAATGGCAGGGAATGATTATTGTCACATATATCAATCAAAACAATGTAATACTAATTAAAACAGAAATTGCTCGAGCAACTCAGCAGGTCTGGCAGAATTTGTTGGAAGAAAGCAGAGTTAACATTTCAAGTCTGGTGTATCTTCATCAGGACACTGATCCGAACACTGAAACACCAGTTCTGATGAAGAGTCACTGGACTCGGAGTGTTCACTCTGCGTTCTTCCTACAGATGCATCCAGATTTTTGAGTTTTGCCAGCAATTTGTGTTTTCATTTCAATCTGCTGCATCCAGCATTCTTTGTTTTACGTTATTGATTAATATTCTTTCATTCATATTGTCTTTTTACACTTGAAGTCCTAATAGATCCAGTAAAAGAGTGAGGGAAATGATTTGCTGGGAGATTTTCCTTGTCTGCAGTTTCTAGCACACTAAGGATATGAGAGGAACAAATATGATAGGAGCAAAAATAAAGTTGCTCGTAAAGCTCAGCAGGTCTGGCAACATCTGTTAACATTTCGGGTCCAGTGACCATTCTCAGTTCTGAGGTTAACTCTGTTTTCTCCTCCACAGATGTTGCCAGACCTGCTGAGCTTTTCCAGCAACTTTGTTTTTGTTCCTGATTTACAGCATCCACAGTTCTTTTGGTTTTTATTAAGGAATACGATAGATTCCTTTCAATCTACAGTTGCAATTGAAATATTGAAAATAGAACATCTTGCTCACAGTGAGCTACAATTTACTGGAGTATACATTGCTGAGTTAGTCTCAGATTCTTGCAAAGAGCATAGAAACAACAACAGTAACCGGAATGTTGGAATCATTTGGCACATCATCTTGCAAACATGGAGAGAACAGAAGAGTTCCAGCTTGCCAGTGTGCCCTAATACTCTCTAAGATTATTATCTTCATACTTTCCATTGTTATTAACTATTATGGTTCATGAGAATTTAAGTGGATAATGCATCTTTTTCTTTTAT
Organism: Stegostoma tigrinum; assembly: GCF_030684315.1. NCBI lineage: Eukaryota > Metazoa > Chordata > Chondrichthyes > Orectolobiformes > Stegostomatidae > Stegostoma > Stegostoma tigrinum. The sequence continues at coordinate 81,255,284 of NC_081356.1, forward strand.
TTTTTGAAGTTATACTATACTTGTTTATATTGTCTATGGAAAAGGTCAGGGCATCTGACAGGAAACCTTTGTGAATCAGATCACAATCTAGAATAATGAAAAGGGGAAGCACAGCTTCAGGGGGCTAAGAACAACTATAGTCGGACTGATGAATTGGAATTTAAGGTTGGCACTGAAAATGATAACTGAGCAATGAAAGCTTTAAGTGGGAGAGAGCTCAGGAATAGTCAAACTATTTTCCATCAAAGAACAAAGACAGAGTTTTAAAGTCAAAATTTCTGAATGTGGTGAAGAAGACAAAGTGTGCTGATGACAGGTGCCTGGTGATACAACAATCAAGAAATGTAATGAATACAGAGCATTTAGAGGGAATTGGAAAAAACAAACAATGGAAGCTGAGAGAGATATGAAAACAGACTGGCGGCTAACATAAAAAGGAATTCCAAATTCTTCTGGAGGCATAAGAAAGGGGTTGGACTGACAGTTGGGGCCAGAAAGTCCAAAGTTCTGAGTCGGGACATAGCGCCTCCACCTTCTATGAAAATTGACAACCTCACTCTGAAGGTCAATGACAGTTTCACATATCTTGCATCAACAATTACAAGAAACAGTCCTTTAATGCTGAAATCAGCACCAGGATTGTTCAGGTGGCTGCTCTCATGTCAAAGTTGAGAAGATCAGTGCAAGAACAATAGGTCACCCACATCTGTGAACTAAGGAGATCTGCTTGCAAGCAAGTCTTCAAGTTGATTGGCACAAAATTAATGCATGTGATGTGTTCACTGCTAACCGGAGTGCAGGTCAGGAAGGATGTGGGAAAAACGGATGTTAAAATAAATGACCAGATGTTGGACAAAGTGAGCCTGCATTAAAAAAACATCAGTTGACTTTGAACTATACTTTTGAACTATGCCAACTGCAGAAGGGACTGCAAAAGAATGGCCACCATGCCATGTATAAAAACACCTCAGAACTGACAACCAAACTACTCAGACCACTAGCAGTCATGACAGCACACAAACTGGCAGGCATACTAAGACAGCAGCTGACCGGAGTTAAAGACCCAAGAGATACCATGGATGAGAAAAACTACACTTTAAACTGGGACAACACTACTATCATTTCACAAGCCAAACAGAGGACAGCGAGGGAATTCTTGGAGGCTTGGCATTCATCTGCAGACTCCATCAACAAACACGGTGAATCAGACCTGATGTACCGACCATTACAACACACAGGTGGAACTGGCATCTACCCAACCAGCAAAAACCAGACCATATAAATTTGAACTGGCACAAGACAACGGTGATTCACAGGAGGGCCCACAGCACTGAAGATGTCACCTAGTAAGGGGACGAAATATCTGCCATAAAACCTCCCAGCTTGGCGAACACTTCAACATCTACAGATGGGAGGTATGGTTAGTAAGTTTGCAGATGACACCAAATTGGAGTTGTAGTGGACAACAACAAATGGGATATTGATCAGATGGGCCAATGGGTGGCAGATGAAGTTCATTTTAATAAATTTGAGGAACCGCATTTTGGAAGCACAAATCAGGGCAGCACTTACATACACTTAATGGCAAAGCCCTGGGGAGTGTCACTAAACAAAGAGACCTTGGAGTTGAGTCACAAGTAGATAGGATAGTGAGGAAGGCATTTGGTCTGCTTGCCTTTATTGGTCAGTGCATTGAGTATAGGAGTTGAGAGTCATGTTGTGGCTGTACAGTACATTGATTAAGCCACATTTGGAATGCTGTGTGCAATTCACGTATCCCTGCTTTAGGAAAGATGTTGTGAATCTTGAAAGGGTTCAGAAAAGATTTATAAGTATGTTGCCAGGGTGGAGGGTTTGAGCTATTGGAAGAGGCTGAATAGGCTGAGCTATTTTCCTGGAGTATCAGGGGCTAGGGGGTGACCTTATGGAGGTTTGTAAAATCATGAGGGGCATGGATAGGGTCTTTTGTTGAGAGTAGGGGAGTTGAAAACTAGAGGACATAGGTTTAAGGTGAGATGGGAAAGATTTAAAAGGGACCTAAGGGACAACTTTTTCTTGCAGAGGGTGGTGCATGTAAGGACTGAGCTGCCAGAGGAAGTGGCAGAGGCTGGTACAATTACAACATTTAAAAGGCTTCTGGATGGGTATATGAATAAGTAGGGTTTAGAGGGATACCGGCCAAATGCTGGAAAATGGGATTAGATTCACTTAGTACATCTGATTGGCATGGATGAATTGGACCAAAGGGTGTGTTTCCATACTGTATATCATGCTGATTCTATGAGTCTGCGTTGAGGCTATTTTCCTTGGAGAAGAGATAGAACATAGAACATAGAACAGTACAGCACAGTACAGGCCCTTCAGCCCACGATGTTGTGCCAACCTATTATCTTACTAAGATCAATCAACCCTGCATACATTTTACTATTCTCGACATGCCTATCCAAGAGTCACTTAAAAGTCTCTAAAGTATCTGACTCCACTACCACTGCCGGCAGCACATTCCACATGTCCACCATGTATTCTTAGATAACACTTTTAACCATCCACTATACCAATTATCATAGTGACAGACGCATGTAAAATTACAACATTAAAAAGACACTTGGACAGGTTCACGGGTAGGAAAGGTTGAGAGGGATTTGGCCAAATGCATGCAAATGTGACTAAGATAAGAAAGTGCATCAGAGGGGATTTGATAGAAGGATCTGAACAGAATTGATAGACAAAAATGTTCCTTCTGGTAAATTTATTGAGAATGAGGGGGCAGAGAATTAAAGTAATTGACAATAGGAGCATTGGAGATCTGAGGGCAAACTTTTTCACAAAGATAATGAATACTCTACCTGAATGTGTGGTGTGGATATATTTAGTTGAAATATTCAAGGGTAAATTGATTATTATCTGAAAAGGAAGAATATGAATGTTACAAGGAAAAGACGGGGGAACAGCATTTAGAGAACTGGTCTAGATATGGCAGGCCAAATGCCAAAAAAATGCGGCAACAATCTTTACATTCACAGATTTGAGTTCCAGAATAAAGCTTCCGATTGCAATAGGTGGCTACCTGTGCATTTGAAAATTTATTACTGCAAAGCTGAAAGAGTGCTGTTCTCTTTTAACATACTCAGCGTGTAAGACGCTACAGTTGCTAAGCATCACAATTATTTCACAAACCAATTTCCTGTAGGCAATTTTCTTTGGCATAACAGGATAAATTATATGTTGTCAAGTACAAAATATCAATTTAAACTCAATTTTTTTCAAACCTTTGCAGTGTAAGCACGAGAGCTTTTATTGGTTTTGAGAAAAGAAATATAATTTTGGTATGTCTAACTGTGCATATTTGTGTATCGCTCAGAAAAGGAACAGTTCTAGTCAGTTGGGTTCCTCTTGGAACATGCTGTGCAGTGCAATTTCCTTAAATGCTAAGTAAATTGCTGTTTTCTGCATCAAGGGATCAATATGAAATGTTCATGTAAGTCTTTTTAAATGGTGACTTAACAGAACAAACATATTTATTCTTGGATCAGGACGTGAGTAATCAGTTCCATACGTGATTTTCTGTCATTGATTGGACTTTAATAAATACTAATGACTTACACTCAACTAGCCTCATTTCAGCACTTTATTTGTCTATAAACTTGAAAATACACTGAAGAAAAGATTATCAACAATATAAGTACAAATGAAAATTGGATGTATGTGACTTACAAAGAAGGTCAAGACTTCCTGAATCAAGAATCTAATTTGGGTGCGGTCATTACACATTTATAATTTTGATAAAATGCGGTGAATTGCAGGCCAGTCAATATTCGAAGGAGATGAGGGGGATTATTTATTCAAATGTGTCCTGCTTTATCTTTTGCATTTAGATAACTGACTCACCTGATGCTCATTTGCACGATTTTCTGATGTTTTGTTTCACATTTCTAACTTTCGGAGGTTTACCTTTTATTTCTGATTATATTGGCATTTATAACATAGCACCATAATATAAAGCCTGGACGTTATAGCTGAAGTAGTGTGCACTATGCAAGGGGTATTCCTGTCGTTACTAATACAATCTGCTTCACATTCTCCGAACCTCCAAACACCAGTTTTCTCTGCCCATAAATATGAATCTTTCCCTTCCTTCCATTTTACCTGACACTTTGATAATCTCTTTGTGTTTCCCAATTACTCAATATAATTTAATAATTTACTTTAGATTACAATTCCAACTTCAGGTACTATTTTAATGGTACGCATAGTGAATGAGGAAGTAGTTAAATCAGAATGAGCTTTGTGGCATTGTGTAAATTTTAGTGGTCAGAATTTGTCAGAATTAAAAAATCTCACAATGTAAATTTAGTAAAATAATTTGATGATGAATTGCTGTGGAGTTTGATCTCAGCATTAAATTGGGATTGATCTTGCTGACTCCCAAAATTGCTGATCTTCATGGGATTTGTGTGGTCACTGAAATCGCAGCTGATTTCTTTGGGACAATGGACTCCAATCGCAGGATGTCTCTGGCACTCGTGCACAACTGCCCCCTCTTCCCAAAGAAATGTTCTCACTGACCACTTTTGTCCCGTGAGAAGAGGAGTAGTTGCACATGCTGTTCGTTTTAAAGAACTTGAAGCCTACTTCAGATACCTATTCATACCTTTTATCTGGTGTAAAGACTGGTATACATTTCAATTGAAATGTGTCCTAAAAGATAGTGAACCGATAACTTGCAGTCTAGCATATTTTGGTCTATTGTCTATATGTCAACTCTTTCATCAAAGATATGGCAGAGAAAGTTTGGACCATTTCTGTTCAATTTCATGGGCCACTTATAATTGTTTCCACATCTGACCATACTTTGAAGTATAATGAGTTTCACTTCTTACTTTCTGGAACAAAACCTGTTCTCATAGTACAAAGAATTGTTAAATACAATGATTCTTGTTGTATTTAACCAAAATTTCTGTACCTATTTTGTGGAACCATAGAAATTACAGCACAGAAGGAAATGCCTCAGTGCATCATGCAAATGGCACTGACTTTCACTTGGTCATGAAAACTATGTATTTCCTTTTAAACAGTTTAAAACACGTTGCAGAAACCCTGCATTCATTTACAATAGATCCCATTGTTGGTAAATGAAAAGGGGAAGGGCGTGATTTATTTCCTAGATGGTGCATTAACAATATAAATGGGAACTTTACTTCAAACTGCCACCTTCCTTCTTTTAATTTTAGTCTTTGATCGCAGTAGCGTTTAATTTTAGTTAGTTCCATCTTAGGAGGGCAGAACTGATTCCTTTCCTTGTCCCTGTCCTCCATGCACCACAACGAGGTTTAATTTTAAAATGTGATCTGATAACCAGTCTGTATAGACTGCAGTATTGGCAGCAAATCAGTCATATTACTTAAGTTTAAAAAAAACTTACTATGAACAAAACGTATTGAAACAAAAATGTAAGTATTATTAACAAAAATTTTAAACTCTGTGTATATGCACAACTACCCTTGAAATGACATCTATATGCATCGTTAATGAAAGATAAAATCAGTGCATTTGTGAGAAATTATATTGGTGCTGGAATTCTAGATGTGGAATATATCTGGGTTAAGAGCTGAGAAGCAACAAGGGGTGGAAAGCATTCAATGGAACTGACTTGCAGTGTCCAAATAATCACTGTAATAGAGGGAATGGTGTTGCATAGAAAACAAGAGTTGCATGTAACAAATATGCTACAGTAACCATGGGTGATTTTTCAACTAAACATGGACTGGGCAAAATTTCATTGACAATAATGCTGTGACAGATGTTGGAATGTGTGCAGCTGGAGTTTTAGATTAGTATGTTGATGAACCAATGAGAGAATAAGCTATCCTAAATTTGGTCTCTTTCCTTTTAACTTCAACAACATTTGAAAGAGTTTTAATCTCTGACATGAGAGATCTTACAATAATTACCCAATGAGAAAAGTTTTTCCAGCTGACATCTTTATTCTTGTAACTGCACTCCTTGGAGAAGTCAGCTTTCAGCCTTTACTGCATCAAAACCTTACATAATTTTGAAATTTCTCGATAACCCCAACCTCTCTGAATTTTCAGTATTCAGTCTGCTTCCTACTTATATTATCAATCTAATATCTCCATACTGCCTCTTTTACTGCCTCTTAGCTATTTTCTCATAACCCAGGAAGCTCTTATTCTATTTGTTCAACCTTTCCCCTTGACAGGGATGCATGTCAACTGTCTCCAGTCACTTTAAAGGCTTATTCTTACAGTTTACCTCCTGCTAGTCCATGACCTTGGCCCACCAGAATTGGAATCAATGTCATCCAACTGAAAATAGCAATCCCCAATTTAGTAATTTTCCTTCAATTGCATCTTGCCCTTTTCCATGGCTAATATAAATAGTCTTATGTTTTGTTCTTTAAAGGCTGGCTGAAACACATTTGATCCAATTGACCCATTTCATTCCTGGAAATGATCTGGGTTAAAAGCAGATAATCACTTGGACAATTGTAAATTGTCATGTTCACAGTGTGATAAGGTGCCAGAGCAATAAGACGACAAGTGTAGGTCTGATTTTTTAAAAATAAAAACCATGTTACCACTATGATAATAAAATGTGAGGCTGGATGAACACAGCAGGCCAAGCAGCATCTCAGGAGCACAAAAGCTGACGTTTCGGGCCTAGACCCTTCATCAGAGAGGGGGATGGGGAGAGGGAACTGGAATAAATAGGGAGAGAGGGGGAGGCGGACCGAAGATGGAGAGTAAAGAAGATAGGTGGAGAGAGTATAGGTGGGGAGGTAGGGAGGAGATAGGTCAGTCCAGGGAAGACGGACAGGTCAAGGAGGTGGGATGAGGTTAGTAGGTAGATGGGGGTGCGGCTTGGGGTGGGAGGAAGGGATGGGTGAGAGGAAGAACCGGTTAGGGAGGCAGAGACAGGTTGGACTGGTTTTGGGATGCAGTGGGTGGGGGGGAAGAGCTGGGCTGGTTGTGTGGTGCAGTGGGGGGAGGGGACGAACTAGGCTGGTTTAGGGATGCAGTAGGGGAAGGGGAGATTTTGAAACTGGTGAAGTCCACATTGATACCATATGGCTGCAGGGTTCCCCAGCGGAATATGAGTTGCTGTTCCTGCAACCTTCGGGTGGCATCATTGTGGCACTGCAGGAGGCCCATGATGGACATGTCATCTGGAGAATGGGAGGGGGAGTGGAAATGGTTTGCGACTGGGAGGTGCAGTTGTTTGTTGCGAACTGAGCGGAGGTGTTCTGCAAAGCAGTCCCCAAGCCTCCGCTTGGTTTCCCCAATGTAGAGGAAGCCGCACCGGGTACAGTGGATGCAGTATACCACATTGGCAGATGTGCAGGTGAACCTCTGCTTAATGTGGAATGTCATCTTGGGGCCTGGGATAGGGGTGAGGGAGGAGGTGTGGGGACAAGTGTAGCATTTCCTGCGGTTGCAGGAGAAGGTGCCGGGTTTGGTGGGGTTGGAGGGCAGTGTGGAGTCACGGAGAGAGTGGTCTCTCCGGAAAGCAGACAGGGGAGGGGATGGAAAAATGTCTTGGGTGGTGGGGTCGGATTGTAAATGGCGGAAGTGTCGGAGGATGATGCGTTGTATCCGGAGGTTGGTAGGGTGGTGTGTGAGAACGAGGGGGATCCTCTTGGTGCGTTTGTGGCGGGGGCGGGGTGTGAGGGATGTGTTGCGGGAAATACGGGAGACGCGGTCAAGGGCGTTCTCGATCACTGTGGGGGGAAAGTTGCGGTCCTTAAAGAACTTGGACATCTGGGATGTGCGGGAGTGGAATGTCTTATCGTGGGAGCAGATGCGGCAGAGGCGGAGGAATTGGGAATAGGGGATGGAATTTTTGCAGGAGGGTGGGTGGGAGGTGGTGTATTCTAGGTAGCTGTGTGAGTCGGTGGGCTTGAAATGGACATCAGTTACAAGCTGGTTGCCTGAGATGGAGACTGAGAGGTTCAGGAAGGTGAGAGATGTGCTGGAGATGGCCCAGGTGAACTGAAGGTTGGGGTGGAAGGTGTTGGTGAAGTGCATGAACTGTTCGAGCTCCTCTGGGGAGCAAGAGGCGGCGCCGATACAGTCATCAATGTACCGGAGGAAGAGGTGGGGTTTCGGGCCTGTGTAGGTGCGGAAGAGGGACTGTTCCACGTAACCTACAAAGAGGAAGGCATAGCTGGGGCCCATGCGGGTGCCCATGGCCACCCCCTTAGTCTGTAGGAAGTGGGAGGAGTCAAAAGAGAAGTTGTTAAGTGTGAGGACGAGTTCAGCTAGGCGGATGAGAGTGTCGGTGGAGGGGGACTGGTCGGGCCTGCGGGACAGGAAGAAGCGGAGGGCCTTGAGGCCATCTCCGTGCGGAATGCAGGTGTACAGGGACTGGACGTCCATGGTGAATATGAGGTGTTGGGGGCCAGGGAATTGGAAGTCCTGGAGGAGGTGGAGGGCGTGGGTGGTGTCACGGACGTAGGTAGGGAGTTCCTGGACCAAAGGGGAGAAAATGGAGTCCAGATAGGTGGAGATGAGTTCGGTGGGGCAGGAGCTGGCTGAGACGATGGGTCGACCAGGGCAGGCAGGTTTGTGGATTTTGGGAAGGAGATAGAAACGGGCCGTGCGGGGTTGGGGAACAATGAGGTTGGAGGCTGTGGGTGGGAGGTCCCCTGAGGCGATGAGGTCGTGAATGGTGTTGGAGATGATGGTTTGGTGCTCGGGTGTGGGGTCATAATCGAGGAGGCGGTAGGAGGTGGCGTCGGAGAGTTGGCGTCTGGCCTCGGCGATGTAGAGGTCAGTGCGCCATACTACCCTGCGCCACCCTTGTCTGCGGGTTTGCTGGTGAGGTTGGGGTTGGAGCGGAGGGAGCGGAGGGCTGCCCGTTCTGCGGGGGAGAGGTTAGAGTGGGTGAGAGGGGTGGAGAGGTTGAGGCGGTTAATGTCTCGACGGCAGTTGGAGATGAAGAGGTCGAGGGCGGGTAGGAGGCCTGGGGGTGGTGTCCACTATGATAGTCTGGGTGAGGCAAGCAGTAAAAGATACAGTTAGATGGAGAAGCTTTATTTAGGGTAAAAGTTCAAGAAAAGGTTTAAGAAGCATGCTCATGCTATCATCATCATATCATTGGATGTGACCTGAGGTTATAAAGGTCTTATGTTCCATAGTACCCACAAGATCATGCTGGATATTGCACACTGCAAGAATCGTGCTGTTCTGTTTAACTTCATAGTTAAACATTAGTCCAAACACCAATGTGCCTGAAGAATATAATGTTTGCAAATTATAGTTCAATGTAATAAATGCCTGTTGGATTCTTCAATACCAATGATTTTCACTATGAGTTTTGTAGGTTGTGCGAGATGGCGTAAGCATTGCCACATTAGTTAAATCACCCTGCTGGAGGCCAACCTGGGCCAAAGACTATATCATCCCCTTCTCAGTTTGCCATCAAAACCATAATGTTGATGTTGATTATTCAGAATAGGCTAACGGATTCAAGAAAGTTGTTCATGAATCAGTGGAAATTCTGGATGGTGATGTGAGAAGGCATAGCAATAACTGATCTGCTGGTGGAGACCAAGGGACGAATACACGGCTGGCGAGCGAGATGAGGTGGAGTTTGAGCAAACTTGGAAATGAATAGGTTAGGTTTGTTGTGATTGCTGTTTGAAAGGAGGCAGTGATTAGTGTCTCAATAGGGCATTTGGAGAATGACGAGAGATGCGTAGTGTGATGCTGTCTCATCCTACCTTAGAAAGGGTATAGCCTGAACTGTTGGGAGAAGAGCAGGAAGGTTGCTGAGCATTGAATGGTTGGGATAGGGATAGCGAAGTCAGAAGATGTGAGAAGGAAATGGTGAAAAGAAGCATAACAAGCGGTTGGCTGTTTATTAAATAGCCATTTGTGATGTCAGTAAATGGGAATTTAGGATTAAATATAGCACAGTCATTACAAAAAGAGACAAGCTATTCATTGTCACTTGGTCTGTGAGGTTTTGATATTACATTTGAAACTCCTTCTATTTTACTTAAACTTATCAACATTTTCTTTTATTTTGTTTCTTCCTCAAATACTTCAGTAATTTTCTCTTCAATCGCATTGTATTGTTTGCCTCATTTACTCAAAAAACTTGTCATGAAAATAATTCTACATACCCTGTTACAGTTCATTTATTGTGATTTACAAGATATTTCTTCAGTAATGCATTTTCAATGTTTTCCTTTTCCCTCCTAAGCTGAAGGAACTCACTAGTTTGGACCTGCGTCACATAACCGAGTTGAATAATGAAACCGTAATGGAAGTGGTCAAGAGGTGCAGAAACTTAAGCTCTCTGAATCTTTGTCTGAACTGGAGCATTAATGACAGGTACAGGTGTACTTTATTCATGTGTACGCTAGATTAATATAAATTGTTCGAACTCAAAAAGAAGTGCAATTTTAACTTTTTTGCCGCATTGGTCTTGCAGCCAAACGTAATTCCTATGCCGTTACAGGACACAAATTGTATTGATTTTATTTCCAAAATCAGCGTGGAAACATTTATGTTTAAACAGTCTTCAATACTTGTTGAATAAGTCACTGGGTAGTGTTGTCGAACATCATTCTTTAAAAGTTGCCTCACAGTTTTTCAGGGTGATTAAGAAGGTGTTTAGCATGCTTGTCTTCGATGCTCAGAACGTTGAATATAGGAGTATGGTATCATGTTAAGATTGTACAGGATGTTGTTGAGGCCACATTTGGAGTACTTCTGGTCACCCTGCAATAGGAAGGATATCATTAAATTAGAGAGGGTTCGGAAAAGATTTACCGGGATGTTGCAACGACTGGAGGGTTTGAGTTATAAGGATAAGGCTGGGTTAACTAGGATATCGTTCACCAGAGCATAAGTAGGAAATTGAGGGGGTGACCTTTCGAGGTTTATAAAATCATGACAGGCAAAGGTCTCTTCCCTGAGGTGGGCGGGTGGTGTTGAGACTAAGGGGCATATTTTTAAGGTGAGAGGAGAAAAATTCTAAAGGGACCTGAGAGGCAACTTTTTTCACAGGAAGGGTAGTTCAGAGGTGGAATGAACTGTCAGAGGAAGTGGTAGATGCAGGTACAGTTACAACATTTAAAAGATATTTGGATAGGTACATGAAGAGGAAAGGTTTAGAGGGATATGGGCCAGATGCAGGCAAGTAGGACTAGTTTACTTTGGGAAAACCTGAGTGGTATGGACTAGTTGGACTGAAGGGTCTGTTTTCATGCTATATGATTTTATGACTATATTCACCTATTTTTAAAATTAAGTCATTGTGAAAATGATTTGTTAGTTCATTGTTTGAATTGATTGTTAGTTTATCATTTGTTAGTTCATGACTGAAAGCAGCTTCAGCACAGCAACGCTACAGATAAGTTGAGAGGATTAAATGCAGTCCATAGCGTTTGTTTCTTGTTGGCTTGGATGTTAAATTAATTTGGATGTTTGTCACATGAAGTTATTGTGAACAATTTAATTTTGGTTAGATTGCATTAATTATAGGTCATTTTACCGGATGCCTATGAAATTAATTGGAAACATTTTGATTTTTTTACAAATCCTGTGAAGGTCAGATTGATCAGTTTTCTTTTCCAGCAAAGCCAATGAAAAGGGAAGTCATATGAAATGTTAAACTGGCTGCTGAGTCGCTGTTGCCTTTTTTACATTACCCTCCCCAAAACCAAGATCACCCTTCATTATTATGCTGCTTGTTGCAACTAGATTTTCATGTCAAACAAAACAAATTGCACAGTGTAAAACTTCAAAACAAAGTTGATGACATTGCATATTTCGCTTTTAAGACATATTAGGATGTCTTTGACATAGAAACTCAGTATTCATTGTTCATAGATTAAAGTATTTTCCCTGTGCTAACTCCAACAATTCTTCAAAAAAATATTCATGGTTAGTGATTTCCAAACCGAACAAGCTCCATGTTACCTTTCGACTGATTTTAATGACACTGATGGTTCTTTCAATAATTCTCATATTTCCTCCTCAGGCCCACAGGACTTTTTTTGAATTGATCTTTCATAGATCGCTATAGAGAGCAGCTATATTAAAATGCTTGAAAAGAGAACTATGAAAATGTACTTAAAAGAGTTTTGGTAGTTGGTCATATCATTGCAGATTTTAGACCTCGTACTAAGACTTGTTCAGTCTAATGGGATAAAAATTCCTCCTTTATTTCTAAAAGTATTGACATTTTCCTGGGATGAAGTTTGAGATCACAATTGTCCCCCTTTTATGTGGCCATTCTTTCTCAGCATGTGTTTAAATAAAATTGGCAGGAAGCAGGTAGAATAGAGACTGTTCGTTCAGTATCCTCACCAAATATCCGCACAACTTGCTTCAAGTGGTGATTCACACGATTGCAATAAGGACAACAGCGATAGCTTATTTTTCCTTTCCTGACCCAGCAAGACTGAAGCAAGTTAAAACATTTTGATGACCAACCTAAAGGACTAATTGAACAGAGACTGGATACTTTCTGTTTTCTTGAGACTCAGCCGTTAACAGGTAAGTTTGCTGACCTATTGATGATGGTCGGTTAACTTTAACGTTAGTGTGAAAAGTATTTGTGTGATTTATATCAAGTTAAAACCATAAATTTTACAAGCTGCTCAACCGATTGTGTATGCGTTCACTCCAGAAAGAGTAACCCAGCTAGATGCATTCTCCAACCCTGTCTCTGTAGACCTTTAAATTCATCACTTTCAATGTATATCCAACTCTCTTTTGAAACCTCCTATGGAATCAGCCTTCACCACTCTCCCAAGCAATGCATTCTGAATTCTAAGATATCTCTTGAGTAAAGAAGTTTCTCCTTATCTCACGACAGCTGTCTTACTGACAGTTTTCGAATTGTGACACCATAATTCCTCACAGTTTAAAATCTTCAAAAATCAAGTTAAATTATAGTGGTTGCACAGTTTACTTGAGCCAGAGAAATGTGGTGGTCTGGTAGAATCCAGCTTGTAATGTTTATATCCTCATTGTACTGTTCATACTAGGAATGCAGATGTTTTGAGCGTGCTTTCCATCTTTCTATCTTTTGTGGTCCTTGGCTCTGCTGTAATTTTTTTGCAGAGCGTTAGCATGTGAGCAGCAAAGAGAGCTGTTTTAAAATTACTTCAATTTTTTCTGAAGCTTTAATAGTGCAACCATAGAGCATTCAAAGTGACAATTGCATATTGCTCTAAGGATGCTCTGCTGATGGAGCAAAGTTTAGTACATTGAATTTCTTAAGTCAGAGGATTACATTTGTGGGGCAGTTGGGGAAATTCTTACCTTTTAATGACAGAATGCTTTCTCTTCAATGTAAATTGTTTCAGTAATTTGTGAGATGTTTTTATAGGAAAATGAGCAAAACAAAATATTATTCCCTCCCAGGGTACGTGTTTAGCCAAAATTTGAGTGATTTTTTAAATAGAAAAATATTGTCTGAGTGAGACTTTATTTTCTGCCCTACATGATGAAAGATTTTACACTTTCCCCCTTAATATTACAGAAGATAGAATTTTGCAGAGTGAGAGAGCAGAGAAAGATTATTTCAGATGCTGCCATGTGGAATTCTTGGCTCAAACTGATTCTGTTCAGCAGGACTCTGTAGCAGTAGAGGTGTAGATTTTCAGGCACACCTGGAACAGACCAACAATATAGTTCATCATCGAGATTTTCATAAAGTACCTTTCTAATGTTTTGTGCTTTGCCATCCTCAGCAGAAGTTGTAGTTTGCACACTTCTGTTTCAAATTCAATCACTGGAAGTAATTTATCATTCTTAAGGGCAGGACTTATTGCCCACACCGAATTGCCCTTGGGAAGGTAGTGGTGAGTGGTCTTGTTGCAATCCGTGTAGTGAAGGTATTCCCATATTTCTGTTTAGGTCGGGAGCTCCAGGATTTTGCCCCAGCAACTTTGAAAATGCAGTGATATATTTTGAAGTCAGAGTGATGGGCAGCTGGAGGCAACATCATACTTTCTTCCATATTGCAGCATTTCTGTGGTAAAATCAGGTCATTTGGTTTTTGACATTAATGAAAATAGGTGATGTCAAAGAAACTGGAAATGCCATTTCAATTTAGGGTAGTAGTAGTCAACCCACAAGACCGTCTCAGATTTCCTTCCAGTTCAGATAGAGTTTGATGTTTCCATTTAGGATTTGAATCCATTTATAAATTTTCCAGTTTACTTCACTGATTCCAGGTTCAGCCAGTTTAATAGATGTCTTGACTCTGAAATAGGACAGATGCAGGTTAAACTAATATCCAACAGGTAAAAAGGCAAATAAAACACCTCTAAGTACTGGAAATCACAATTAACGACAATGCTGTCAATGGGTAGTACTGACATTCTGACAAATTTATAGGGAACAAGAAGAAATTGTGACATTGTTGTCCAGTGTTAAATCCACAGATATTTCTCATTACTGTGTGACTACAATAATAACCAGAAGTTATAATAACTTACTGAGATTCATATGAGCAACCAATTAAATTTTCTTTGGTGACTCGGCTGGAATTAGTTATATATGTGGAGACAATGATGTGGTAATAATGTCGCTTAGCTAGTAACTCACAGGGCCAGGCTAATGTCTGGGCAGGACAGTTCAAATCTCACCATGGCAACTAGCAACATTTCCATTCAATGAACATTTTAGAATTGAAAGCTTGGCTCAGTAAGAAACAAACATCAATTGTTATAAAAACCCATTCGGTTTACTGGTGTGCTTCAGGAAATATGCCATTCTTACCCGATCTGGCGTCCATATACCAGACCTACTGCAATTTAGTTCGCTCTTAACAGCTCATATAATGGGCAATTGGGGATGAAAGCCAAATGTTGGCCTGGTCACTGACACCCAGATTTAATGAATCAATAAATCCAGATTTTTGTCGTTTATCATTTACATTTTGGTTGTCCTAGGAGGAAATTAATTCAAGATATTTAAAATCTTGCAGAAGCTTTGTTTCTCTATTTCTTTAATGTTTTAATGTTGAGTTACTGTTTTCATTACAGTCACCTTTTGGCTGCAACAGAATTCAGTTTCTTCAGTTCAATTTTAGTTTGTTCAATTTTAGTTTGTCTGAAATATTATAACTTTTATAGCTATACAGAGAAGAATGCAAATAGCTCATCTGCACCGCATCAGTTTGGCTCCGAAAGTGCTGTCATTTTCACAAACTGAAAGTAAAGTCTTATATTGTAGAATCATAGAATCCCTACAGTGCAGAAAGAGGCCATTTGCTTCATTGAGTCTACACTGATCCTGTCAAGAGTACTATCTTATCCCACTAATCCCGCAATTAACGTGGCAAATCTTAATCTGCACATCTTTGGACTGTGCGAGGAAACCAGAGCACCTGGCGGAAACTCATGCAGACATGGGGAGAACAAGCAAACTCCACACAGGCAGTCAGCCAACGCTAGAATTGGTCTCTGGTGCTGTGAGGCAGAGATGCTAATGACTGAGCCATCATGCTGCCCATTTCTCAGCAATGTACATTCAAGGACCACTGGCTTTGTCAGAACATAATTGGGTTCACATTCGGAACTACATTGTGTGGGAGTTTGGGAGGTGTGATTTCTTTTGGGAATTACACTTAGAAGGTTATCTACAACAGCAAAGGTGTAAACTGCCTTCTTTCCCCACCGTATATATACATACATATACATAGTTGCACTGAGCACCAGTATGCAAAAGAGACATTGTCATCCTTTTTGGAACCCTTAAATCAATCATTACTCTACTAACCTTTTATAAATTTTACTTACTTGTCCTATTAAACGTGCAGAAATAAACAACGAACTGCACACAACTGAGATAACAAAGTATGGAGCTGGATGAACACAGCAGGCCAAGCAGTATCTTTGGAGCACAAAAGCTGACGTTCCTGATGAAGGGTCTAGGCCCGAAACGTCAGCTTTTGTGCTCCAAAGATACTGCTTGGCCTGCTGTGTTCATCCAGCTCCACTCATTGTTAGAGATAATGGGAACTGCAGATGCTGGAGAATTCCAAGATAATCAAATGTGAGGCTGGATGAACACAGCAGGCCAAGCAGCATCTCAGGAGCACAAAAGCTGACGTTTCGGGCCTAGACCCTTCATCAGAGAGGGGGATGGGGAGAGGGAGCTGGAATAAATAGGGAGAGAGGGGGAGGCGGACCGAAGATGGAGAGTAAAGAAGATAGGTGGAGAGAGTGTAGGTGGGGAGGTAGGGAGGGGATAGGACAGCCCAGGGAAGATGGACAGGTCAAGGAAGTGGGATGAGGTTAGTAGGTAGCTGGGGGTGCGGCTTGGTGTGGGAAGAAGGGATGGGTGAGAGGAAGAACCGGTTAGGGAGGCAGAGACAGGTTGGACTGGTTTTGGGATGCAGTGGGTGGGGGGGAAGAGCTGGGCTGGTTGTGTGGTGCAGTGGGGGGAGGGGACGAACTAGGCTGGTTGAGGGATGCAGTAGGGGAAGGGGAGATTTTGAAACTGGTGAAGTCCACATTGATACCATATGGCTGCAGGGTTCCCAGGCGGAATATGAGTTGCTGTTCCTGCAACCTTCGGGTGGCATCATTGTGGCAGTGCAGGAGGCCCATGATGGACATGTCATCTAGGGAATGGGAGGGGGAAGTGGAAATGGTTTGCGACTGGGAGGTGCAGTTGTTTGTTGCGAACTGAGCGGAGGTGTTCTGCAAAGCGGCCCCCAAGCCTCCGCTTGGTTTCCCCAATGTAGAGGAAGCCGCACCGTGTACAATGGATGCAGTATACCACATTGGCAGATGTGCAGGTGAACCTCTGCTTAATGTGGAATGTCATCTTGGGGCCTGGGATAGGGTGAGGGAGGAGGTGTGGGGACAAGTGTAGCATTTCCTGCGGTTGCAGGGGAAGGTGCCGGGTGTGGTGGGGTTGGAGGGCAGTGTGGAGCGAACAAGGGAGTCCCGGAGAGAGTGGTCTCTCTGGAAAGCAGACAGGGGTGGGGATGGAAAAATGTCTTGGGTGGTGGGGTCGGATTGTAAATGACGGAAGTGTCGGAGGATGATGCGTTGTATCCGGAGGTTGGTAGGGTGGTGTGTGAGAACGAGGGGGATCCTCTTGGTGCGTTTGTGGCGGGGGCGGGGTGTGAGGGATGTGTTGCGGCAAATACGGGAGACGCGGTCAGGGGCGTTCTCGATCACTGTGGGGGGAAATTGTCATCTTGGATTCTCCAACATCTGCAGTTCCCATTATCTCTGCACACAGCTGTAAGTTGTTTTCATGATTTTAGTGTGGTGGAAGATTTTGCACCAAATTTGGATTAGTTTCAACAGATTGGAGATTTACAAGAATATTGTCATGGATTGAAAATTGCAGCTATGAGGAAAGATTGGACAGGCTAATTTTTGTTTCCTTATCACAGAAGAGGCTGAGAGGTGACTTATTTGAAGTGTGCACAATAATGAAGGCCTTGGATAGGGTGGACACAGAAGACTTGTTTTCACAGCAGAGAGGTCAGTTATAGGGGGTACAGATTTGATATGAATATTAGAAAGAAAAGTTATGGATATACAAAGCTGACTATCAGCAATATGTTCGTAGAATTTTACTCTGTGGTGATGATGTTGGTGGGTGGTGTAAAGAGCACATTTTGGGAGAAATCTGGTGGTTATTTGTGATGAAAAGAGACATTTCTGACATTGACATTGCTGAAGTTGATTGCATCTATATAGATGAGAGTGTTGCCATTGCAAGGACAGTTAAATGAATCTTGAAAATGGAAGATTGAGGGGAGTAGCATGACCAATTGTCTAAATGCTGCAGAAAGCTCAAGAAGGAAGAACAAAGAATAATCAACACAATTCAATCATTTCATTTTGGAATAGGTGGAGAATAGGTGACAAAAAATAGAGATTTTAACCAGACTTTTGCAGATCTGGCACAAAACTGGAAGGCAGTGACAAACTTCACAATAATCTTGAGGAAAGGGAAGTTTGAGACGGGTTTTAATTAGACAAAGTGTTTTGAGCATTGTCATTGTCATTGGTTTTGAATGGAAGAAGAGCAGTCTCCAAAGAAAACCATTACTAATATCACGGGTATGTCAAATGGCATTTTTTTTTGTATTCATTCATGGGAATGTGGGCATCACTGACTGGGTCAGCATTGATTGCCTATCCCTAGCTGCAGTTGAGAACTTAGTGATGAGTTACCTTTTTGAATTACCTGCAGCCTATTGTGATAGATACACCCACGATATCATTACACTATAATGACACTAAAGGATCTGCAATATATTTTCACTGAGAATGGTGAGTTTCTTGTAGGGGACCTTGCAGGTGGTGCTATCCTTGTGTACCTGTAGTGATCATGAGTTTGGGAGGTGATTATGAATGCAGCAACTATCTCCAAAGTCAACACCTTCATCACTAGTCTATCAGGTATTGTCCCCTTATGATTTCTTGAGTATAACTGTCTTACTATTAGTATTTTCCTTAATCTCCTCATTCTCACGTATTATTTGAATCTCTAATTCTGACACTATAATCTGCATTCTGCAACACTATTATCCTGATGTACTTTTGTAAGATATGATTTGTGTGGTTAGCGCACAATACAGCACTTTTCACTGTTTGTCAGTATTTTGGAAAATTTCTCTTATCTTCCTCAGTGAAGCTGTGTATATTGACTTTACTCTGTGCAGCATATTCTGGCCTTCCACATTAAACTGACTATTAAACCCAAGTCTCTGCTTACCTTTACTGGTAAACTTGTGTTCAGAGGCTGAGGACAAAAATGGAAGAATCTAGGTTTGGGTTGAAGCATACATGGGTAGGATAGTGTCACGAGTGGGGCTGACTGATCCTTACTACTGCCCATTTAGATCCTATATCCTGTTTTAAACTGTGAATATTTTAGGCTGCTTTAGACTTCAATCCAGTTCCGTTTGAAATTTAAACTGACAAGCTTAAATATTTAGATCCAGCTCCCTGAGGATTCCTAGCCTCCTTCATGAGAAACAATGAAAGATACAATGGCTCTTTTCATTCAAACAAAGAAGGCTCAGAAGACATTTGATGAAAAGTATTCAGATTTATGAGGGGCTTCATGATATGATTTCAGCAGTGAGGGAAACCAAATGCATAGCAGATTCAAAAAGATAAAGTTAAGAGGAAAAGGTAAGTGAAAAAGGAGGAATGATGTGAATAGCTGTTATGGGGACATGCAATTAATGTGAAAGAGCCAGATGGCTTCCTTTTTTTTAACAGTAAAAAATGAATGGCTCTGTCATTGCTCAGAAACATGTAAATGATCCAAAATTGTCGGCATGAGATGAAGTGCCAGTGCATGCTGAAGGTGCCAGCATCTGATAGTCTGTGTTTTAGTCCTGCTGCCAGTGCTGTGTTTTTATTTCTTGTTTCTTATTTCTCTCAGTGTTCTTGATTTTAAACGTCGCTTTTCTGTTACTTTTGAGTTCTTGTTCCAAATTTTGTGGAGATGATTTTCCCACTGCTCTTCAGAGCCCCGAGGAAGACAATGAGTGAACAGGAGAATCATGGTAACTTACAGCTCACTTGGGTATGCTTACCTGAATCCCAGTCCTGATGTCCATAGAACAATTTTTGAACTTTGCTTTTTATGGTGGTTTTAGTTTCCTTTGTTTGTGCTTTTGAAGTCCATGAATACTGAAATGCCTCACATTGTCCTCCCCAGACCTTAAATTTTTCATTGTAACTACCCTGGTTTCTAATTGTCAAAAATACAAAAACAGGTTGGAAAATTTTCTTCAGATATTTAGAAATGAAAAGAGTTAACAAAGTTAATGTTAGACCTATAGAAAATAGTCTGGGGAATGAGTAGAGTAGAATAAAGAGACGGCAGATGAATTCAACAAATATTTTGCGTTAGTCTTCACTCGAGTGTTCGTAATTATTTAAGTGGACAGACTCGTGCACACATGGGTTAACCAGGTTTTCAAAAATGTAAATAATGATGCAGTACTTGAGGTGGTTAGATTTACATTTTATAATACTTTCAAATGATTGGCATTTTTTTTTGACAAAGTACCAGAATTATGACTGGCGTTGAAACATCAAGTCAGATCTTCCTTTCATGTGATAATTTTGATTTGCTTGATGTGGAAAAAGTAGGAATTGGTCCCAAGACCACCAGACTGCCCTGAGATCTCAGGAACACTTAGGACCTTGAGAATCTGTTATTTCAAGTCTTTATAGTATGGTTTTCCAAGTAAAGGAAAGCTTCTGAACAGTGTAAATCTCTGGCTGCTCAGTTGTTGCTGATCCTGTCACCAGTCCAATCTGTCTCTGCCTCCCTAACCGGTTCTTCCTCTCACCCATCCCTTCCTCCCACCCCAAGCCGCACCCCCAGCTACCTACTAACCTCATCCCACCTCCTTGACCTGTCCGTCTTCCCTGGACTGACCTATCCCCTCCCTACCTCCCCACTTACACTCTCTCCACCTATCTTCTTTACTCTCCATCTTCGGTCCGCCTCCCCCTCTCTCCCTATTTATTCCATTTCCCTCCCCCCATCCCCCTCTCTGATGAAGGGTCTAGGCCCGAAACGTCAGCTTTTGTGCTCCTGAGATGCTGCTTGGCCTGCTGTGTTCATCCAGCCTCACATTTTATTATCCACCATTGTAAACATTGTTCTTGTGACATTATTGAAATTTTGAGAAAGGAAACCCAATATGAGCAATCAGTGCCAATCTGTTAATCCTTTTGTATATTATAAAGGTGGAGTACATTTGATATATGTAAACCCTTAGACTTGGCTTTCTCTCTTAACATACTCCGCACTTTGTTCTTCGATATTAAACAGGCTGAAATTGAATTCCACTGAATAAGAAATTTGCATTCCATTGAATATCTCTTACATTTGTAAGTTCCTGGGTGACTTCCATTCACCTGGGTAGGCCATCGTCACTCAGTGTAGGTCTGTTATGTGTGATGAATAAAGATGTGTAGTTGGCAACCGTCCAACGGCCAAGTCTGCCTCATTTAGTAAGTTGAAGTGAAGATAGGGGTTGCAGGCTTGTGTGCTGGTATGCACATAATTGCACAGAGATTTCTTAATCTCTGTGGCTGTTCCCCACTGTCAGATCAACAACAAGAACAGTGACAATGACATGGTTATGTTAAACAGCTTTCAGTTCAATATTTTAAAATGCAAACAAATAACTTTGAATATTGCTGAATTCTTTCATTTCAATGCTGTTTTCCTGAGGGTTTCAAGTAACTCTGAAAAGGGACCTGTTGCATATTTGTGATCTTCTACAATTGATAGTCAAATATATTTGCTATTATTTGTACATTTACAATAGAGACCGAGGCTGAATCCCCCATTAATGAATGCATTATTGTGAGATCAGTAGGGTTTCAACATATATTCATAAACAATAATGCTTTTTAATGCAACATCTATCAGTACCTAACTAGCAATGAATCAAGAAGGACACATTCAGTAGATATCATGTGAATTACCAATGCTGAATATGGTTTACATTTACTTAGATACTGGCTGCCAGAAAGCTGCCTGGGCCTTTTATGAAGACTGATAGAATTGCTGTTGCACTGATGATTTTTGCCAAGTGATAAATACTGCTCTGAAAGACTGTTTATTGCCATGTGCACTTGCTATATCCCACTAATCAAGCCGACAACACTTAAATCAACAGTTAATGCCTGTAATATGTCTGTTTCCTCTAAATAATGTGAACTTGTCTTTGTTTTTATGCTCCACACTTGAATAGGTTGGTGGAAGTGTACAATCCTGATCAGATCTGTGACTTGCTCTGTTTTGTATGTGGCTTTTATAATCCAATTTGGCACGGGAATTCAAGATTGTAAAGTGTGATGATGAGGAGTTGGCTTCTTCAACACTTTTTCTTCTTCAAATCCAATATCTTTTTATTCATTCATGGGATATGAACACAGCTGGCATCTCTAACACCCCTGGAGAAGATGGCGGTAAGCTGTTAAACACCGGGACTGACATATGGCCACAGGGTCATATAGCATGAAAGCAGGCCCTTCAGTCCAAAGCGACTGTTCTGACAAGATTTCCTAAACAGAACTAGTCCTACTTGCCTGCATTTGGCCCCTATCCCTCTAAATCTTTCAGATCTATATACCTGTACAAATGACCTTTAAATGTTGTAATTGTACCCGCCTCCACCACATCCTCTGGCAGCTTGCTCCATGTACATGCCATCTTGTATGAAGAAGTTGCCCCTCATGTCTCTTTTAAATCTTTTGCCTCTCACCTTAAACCTGTGGCCTTTAGTTCTGGACTCCCTGGGGAAAATACCTCAGCTTGTGTATGCCTCTCATGATTTTATACATCTCTGTAAGGTCCACCCTTCAGACTTTAATGCTCCTGGCAAAAAAAAATCCCAGTCTATCCTACCTTAGACCTTTCAGTCTTGGTAACATCCTTGTAAATTTTTTGTACTCTTTCCAGTTTAATAACATCCTTCCTAACAAGGCGACCAGAATTGTACGCAGTACTCCAGATATGGCTTATCAGTGTCTTGTGCCAATGTCTTATTCTGTCATGATATGACGTACCAACTCCTGTACTCAATGCTGTGAGCGAAGAAGGCAAATGTGCCTTCTTCACCACTCTGTCTATCTGTGATGTCTCTTTCAAGGAAATATGTGCCTGCATCCCTAGGACGCCGTTCAACAGCAATGTCAGCGCCCCCCCACCCAAAAAAGGGACCTACCACTAACAGTGTAAGCCCTGGCTTGCTTTGTCTCACCAAAATTCAACACCTCACATTTATCTGCATTAAACTCCATCTGCCATCCCTCAACCCACTGGTCCATTTGTTCAAGATCCCATTGTTATCTTAGATAACCTTCACTGTCCACTGTACCACCAATTTTGGTGTCATTGGCAAACTTACTAATCCTGCATCCTATTCTCATCCAAATTGTTGATATAAATTATGAACAACAGTGACCCAGCATTGATCCTTGTGGCACCCCAGTAGTCATAGGCCTCCAGTCTGAGCAACAACTCTCTACCACCACGCTCTGCCTCCTATCATCAAGCCAATTTTACCTCCAATTGGCTAGCTCCCCCTGGATCCCATGAGATCTAACCTAAGTAACTTCTACCACGTGGAACCTTGTTGAAGGTCTTGCTCACGTTAAAGTAGACAACATCTACCATGGTGCCTTCATCTATCTTCCTGGTCACCGCTTCAAAAATCTCAATCAAATTTGTGACCCTGACTTCCCATGCACAAATCCATGCTGACTGTCCCTGAATTAGTTCTAGTTTTTCCAAACATACACAGATCTCAAAATCCTTTCTAACAACTTACCCACTACTCAAATTAGGCTCACTGGTCCATAACTCCCTGACTTTTCCTTGCAGCCGATCTTGAATAAAGTCACAACATTAGCCCCTCTTCAGATTTCCAGCATCTCATCTGTGGCTGACGATGATGCCAACATCTCTGTTGGGGTCCCGCAATTTCTTCTGTAGCTTCCCACAATTTCTTGGGATACACTTGATCTGGTCACAGGATTTATTTACCTTTATGCATTTTAATAATAACCCTCCAATAACCCCTCCTCTGTGATGTGGACTCTTTTCAAGAATCACTGTTTATTTCCCTGAGTTCCCAAGATTCCATCTCCACAGTAAATTTTGATGTAAATATTCATTTAGGATCTCGCTCATCTTCTGTGGCTCCATACATGGATGACCTTGCTAATTTTTTAGGGGCCCTTTTCTCTCCCTGATTTCTCTTTTCCCCTTAACATATGCGTA
Organism: Stegostoma tigrinum; assembly: GCF_030684315.1. Lineage (NCBI taxonomy): Eukaryota > Metazoa > Chordata > Chondrichthyes > Orectolobiformes > Stegostomatidae > Stegostoma > Stegostoma tigrinum. The sequence continues at coordinate 81,279,067 of NC_081356.1, forward strand.
CAATTGTAGCTACAGCCATCTCATGTCCACTTCTTGCCATTCTGATTTCTCTCTTAAGTGTACTCTTACATCCTTAATATTCCTCACTCTATTCCAAAGTGCTCCCCCACTAACCCATCAGTTGCTTGCCCTGCTTGATTTCCCAAATGATCTTGAGTTTTGCTCCTCTAGTCAGGCCATCTACATATTGATTTAGAAAGTTTTGTTGAACACCTTAACAAATCCCTCCCTATCTAAATCCTCAACACTATTGCAGTCCCTATCTATGTTCGGGAGAGTTAAAATCTCCTACTATTACAACCATACTATCTTTACAGCTATCTACAATCTCCGTACACATTTGGTCCTCAATTTACCACTAACTATTGGGGACCCTTTTGCACAGTTTCATTAAAGGGATCACCTTCAACTTACTTCTCAGTTCCACCCATAAGAGTCAGAGTCGTAGTTTCACTGAATGATCCCTCAGAAATATCCTCGCTAAGTGCTGCTGTGATGTTTTCCTTGATTAAAAAGGTGAAACCCCTTCCTGTCTTGCCTCCCGCTCTATCCTTCCTATAGCACTTGTATCCTGGAACATTGAGTTGCCATGATGTCCCAGCCCCATGTTCTCATCCATGTCCTGAGTTCATCTATCTTATCGTCATTTTTGCATTGAAATAAATGCAGTTTAATTTATCAGTCTTCCCTTGTTCCCTGCTGTACTCTTGTCTCCTGGTCGATTTAACTTGTTGTCTTTAACTTCTGCAGTGGCCTCAATCGTCTTTTTTCATAGAATCATAGAATCCTGACCATGTGGAAGCAGGCCATTTGGCCCATCAAGTCCTCACCAACTGTCTGAAAAGCATCCCACCCAGTCCCACCTCCTTACCCTGCCTCTGTGACCCTGCATTTCTGATGGCTAATCCATCTAGCCTGCACATCCCTGGATACTGTGTGCAATTTAGCACGGCTAATCCACCGACCCTGCGCATCTTTGGACTGTGGGCGGAAACTGCCGCATCTGGAGGAAATCCACGCAGACACGAAGAGAACGTACAAACTCCATAATCACCTGAGGGCAGAATCGAAGCCAGTGAGGCAGCAGTGCTAACCACTACACTACCGTACTGCTTTTTGCCTCACTACTATTTAGGATCCCACCTCCTGCCAAACTAGTTTAAAGCCTCCTGAGAAAGTCTAGCAAATGTCCCCCACCAAGATATTGTTCCTCCTCTAGTTCAGCTGCAGCTCACCCCTCACGTACGGGTCACCTGTGCCCCAGAAGAGATCCCAACAAACCACAAATCTGAATCACTGCCCCCTGCATCAGATCCTGAGCCACACATTCATTTGCCCTATGTTCCTATTGCTACTGTCACTATCATGAAGCACTGGGAGTAATCCAGGGATTACTACCGTTGAAGTCCTGCTTTTTAACATCTTGCCCAACTCCCAATATTCAATCTGCAGGAACATATTCCTTTCTCTCCTTGTGTCATGAGGGCCAATGTGTGCAAAGACCTCTAGCTGCTTGTGTTCCCTTTCAGAATTTGCTGTAAATGTTCCAAGACCCAAATTTTTTTGTTTTTTAAAAAATAAAACTAATATTAAAGGAAAGCATGTAGGAGAAAATTACTGCAGATGCCGTAGCCCAAACTGAAAACAACAAATGCTGGAGATCGCAGTGGGTCAGACAGCATCCATGGAGAGACAGCAAGCTAACATTTTGCGTCTAGGTAACTCTTCATCAGAGCTGAGGTGAGGTGTCAAGGGAGCAGCATTTATGCTGTGGGTGTGGGTTGTGTGGAGGTCATAGAACATAGACAATAGAACTGTACAGCACAGTACAGGCCCTTCGGCCCACGATGTTGTGCTGAACTTTTACCCTAAACCTAAGGTCTCCACCCATATCTTACACTATCATTCATATGCCTGTCTAATAGCTGCTTAAATGCCCCTAACAAGGCCAACTACACTATATTCTCCAGCAATGCATTCCATGCCCCTACCATTCTCTGAGTAAAGAACCTACCTCTGACGTCTCCCCTGTATCTACCTTCACTCATTTTAAAATTATCCCCCCTTGTAATAGCTACCTCCACCCGAGGAAAAGGTCTCTGGCTGTCCACTCTATCTATACCTCTGATCATTTTGTACACCTCTGTCAAGTCATCTCTCATCCTTCGTCGTTCTAAAGAGAAAAGCCCTAGCTCCCTCAAACTTTCCTTGTAAGACTGTTCTTCCATTCCAGGCAACATCCTGGTAAATCTCCTCTGCATCTTTTCCAGTGCTTCCACATCTTCGCTGTAATAAGGCGACCAGAACTGGACAAAATATCCAGATGCAGCCGAACTTGGCTTTTGTATAGCTGGAGCATAACTTCACGGCTATTGAACTCGATCCCTCTATTAATGATAGCTAACACACCATGCGTCTTCTTAACAACTCTATACACCTAGGTAGCTGCTTTCAGGGAACTGTGCACATGAACCCCAAGACTCCTCTGCTCCTCCACACTGCCAAGAATCTTTCCGTTAACCCTGTATTCTGCTTTCAAATCTGTCCTTCCAAAATGAATCACCTCATACTTTTCAGTGTTAAACTCCATCTGCCACTTGTCAGCCCAGCTCTTCATCCTGCCAATGCCCCTTTGTAACCTAGAACAGCCCTCCGCACTATCCACAAGTCGACCCACCTACATATTGTCTGTGAACTTACTAATCCACCCTCCCACTCCTTCATCCAAATCATTTACAAAAATCACAAATGGAAGAGGACCCAGAACAGACCCTTGTGGTGCACCACTTGTAACTGAGCACCATGTTGGATATTTTTCGTTCACTAGCACCCTTTGCCTTCTAAGGGTCAGCCAATTCTGAATCCAATCTGCCACATTTCCCCTAATCCCATGCCTCCTTATCTCCTGCATGAGCCTACCATGGGGAACCTTATCAAACGCCTTACTTAACTCCACATATACAACATCCACTGCTGTATCTTCATCCACATGTTTGGTCATCTCTTCAAAGAATTCAATAAGGTTTGTGAGGCATGATCTACCCCTCACAAATCCACTCTGACTATTACTGATGGGGTGTAGAGTGCTCGGAAGAAAAGATGTTGATAGTTCAGATTAAGTGATTGGAATGTGAGAATGGCAGAATGATGGTGTGTCTCTGTGTGTGTGTGTGTGTGTGTGTGTGTGTGTGTGTGTGTGTGTGTGTGTGTGTGTGTGTGTGTGTGTGTGTGTGTGTGTGTGTGTGTGTGTGTGTAAACTGGGTTTTGGTTCACAATTTGGAAGTGTTGAGTTCAATATTAAATCCATTAGGCTGTAAAGTGCCTAGTCTGAAGATGAGATGTTGTTCCTCCAGTTTTCGCTGTGATTCATTGGAGCACTGCATGACCCTGATCTTCCCGTAGCCAGTCATCTTAACACAGCGCCTTGCTTACAAGCTCACTTGTCTGTCCTCTGCATGCTGCAGTGAATCACAGTACAAGTAAATGGATCTCCTCGTATCACTCATAAATAATGATATTCAAAATGTGCACTTTAAATAATGTTGTTGTGAAATTGCTAATCTTTATATTTGTCATTTTATCTTTTGCTTTCTTTGTTTCTGTGTGGATGGTTTGTTTGGTTATTTTATGTACTTCTTATGATGGGGCTGTGTAGGGGATAGATATACTTGAAGAAAGTGTGCAACATGGACGATTATAAAGGACATTGTTGATGGGGTGAAGGGAGAAAAATTGCAAAAGCCAATGCTCCATGGTAAAGATTGGTAGGTAGGAGCCAGTACTTCTTGGGGAGATGTCATTCAGTAGAGAAGAACACTTCCGTTCATACAGCGCAGCTGAAAACAGGACTGTGCACACCTGAAGTGACAGAATGGGACCCTGGCAGACTAACAGCAGATGATGTGCAGTTGAATCGGTTGGATTGTGGTAGTTGGGGGAGTTCAGCGATGAAGAGCAGAAAGCTACTGTGGAGTGAGGTGGGGACAGGGATAAACATCTTTGGAGTGGGATAGAGTGCTGACTCTGCTGCATAGCTGGGCAGAGTAGCATAGGATGAATTGGAGCTGATGCATGGAGACAATCCCTCAGGGCAAAAGCCTCAAACAGGCCAAAACAGCTTGTTTTGTGTTTCAGCTCCACCTGAATTTCTGTACTTAGGTTGCTGTTTTGCCTCCTGAGCCATCTTATCCAACCTAACCTCCTGCTTGCTTCTCATGTTATTAATTTTTTAAAAAAATCATTATTCCTTTTAAAAGTGGTGTCTAGGTCAAAATTAATTCATGTCCACTCATGCACCCATAACAAAAACTCAATATTTCACTGTTTACAGGATGGCCATGGGGACGTGGTTGAAGTGTGTTACAAGCCTTTACTATTTATATGTCCTTTTGCGAGAACATAAAAATGAAATACTTGCAAAAAGCAGACCTTCCCACCAGGAAAAAACACATGATATGGCCAAAGTATACATGCAAAAAGGAACTGGAAAAGCACTAAATTATAACCATAAATGTTGCGTAAGTTTTAAAACATTCTACAAATGCATTTTTAAAAAATTGAGATGAAATAAATTCTGGTGTAGATTTCGTCGGCAGTGACATTCAATTATATACTTCTTTTGCTGTGATAAGACTTTCCAGAATGAGGCAGACTTCCACTTTTTCATGTCACTGCATCAAAAAGGCTCACAAAACATAAGTAGAAAATTCCGGAGAAACTCAACAGATCTGACAACATCTGCAGAGAGAGAAGAACAGAGTTAATGTTACCGCCCAGTATGATGATTCTCCATAAAACACAATGTTGTGATATCAGACATGCTGAATAACTGTGCTTGAGTTGAAGCATCATTATTACTGTGCTTTCATGCTCCTTTTTCAATGGAATTGAAAAACTGTATAATTGTGGGTTTTGCATTTATGTAAGAACACAGCATGGTGAATTGTATTAATATTTTCATATACATTGATTTGGTTCAGCTTCACTATTTCTTAAAACATACCAGAAAGATATTTGTGAAAATATTTTTTCTCACTGTTGATGGAAAATTACTGTCAAACAAAAAAGGAAATCAATTCTCCTTGAGTTTAAAGAGCTTAACAGTTCGAGCCTTTCCAGTTTGCCTCACTACACCTTCTCCCTGGTGTGCCAGATCCCACCAAAAAAAAATTAGGGACTCCTGCCCTGCAATTTTGATTCCGTCGTCTCTCTGAAGACTTCAAGACCAAGTCATATTTCTTTTGGAATCCAATATTGGTTGGCAGTTTGGATTCATTTTCAAAACTTAGTTATAGCATTGCTCTTTGTATCATATGTTTGAAGAATGAACAAGCGGCAATACTATTTGTTCACTGAGTGAAAATTTCCAGGAACTGAGAGGACTAAGGAGGCTAAGATTGAGAGCAAGGCAGTAGTCATTGACAGAAGTGGTATAGATTCTGAACAATTAAATATAATTCAAATAAAGAGAGATGAAGAGCCAAAGTACTTAGAAATAAATATTTAAGCAGCACTGAGGAGAATGCAGGAAAACTTTGGGAAAAGAAGTACCTTGCTGTTTTTGCAGCAGTACAGTTTTGAGTCAACATGAAAACGCTAGAATAACTTGAGAGTCACAGTCCAACCCTAGAACACAAGGATAGGAGAACCTGTGAAGTGTTATCTATCTCATCATCATGGCCTTGGTGTCAAGTGGAATATATTTTTGCTGTTACTGCTGCAAACATCAGTTTGTCGGTCTGATTTGTATGGCCAAAGCTGTAGGAGAGCACTGTTGCTCAAGCCTCACTACTCCATGGGCCTCAACGTAAAATTCTGTATCTATATAATATATATAATGCATCGATTTTCAGACAATGAATTATCAAACAGGTTTTGAAATACTGTTATTGGCTTATTATCAAAACAAAACTCATTCAATGTTGATGTGATGATCAGTTAACATACCCTGCCAGTAATATCGAAATACGAATGCATATGCCTCTAAGTTTCCACAAAATGCTCAAGAAAGTACACACACACAAATGCTTCAGGAAAAGAGAAGAAAAATCATATTTCACAGCAGAGATTATTTTTCTTTTTCTGAAAGATAATGGGCTATTTTGGAAGCTTAAAGGATAAGGTGCAAGATATTCTGGAGTCTCTTGCTCTGATAAGAGTCATACAGCGTGGAAACAAACCCTTTGGTCCAACTAGTCCACGTCAACTATATTCCCAACCTAAACTAGTCCCACTTGCCTGTGTTTGGCCCATATCCCTTCAAACCTTTCCTATTCATGTACCTATCCAAATGCCTTTTAAATGTTTTAACTGTACCTGCTTCTCCCGCTTCCTCTGGCAGTTCATTCCACATGCTAACCATTCTCTATCTAAAAAAGAAGTTGCCTTTCATTAACAATCTTTTAAAACTTCTCCCCTCACCTTAGAAAAAGTTCCCTAGTTTTGAACTTCCCCACCCTCTGGCAAAGGCCCTTGGTATGTTCTGATATGAATGATCAAGTCAATATGAAACATGATTGATGCCAAAGTATTGCAGGAGTTGGATCCAACAGAGAAGATGATCTTGGAAAAGGCATCAGAGGAGACAGGAGACAAACTGGGAAAAGAGAGGACTAAGATGAGGAGGGCTTCGCAGGACGCTTGGCCTCGTGGATTACCATTGAATTAAGGCTGACATCTGCCGAAATGAACAACTTGAGTCCAATTTGAATTCTGTACAATCTGAGAGATGTTATTTTTCCATAGATGGAATCAGAATCTGCAGCATGCAAAGGTGAAGCTATTTTTGTTTTTAATTCTGAAGTAGGAACAAGTTATGAATTGCATCTTGTTCCTGTATTTAGTGGATAAGATATTAGTTCGATACCTTTACCTGGTACATTTTTGCATGATTTCTTGCGTTCTAAGATTTAGGTTGCGTGTACTACTTTGTGAATATAATGTGCTTGTTTGATAAACAAAATAAGAGAGAGTTTCCATTTTCCACTGAACAAAAATCTTAAAATAGTATCAGAGATAATGGGAACTGCAGATGCTGGAGATTCCAAGATAATAAAATGTGAGGCTGGATGAACACAGCAGGCCAAGCAGCATCTCAGGAGCACAAAAGCTGACGTTTCGGGCCTAGACCCTTCATCAGAGAGGGGGATGGGGGGAGGGAACTGGAATAAATAGGGAGAGAGGGGGAGGCGGACCGAAGATGGAGAGCAAAGAAGATAGGTGGAGAGGGTGTAGGTGGGGAGGTAGGGAGGGGATAGGTCAGTCCAGGGAAGACGGACAGGTCAAGGAGGTGGGATGAGGTTAGTAGGTAGCTGGGGGTGCGGCTGGGGGTGGGAGGAAGGGATGGGTGAGAGGAAGAACCGGTTAGGGAGGCAGAGACAGGTTGGACTGGTTTTGGGATGCAGTGGGTGGGGGGGAAGAGCTGGGCTGGTTGTGTGGTGCAGTGGGGGGAGGGGATGAACTGGGCTGGTTTAGGGATGCAGTGGGGGAAGGGGAGATTTTGAAACTGGTGAAGTCCACATTGATACCATATGGCTGCAGGGTTCCCAGGCGGAATATGAGTTGCTGTTCCTGCAACCTTCGGGTGGCATCATTGTGGCAGTGCAGGAGGCCCATGATGGACATGTCATCAAGAGAATGGGAGGGGGAGTGGAAATGGTTTGCGACTGGGAGGTGCAGTTGTGTGTAGTTAGTTTTAAATGATTGTGCACACTGAGCTTAATTAGCCACATTTGTCTGACAGTGCCTGCCCGTCTGGTACAATGATGGATGTAACAGCAAGCCCAATTTGCTTACCTCAAGTAAATTAGGTCAGACAGCAAGTATGTAGATCTCACACTACCATATCCTGTATTACAGTCGCTTCCAGCAGGGTTCAAAGTCAGCTCAAGAAATTGTATCATGAACTTGTTCCACAGCTGTATGACAAACTTTGTAGTGTGAATTTTCAACATATGTGTTCTAAGTTATTGACCGAAACTGTTGAATAGTGTGCTACGTCTTTGCTCAAATACCTTCTTTGAAGTCTTGTTAACTCATGTGTCTGGATATTCAGCTTCCTGTTATGTTGAACAAATTAGGAAAGCCAAATGTGTACGGCAGTTGACCTTTCACCAGAGACTCGATGGAGAGTCACATTTTTCTTTAAATTTTATCATTATGAGGAATGACTAAATGGATCACTCAATGTCCAAAGCAAGAACTACAAATGCTGGAGTCAGAAACATGGCAGCACCGTGGCTCAGTGGTTAACACTGCAGTATCACAGCACCAGGGACCCGGGTTCGATTCCAGCCTCGGGTAACTGTCAGTGTGGAGTTTGCACATTCTCCCCATGTCAGCGTGCATTTCCTCCGGGTGCTCTGGTTTCCTCCCACAGTCCAAAGATGTGCATGCTAGGTGGATCGGCCATGCTAAATTGCCCGTAGTGTTTAGGGGTGTGTGGCTTATAGGGGGATGGGTCTGGGTGGGATACTTCAAGAGGTGGTGTGGACTTGTTGGGCCGAAAGGCCTGTTCCCACACTGCAGGGAATCTAACCTAAACAACATAGTGTAGAGCTGGAGGAGCAAAGCAGGCCAGGCAGCATCAGAGGAGCAGGAATGTTGACGTTTCGGGTCGGTACCCTTTTTCAGATGCTGCCTGGCCTGCTGTGTTTCTCCAGCTCTGCACTCAACATCTGGAGTCCACTTCCAGTATTGAACAGTCTATTGATGTTACACTGGTGAGAAAAACACCTACGGAAGTGCAGTAGCTTCTTCCCAGGATAAAGCAAAGATATTAACTTCTTTACATTTGTTTTCAGCCTGCCTTAGTATTTACAAACCAATTGCAAATTGATTGTAATCAATTAATAATACATTAATTACATCTAATCCAATCAGATTAATCATATGTCTGCGTGATCAATTGATAGACTGTTACTGATTTTACCATGATTTCATGTTGTTAACTGGTCACTGTTATTGTCTATTCTTGGGTTTTCACAATGCATCTTATTCAACCACATTCCAATACAGCTGACTTCTGCATCTGTTATTCAAACCTTTCTGCTAGCAGGCTGAGGGCTTCTCCCTACTGCCTAAGGTTGTCAGCACACAGGAATTCAGTTAAATCTGTTAATGTCTGTTACAGTTAAAACTCCATTATTTATTCATATGTGTGTGTGTGATTACTATTACCAAAAGGTTCTTAACTAATTTGAGTCAAGATTTTCACCTACTATCCCCAGCTAAATAGCAAACTTTGAATTAGCTTACAAGAGGCACTTCTGTCTGTGCTTTTCAAGGATGTCTCTTCATCAAAATTGTCCCTGCGTAAGCTACCATTTTGCTTCTTCTTAATAAGAACTCATTGTGTTACTGTTATGAAATGCTTCATTTCTCATCTAGTTGTAATGAATACAAAGGCCATGATTCTGACTGTGTAAATGATTGCTTCAACTAACAATCTTCTTCGACCATTTTATATCAACTAAAATCCACAGGCAGCCATTCTGTGTTAACTAAAAAAAGATGTGGGGGGGTGGTAGGGAAGAATGAAAGTGCCAATAATGAGCAAGATATTTATGTCTGGGGAGAAATGTAAAATGGCTATTATAAACTTTCAGAATGACATAAGTCTAGCGAGTTTTCAGAAGATTTGTAGCTCAGGTTGAAGTTCCGGATGTGAGTTTGCTCGCTGAGCTGGAAGGTTAATTTTCAGACGTTTTGTCACCATTCTGGGTAACATCATCAGTGAGCCTCCGACGAAGCGCTGGTGTTATGTCCCGCTTTCTATTTATCTAACCTAACCACATAAATAGAAAGCGGGACATAACACCAGCGCTTCGTCAGAGGCTCACTGATGATGTTACCTAGAATGGTGACGAAACGTCTGAAAATGAACCTTCCAGCTCAGCGAGCAAACTCACATCCTGACATAAGTCTTCTTGTTTAAATTTATTCCTCGTAGTTTTTATTTTGATTTTGACCTAACATTTGAATATTGTCTCGGTCTTTCCTCATGCTGCCCATCATAACTTTCAAGGGTATCCAAAACTCTGCTACCATAACTTGTAGAATTTCCCATTTATCTATACCTGTGCTCGCCAACCAACACTTGGTTCCTCTAAAACAATGACTTCTTAAAATCCTCATTTATATTTTCAGTTGCCTCTCTCTTTGCCTGTAAAGTGGCTCAGAGATAACTGCACTCATCTAATTCTGAACTCTTAAACACCCCTGATGTTAATCCGTTCACTGGTGATAACCATTCTGTCTTCTGCCAGCCCCAAACTCTGGAATGTTTTTCCACAACCCCTCCATCTCAAACAGAAACTGCTGAAATAGCTCAGTAGGTCTGGCAGAATCTCTGGAGTGAAATCAGATTTAATGTTTTGGGTCGAGTGAGGCTTCCTTAGAATGGCCTCCACCTCAGTCTTGTTTTCCTCCTGCAAGACACTCCTTAAACCCACCATTTTCACCAAGCTTTTTATCATTTGATTTATTATCAACATAAGAGATTTATTGGCATACTTGGTTTTCTGATGCTCCTTGAAGCATTTGGCACATTTCCACACATTTGGGGAACTTTATAATTGTAGTGAATAGTTGAAACCCCAATACAGGACTTGTAGTACACCTCTCGTCTCTTCTTGCCAATTGGAGTATCTGCTGATTATCCCTGCAGTTCAACCAATTTCCGAGCTCTTTATAAAACGGATTAGATATATCAGCAGTTATTCTGTCTGCTCTTCTCTGCCAATGTGTGTTTGTAAATTCTTAGAGTTAAATTTACCAGAAATCAGCTCACTGTAAATTTCAGGAAGTTTCATGGATCAATTCTTTCTATGAACTCTGGTGGGATATCTCATTGAATTCCCTGCAGCTCACCTTGTTAACTATGCCTTGCTCATGCCATCTTCTGCTCAACAATGGCAGAAGTACCCACCATTGTCAGGGCATCCGAGGTTCCTGACACTGGTGCCATTTTTAAAGGCCACCCATCAAAAAGTACCAGCTGCAAGTGTATGTCATCGCAGTGCAATCAAAGAAAAACCTTTGAGGGTGTATACATGTCACTTCATTGAAAATACAAGCTCACATTTGTGAACGTTTTGGTGTTTATATAATCAGGAGTCTTAATCAATGTCATTGTAACTGCAGCTGCAACTATCAAGTGACACAGGTTATCCTTTGTTGAACACTTACCAAGTCGTAGAGATTTTACAGCACTGAAACAGGCATTTAACCCATTGTGTCTGTGCCAGTCATCAAACATCCATCAGTTTTAATCCCATTTTCCACCACTTGGTCCATGTCCTTGTATGCTGTGGCATTTCAAATATTACTCTGAGTAGTTCTTAAATGTTTGAAGGTTCCTACCTCTGCCACCCTTTTAGACAATGAGTTCCAAATACTCGCAACTCTCTGAGTGAAAATAATTTTCCTCAAATCCCCTCTAAACCTCATGCTTGTTCTCTTAAAAGTGTGCTCCTGTTGATAGACCCCTCTACTGAGGGGAAATGTTTCTCCTTATCTAACTTGTTTGTACCTCTCAGAGTTACAATCAGGTCCTTGTGCTCAGCCTTTTCTGTTTAAAGGTGTCTGTGGTTACTTCTGCTTCGCAGAAGTGACTGTGATCAATTTGTAATGACCATTACATGGTCACAATTGCTTGTAACCTCACACAGTTGGCCACTGTGTACATGCAGCATATGATTAAAGATAGACCTCAACCTCTGTTGTGGAAGTGCCTCATTAATACAAGCGCCTTAAGGACTCATTCACAAGTCCTTATGCATATATAAGGCTAAGATAGATAGATTCTTATCCATAGGAAACTCAAAGGTTATGGGGAAATGCAGGGAGGTGGACTTGAGTCATGTCAGACCACCTACAATTCTGTTGAATGACGGAGTGGCCACTCAACCTAAGCTTTTCCTATGTCTTCTGGTCTGTAATTAGAACCTGCATGTTCAGACTGAAAAAAGCCTTAGTCCATCACCCTGAGTATGTTTGCAGTTATTTTCCATTTCCAGTACACGTTACATATTGCATGAATATGGAAGGCAATGCAAGTCACTCTTGGCAGAATAATTTGTAATTGTTGTAAATGTTGTAATTGTTGGCCCCCTGACATTCGATGTCCTTTCTTCCTAGCACTCCCCGTTGAGGCCAGTACTAAGCCAATCTGAATTTCTAGCCAATTCTTCAATTTACACCTTCACCTCCCAACATTTATCTCCCTCCCCCCCAAGCCCAGACCCTAGCCCTAACACTATAATTTGGCCTTACTAGCCATCGTGTTGCACTGCTCGCCTGCTGAAGCCACGGTGGTGGTGGCCATTCATGATCTGCCTTCATAACCCATGTCAGGATGACAATATTGGAGGATAAATGATGAGGTGCTTCACTTCACAACTGTTGTCCCCTTTGCATCCCAGCATGCTACCTTCTTCTGCACAATTGACTTTCCAGGTTCTGTACCACGGTAATGGCTCTTGATGAACCGCATTCACGTCCAAGGAACCAAAGGACTTACTGTGGCCTGTGCTGTAACTGAATTGGAAGGATAGCACCGACTGATGAGTGTTTGGGCCACTTTCACTGATTTCTTTGCAGTTCTCCAACTGACTAATTATTAAGTTCTTGACTTGTTGCACTGGATTTGCAGGACTGATCATGGCATCTCTCTGGACTGTAGTGATGTGGAACCCTTGATTTTGACCATCCTAAGTATCTGATTGACAATGTCCAGGCCTCTGGATGAAGATTATTCACTGCCCTTGACTGACTGTTGTAAATCCCCTGACTGACTACAGTCCTTGTTGACTTTACCAAGGACTGTTCCAATAGTCTTTGAGAAATGGCTATTTGGCTGAAACATAATCAGTGTGTTTGTGTAGATACGTCATTAATGTAGCGTGATTCTGTACAGTAACATGTTCACTGCCTTGACTGACTGATCGTTGCTGACAAACATGATAAACTGCATGGCTTGGTATCTATGCTAAAGAGTAACGCAAGGCTAAGTGTCTTTGTAGTTCACTAGAACCATAAATAGAACACAAGGTAGGCGGATGTAAACCTTGAACAGGACAACTTTATTGTTTGTCCTGTCAGCTCCATCGTTGGTCCTAGACTGTCCCTGTAGCTCCCATCTCTGGGTCACCTGACCCACTGTCTTAAAGCAGCAACACACACCCAACAACATACATAACCACATACTAAGAGCCTTTCAAGTTCTGAATGATGCTTAAAAAAAAAAGACATGCCAGAGTTTCTGTGATTATTGAAGTAGGCATAAAGTGGGTCAGTGCTAAGAGTGCAAGTGCATTGCCCTGAGATCCATCCGCATCCAACCCATGAGATGGATGCTTGTCGCAAAGCACTCCAGCAGCAGCATTACAGTGAAAGATGCAAGTGCGCTCCAATGTACAGCAGTGAAGTGGAAAATTGTAAGTGGGTCAGAGATGTGCCATTATGATGTGATGAGGCTGATACATGTCCATGCTGAACTCCAAGGATGGGAGTTCTGGATGGTTGCTCGCTGTGGAACATAACCTGAGAAATTGGTAACTACTGTGCATAATCAAGCCTCAGAGGTGCAAGCAGTAAGCTGGACAGGTCAAGGAGGTGGGATGAGGTTAGTAGGTAGATGGGGGTGCGGCTTGGGGTGGGAGGAAGGGATGGGTGAGAGGAAGAACAGGTTAGGGAGGCAGAGACAGGTTGGACTGGTTTTGGGATGCAGTGGGTGGGGGGGAAGAGCTGGGCTGGTTGTGTGGTGCAGTGGGGGGAGGGGACGAACTGGGCTGGTTTAGGGATGCAGTAGGGGAAGGGGAGATTTTGAAACTGGTGAAGTCCACATTGATACCATTAGGCTGCAGGGTTCCCAGGCGGAATATGAGTTGCTGTTTCTGCAACCTTCGGGTGGCATCATTGTGGCAGTGCAGGAGGCCCATGATGGACATGTCACCTAGAGAATGGGAGGGGGAGTGGAAATGGTTTGCGACTGGGAGGTGCAGTTGTTTGTTGCGAACTGAGCGGAGGTGTTCTGCAAAGCGGTCTCCAAGCCTCCGCTTGGTTTCCCCAATGTAGAGGAAGCCACACCGGGTACAGTGGATGCAGTATACCACATTGGCAGATGTGCAGGTGAACCTCTGCTTAATGTGGAATGTCATCTTGGGGCCTGGGATAGGGGTGAGGGAGGAGGTGTGGGGGCAAGTGTAGCATTTCCTGCGGTTGCAGGGGAAGGTGCAGGGTGTGGTGGGGTTGGAGGGCAGTGTGGAGCGAACAAGGGAGTCCCGGAGAGAGTTGTCTCTCCGGAAAGCAGACAGGGGTGGGGATGGAAAAATGTCTTGGGTGGTGGGGTCGGATTGTAAATGGCGGAAGTGTCGGAGGATGATGCGTTGTATCCGGAGGTTGGTAGGGTTGTGTGAGAAGGAGGGGGATCCTCTTAGGGCGGTTGTGGCGGGGGGCGGGGTGTGAGGGATGTGTTGCGGGAAATACGGGAGACGCGGTCAAGGGCGTTCTCGATCACTGTGGGGGGAAAGTTGCGGTCCTTGAAGAACTTGGACATCTGTGATGTGCGGGAGTGGAATGTCTTATCGTGGGAGCAGATGCGGCGGAGGCGGAGGAATTGGGAATAGGGGATGGAATTTTTGCAGGAGGGTGAGTGGGAGGACGTGTATTCTAGGTAGCTGTGGGAGCCGGTGGGCTTGAAATGGACATCAGTTGCTCACCTATCCCTTCCTCCCACCCTAAGCCGCACCCCCATCTACCTACTAACCTCATCCCACCTCCTTGACCTGTCCGTCTTCCCTGGACTGACCTATCCCCTCCCTACCTCCCCACCTATACTCTCTCCACCTATCTTCTTTACTCTCCATCTTCGGTCCGCCTCCCCCTCTCTCCCTATTTATTCCAGTTCCGTCTCCCCATCCCCCTCTCTGATGAAGGGTCTAAGCCCGAAACATCAGCTTTTGTGCTCCTGAGATGCTGCTTGGCCTGCTGTGTTCATCCAGCCTCACATTTTATTATCTTGGAATTCTCCAGCATCTGCAGTTCCCATTATCTCAGAAACAAGTGTGTAACAGGTTTGAAAACTTGATATTTCTTCAAGGTTGTAATCCTTCAACTCGAAGTCAAATTGCCCTATTAGATTGGGGTTAGGGATGTAAAGTATCTGTTGGCACAATTTTGAAGAATCATCATGAAGTTATCTACAATTTCCTGACCAATGTTTATTGCTCAGTCATCATCACACAAAAAACAGATTATCTGATTGTTATCACATTGTTGTTTGTGGAGCCTTGTTGTTCAAAAAATGGCTGCTGTGTTCCTCATGGAGGAAGGCAGTGGTGTAGTGGTAATGGCACTAGACTACATATCCAGAACCCCAGGTTAATTCTGGGAACATGGGTTCAAATTCCACCAGAGCAGATGGTGAAATTTGAATAAAAAGCTGCCCCAGTGGTAACTATGAAAACACTGTCAATTGTTGGGAGAAATCTATTGGGTTGACTTATGTCTGAGGGATCATTACTTGATCTGACTGGTGTGTGACTCCAGACCCACAGCAATGTGGTTGACTTATAACTACACTCTGGGCAATTTGGGTTGGGTAGTAAGTGTTGGTCTAGCCAAAGATGCCAACATCCTGTGACTACACTTCAGAAATCATTGTAATTGTTTTGTGACAGGTGCTACATGAATGCACATCTTGCCTTTTGTTTTGTGTACTATATAACTTGATCTTAATTGGACCATCATGTGCATTTTCCACCCATAGTATTGGGCATGTTAGTAAAATAAAAGTAATTGAATACTAACAAAGTTGTTTATTTACATAAGAAAAAATAGAATGAATAGAACATGTTTCTACTCAAGTAGATCAATTTCCTATTACTTCTGAAATGATTAGAAAGAGGTACATTTTGTGACAGTCTAGACAATACACTTCAACATTATTTGTCCTTGGATATTTGACTTCCTCTGTAAGATGTGGTTATGTGTTCATACTTAAGCCTGGTTCTTCTGTTTTGGGGGTGGGTGTGGAGGGGAGGTGGGGGATACTTATATCCCACACAGGATGTTCCTGATTATTGTTCTAAGTGGCTTCTGTGCTATCCGAAAAATGGCCTTCTAAGATAAATCTGACCTTGTATCAACAATTTATGACAAATGTTTTCAATGAATTTTAGCATCGGAAGTGAGGCCACAATCCCACTGCATTGTTTATTCAGATTCAACAGCGGTAGGTGATTATCTACATTGTAGGCATCATCTTGATGTCCCATTTAAAGAACATAAAATTATAGACTGGACACAGCAGGAGAAAGTGCCATATGGCCTATTGTGTCTGTGCCAGCTGTCTGCAAGAGTAATTCAACTAGTTCCATTTCTCTACTTTTTTTTCCATAGTTCTGAGAAGTTTCTCTTAGGATAAATATTCAATTGTTTTTGGAAGTTGTTTTTGAATTTGCTTTCACCACGCAACAGGTAAAGTAGCCCAGATCTTAACCACATGTTCCATGAAAATATGTTTTCTCATGTCACCTTCAGTTCTACTCTATTCAGACCCCTCAAAATTTAGAACAGCCTGTCAAATCTTTCTAAGCCTTCACTAAGGCCAACCCAATTTTTCCAATCTCTCCTCATGACACCTAACTCTTAATCTTGGGAATATTCTTGCTAAGTTTTTTTTTAACCAGACACTCGCTGATGTTTTTCAAATCCCTTCTAAGGAAATTATGCTAAGACTTGAATACAATATTCCAATTATGAATGTCTATGCTTTGAGTTTCAAATACTGTTCTTGCCCTTGTACTTGAATCCTCCATTTATAAATCCCATGATCCCACATGCCTAATTAACCACTTTCTTAATTTTGCCCGATCACCTTCAATAATTTTACATTTTTGCACTCATAGTTCATTGTAGTTTTGCCTACAATTCTTTGATCCTAGTTGACCTGGGCCAGAGCTGTTCTTACGGCATTGAAATCAGCCCTCCTCCAATCAATCATTGTCAATCAATCCGGATTGCTTTAGCCGTTTTCCATCACAGACCTAAACTTCATTGTTTCCTGAATATTGTGCTGCTGACACTTGATCCACTTGACAAACCTCATTCTTTCAAACCAGATCTAGCAATACTCCCTTCCTTGTAGGACAGGGAACATACTGATCTAGAAAATTCTCTTGTACACACTTTAGAAATTACTCTACTGTACGCTGCTCTGTTTGTCTGCAAAGATATTTATTTTTTCAACTTATTTGTAGCTTACCAGTGTTTTATTGTTGAATGAATAATAAGCTGAAAAATATGATTAAGAAGATTGTAAGCTTTACTATTACTCTGACATATTATTAACACTGAGATGGTGATAATGATTTGACAATTGATATCAGTGTTGCTTGTCAAATGAGAAATTCTCGTAACATAATTAACCTTAAACACTGGAAATGTACCTGTATCAATTGTGAAAGCGGGCAAGATCTGCTTATTATGATGTTCTGGATGCTATGAAAGTTCACCAACTCTCACTGTCCAAGCTCACTGGAGAGATGAATGGTTACGCAAGTGGGGTGTCAGTGAGGCATCAGAGGACCACTGGAACACATTTGCGAACCTGACATGGATGAATTCTCTGTCCTAACCATGTGCCTCAATTTTGTAGCTCTTGACATGCTATTTTAAAATTCAAGTGGTCTATTTGGCCAGGTGGTGAATTTATTGCACAGTCAAGGGTCTGCAGGACTCAGAAGCTGTTTTCCTGGTGTAATGGTGGAGGCTGCTTCTTGCTAAAGAAAGTAGACAGCCTTCAAAAAGGCCAGCAGCATCAGCCAAGACAAAAAAGACCATGCATTTGGATGAATCAAAATCCAGCACTAACGGTAGGTCTGTTAAAAAATGGTATCAAGATGAAGACAACAAAAATCTAGTTTGGTTCTGCAGTGAACCCAACAACTGTATATTATTGTGTATCAGATTATTTGAGTGAACTGAAATAACATTCAAAAATTCCACTCTTTAACCTAACAGGTTAGTGAATCAAGGTGAATAAGATCAGTATGTTCTGAAAGAGTTTAGATTAGATTCCCTACAGTGTGGAAACAGGCCCTTCAGCCCAACAAGTCCACATGCCCTCTTCAAGCATCCTACCCAGACCCATCCCCCCGTAACCCACACACCCCTGACCACTATGGGCAATTTAGCCAATCCACCTAACCTGCACATCTTTGGACTGTGGGAGGAAACCGGAGCACCCGGAGGAAACCCACGCAGACACAGGGAGAACGTGCAAACTCCACACAGACAGTCGCCCAAGGTGGGAATCGAACCTGGGTAGGGAGCAATTAATTGATGATGAAAGGATCTCCCATTCCCTTCCCATTCCTGACAGCCCTTTGAAAATTATAACCTGTCCTGAAGGCAACAGGATGCCAAAACAAAGACCGAGACTGCTGCTTTGAAATTACAGCAGAAATGGGCCCTGACCATATTGCCCATTCAAACTTTAGGCCCTGTTATCTGATGCTAAAATCTTGTGTGAGTTAGCATTGAGAGAAGAGTTGGCATAATAAATAATGGAAAAAAATCTTGAGTTTATATAGTTCATTGTAAAATGTTATGCATCTCCTCTGCCACTGGACAATCTAACCACTTCACAGCTGCTTAGGTACTTTTGAAGTACAGCAATGTAATTTCAGAAACAAGTCAGCCATTTTGCATACAGCAAAGTTCAAGGTATATGAGCAGATAACACAACTTACCAGGACAGCTCCCCGATTGTTTTCAAAATATATCATAGTATCTATTACACCTATCATTTAGAATACTGTGTCCAATTTTGGGCCCCACGCCTCAGGAAGGACATACTAGCCCTGGAGCGTGTCCAGCGAGATTCACACGGATGATCCCTGGAATGATAGGTTGAACGGCTAAGGATCCTGGGATTGTACTCATTAGAGTTTAGAAGGTTGAGGGGAGATCTAATAGAAACTTATAAGATAATGTATGGCTTAGAAGGGGTGAATGCTGGGAAGTTGTTTCCGTTAGGTGGGGAGACTAGGACTCGTGGGCACAGCCTTAGAATTAGAGGGGGTAAATTTAAAATGGAAATGAGATGACATTTCTGGGCTTGTAGAATTCATCGCCACGGAGTGCAGTGGAGGCCAGGACGTTAGATGCCTCCAAGTCAGAGATCGATAAATTCTCGATCTCAGAAGGAATCAAGGGCTACGGGGAGAGTGCAAGGAAGTGGAGTTGAAATGCCCATCAGCCATGATTTAAATGGCGGAGTGGACTCAATGGGCCGAATGGCCTTACTTCCACTCCTATGTCTTATGCTGTCAGGCCAGCTAAGTACCTACGAAATTTTCTGTTTTTATTTCAGATTCACAGCATCTGGGCCGCACCTCCATCTCCTACCTACTAACCTCATCCCACCTCCTTGACCTGTCCGTCTTCCCTGGACTGACCTATCCCCTCCCTACCTCCCCATCTATACTCTCCTCTCCACCAATCTTCTTTTCTGTCCATCTTCGGTCCGCCTCCCCCTCTCTCCCTATTTATTCCAGAACCCTCTCCCCATCCCCCTCTCTGATGAAGGGTCTAGGCCCAAAACGTCAGCTTTTGTGCTCCTGAGATGCTGCTTGGCCTGCTGTGTTCATCCAGCCTCACATTTTATTATCTTGGATTCTCCAGCATCTGCAGTTCCCATTATCACGAAAAGTTTTCATTACTTTTTTTTTACTCATTACAGTGGGTGGCATGATGGTTCAGTGTGGGTAGCATGGCGGTTCAGTAGTTAGCACTGCTGCCTCATGCTGCCAGGGTCAACCTGAGTTTGATTCCAGGATTTGGTGACTATCTGTGCGGAGTTTGCATGTTCTCCCCATGTCTGCATGGGTGTCTGCCAGGTGCTCCAGTTTCTTCCTACAGTCCAAAGATGTGCAGCTTAGGTCAAATGGCCGCACTAACTTGTCCATAATGTCCAGTGATATGCCGGCTAGGTGGATTAGCCATTGGAAATATGGGGTTATGGGGATCTGGTCAGGGACTGGATTTGGGTAGGACGCTAAACTTGATGGGCTGAATAACCACTTTCTGCACTTTAGGGATTCTGTGATTCTGTAATGAGCTGTTTTTTAAATGTTCTGTCCAATTTTCTGATGTGTCATTTTTCTTTGTGTCAGTCCAATTTTCTGATGTGCCGTTTTTCTTTGTCAAAGTGCATGCGGCCTCTTTCAATTTCATGCTATCTTTAACTCTCTTAGTTGCCCACCAATGATCCATTTTTCTCCTGGAGTCCTCCTTTCATCACTGAATATACCTTTGCTGAATATCACGAAACATCTCTTTTTATTTCTTCCACTGTATCCCTGCTGACCAATCTGTTAGATTAGTTTTCCAGTTCACTTCAACCAGTTCGGTCTTCATGCCCTATAGTTGCATTTGTTTAAGTTTAATTCATGTTCTGATCACTTCTATATAGGGCCGCCTTCATTGTGAAGAAATGAAATAATCCTGTTTTATTACACATTATGATGTCTGGAACAGGCCGTTCTCTTATCAGCTGCAGAACATGTTGTGTTCTTGCCAGCACCAGCTGATCTAAGAAACTGTTTCAAAAATACTTTTAGAACTAAACTTTCAGGCCGTCTTTGCCCAACTGACTCTTCTGATCTATAAGAAGCTTATAATCATTCAGAGATACTAAGAACTGCCGATGCTGGAGTCAGAGATAATAGTGTGGAGCGGGAGGAACACAGCAGGCCAGGCAGCATCAGAGGAGCTGGAAAGCTGATGTTTCAGGTTGGGACATTTCTGAAGAAGGGTCCTGACCTGAAATGTCAGCTTGCCTGCTCCTCTGATGCTGCCTGGCCTGCTGTGTTCATCCAGCTCCACACTGTGATAAAATCATTCATAGTTATTGCCATACTTATCCTATCAGCCAACATTATTTCTTCCCATATACCTCGCCCTAAAGTGTATTTACTGTTATGGGCCAATAAAGCTCTCTCACAAGTGACTTCCCACCTTTATTCTTTCTTATTTCTACTTAAACTGATTCTACATTTTGATCTTTAGAACTAAGTTCATGTCTTGCTTTTGATGTAATGTCATCCTTAATTAAAAGTGCTACTGTACTACCTTATACTGAGCTTCCTAGTCTTAAGAAATTTCATGTATCTCTGAATATTCAGGTTCCACCTTCAGTCTTAAAGAAGCTATGTCTGTGTAATGGCTATCTGACCATACGTATATATTTGAGCTAAACATTTTCTTTTATGTAACGAGAGCTACATACATGCAGATACAAAGTCTTATGTTCTACCTTCTACTTGTTTTGCAACCTCCAGCCTTACCTTTGGCTACGGTGTAAGATTTATGCACTCTTTCAGTTCCTACTCCATTCTAATTTTTATTGCTTGTGTGGCTACCTTGCATACTTATCTCGTCCTTTCTTTTAATTGAGCACATCTTCCATTACTTGATCCCTTGCCACCCAATATTTAATTTAAAGCCCTCTCTAACTTCATAGTCATGATTCACCAAAACACTGGTTCTAGAACTGTTCAGATGTGAACATTCTCCCAACAGTACAACTCCCACTTTCCCCAGTACTGATGCCAACGCTCTAGGAATCGAAATCCCTTCCTTCTAAACCAATATTTGAGCTACACATTCATCTTTCCATTCTTATTTATACTATGATAGTTTTCTTGTGACCCAGCTAGATTACGTTTTTTTTAAATTTTACTCCCGAGCTGTTGACATTGCCTAAGCAGAACCTTTATTTTAAGCTGTATCCATGTTGTTGGTGCCTATGTGGGCCATGACAATGAGATGTACCGAGTCCCACTGAAAGTTCCTCTCTAACCCATTCTGAACCTGGCAGTTGGAAGGCCACACAGCGTTTTGCTCTCTAGCTCTCAATTACAGAGAACTGACTTAACCTCCTGAGCGTAGTGTTTCCTACAACGCACTCTTTCCTGACAGAACTGTTAAGCACTGATTCATGATACTGTTTTGACCCACTGTGAATCCATGAAACAATTGGTTTTAGCATGAGATGTTTCACAACACAAAACCCTCACGGAGAAGATAGTGCAGGGTACTGTCACTTGTGCCAGTGTAGCTGCAGAGATGGGAATTGATTTTGATGGCCCACTGATATAATAATAAATATCAATCAGTAATCATGCAACTTCAAATATTCCTTTGACCTTTCCCATAATTACGGATTAATTTTTAATGCAACAAATGCACTATTTTAATGCACTTCATCACCCAGTACTGAATGGTACTGCTGTCGTAAATGTGCAGATTACTAAGTAGTCTTTGACAAAGTAGTTGTGTGGTAATAAACTAGACTGTAATTTCCACATATCCCTTCAACACAAGAGTAGACAGTTTCAAGTTATTTTACAGAGTAACCTTATTACCTTAGGTTTAAACATGCTCCTATGCCGTTGCTTAGTTGGCTTAAGCCTGACGTCAATAGCAAAGTAAGAGAAAAACAACAAAATTGAAGATGAATTGTCATATATGAACACAAAACTCACAGATGTCATGGTGAAAACACTGAGAGATATGTGATTGGAGTTGGTGCATTCATGTATCAGTTGAAGATGAGAAAACTACTCCATCAATATCACACATCATTTTCTTGAAAGAGAAATTTGACATATGGAGAGCCTGAAAAACCTCTGATTGTCCAAATTCCTCTCACTTCCTGAAACTGAAAGTTTGTCAATACAACAGAATCTCATTGTAGAGCAAAGTGATTTAGAATCATTGAATAGGCCAAATTAATCAGTATCACAGTCCCAACCATTATGTATATCTGATAGTCAAAAGTCGAAGTCCAACTTTGACATGGCCAGAAATGCTGAGACAGTAGAGTCAAGCTACTGGAAAAAGGAAATAGACGTTAGATGGGGTCATTAGAAATATGTGGAGAGGAAGGAGAAATCATTATATTTATTTGTGAAATAATCACTCTTCTGTTAACCGTCAATTGGTGTCAAGGAAAACTCTTTTTAGATATGAATTATTCTGTTGGAATCGGTAATATGATGAGATTGTGATTGCATTCGAAACAACTACTGTATGCAATCAGACTGGTTAAGTTTGTTGTTGTTGACAGTAGTTTCACTATATTATGTTCTGAGAACTTACTTTTAACATGCAATTTGTTTTTTAAATGAAGAGAATGTGTAGTCAATTTGTAAGATCTGAGTATTCTTTAATATTGTCTTCTGTACTGCCCTGCCTGTTGAGGAGATGTAAATTATATCACTGTAGTTCAGTAATGGTTCACTGTAATTGAGAATGTGGTGGCCTTAATGCAGTACATAATGGAGACGTTAAAGTCTGGAGAAAACAGTGATTTTAAATTGGCGTTATTGAAGTTAATGCTGCCCATTCCCTGAGCTTGATCCTGAAGCAGCGCAAAACAAACTTGGGGCAATTTACTGGATATGAACGAGGCTGTCATTATCTATGACTAATCCTGTTTAAAAAGTGTTTGTGTAGGCTCCAAAGGAAAACAAAATAATTGTAAATCGAGTAGTTGCTGAATTTTGCCAATGTTATTACACAATTCTGTTCCCAGAGCCATCTGGACAACCAGTGCTAAGATTAACAGATACCATTAGCTGCTATGGATTTTTAAAATAACATCCCTTAGCCTTTATGTTCATACACAAATTGCATTTTAAGTTTGTCAAACAAATTTGTCTCTGCAACCTCCAGCCCTTTTCCTTGGATGTGCACTGTGTGATGTTACAAAGTTGCAAAAAATAATTAATGTGTGTAATGACTATAGGAAACGTAATGTTTTATCCTCCTGCATGGAATTCATTACTGTTGCTTATCTTGTGTCAGCTGTAACACTCAGCAGTTCAGAGCACTTGTAACAATCTATTTGAGCAATTTAAAAACACAACCTCTTGCTGTTACTTCCCCTCTAGCTCACTTGCCAGAAGTGAATATAACTAAGATTCTGCAGTCAGTGAACCTGACTGACTGTGGTTCACTGTACTTCAAAGGCATTCTATCAACTATCAGACTAAATCTAACTTGTTTCCATTGAGCTTCCAGACAAATCTAAGAACTCATTTTGAACCACAATAAATGTGCAATAAAATACTTTGTAACAGAAAACGATGACATTAAAATCTCCCTTTCACCACCACTCCCCTCAACCCAGGAGAATGTCGTCACTAAGATCCTATATTAGTTCTGAAGGAAGCTTCTTGAAATTCTATGAGTAAAGTGGTGTAGCTATTTTACGGCATTTATAGCTTGCTTATTAAACTCTGGGAAAATGGGCCCCTAAATTATTATTTAAAAATGTTGGCTTTAAGTAATTTTTTTTTCTACTGTAGATCCCAAAAGTGAAGGACGGGGGAGAGGGTTTACATTCTTGTGCTTTTCCCCTTTCACTTTTTCTCTTCTCAATTCCAAACAGTGTGTATAATCTTTTCTCGATAATACTTGACTAGTTACTGTGGTTGTGCACTAATTTAACCTCAAATGTTGCTTAATTTTCAGGATCACGCCCCAGAAGGCACTTTATGTTTCCAGTGCTTTACTGTGATAAGAACAGTTCAGCTTATGTCACATGTTTTCCTTGTTACCTGGATGTCTTTTCATTAAACCGGCGTTGCATTTCCGTGGCAAAAATAACTTCTAGCTTCTTCCGAAGTTGACTTTACAGATGCAGTTCTTCCAATTATACAGAAGTATCTAGGCCCGAAACGCCATCTTTTGTGTTCCTAAGATGCTGCTTGGCCTGCTGTGTTCATCCAGCTCCATACTTTATTATACAGAAGTTCTTGCTGTTACCAAGAAACTTGAGGCAAACTCTGACTGTAAATGTCCTTAAGAATGAGAAAGGCTATTTGAATTCATCGATCCAGAACAACCTACGTCCTTCATTACTTCATTTTATAAGAGGGATCTTCCTCTCATACAATTGTTTGTAAAAGTCTGATAAAGACTGTTTGAGGATCTTGGGTAATAGAGTCATGAACATTCTTGTGTGGTTGGATTGACAGCAGTTAGGTAGTGGGAATACACAAATGAGATGGCAAGAAATTGCTGATGGCAATCATCGAGAAGAAAATGATTCCTTGAGATTTCTGTGGGATTTTGATCTACAGCGAAGACCAGAAGTTTGGTCAAAGAAGTAGCTTTTAAATGTGGTATTAAAAGAGCAAAGTTGAATTGGGTGGTTTAAGAGCGAATTCAGAAAATGGAACCTAATTGACAACAAGCATCCATTGTTGGCTGAAGAGAGAAGCTGTGCACAGGAAGCCAGATTCAGGGAAAGGGCACTTTTCACTAGTTCTGGAGCTGGAGAATGTTAAGAAAGGCAGGGAGGATAAGGCAAAACATTTAGAATATAGGCAACAGAAGTTTTACATTAGTCCATGATGGAGGGTGGAAAATTGGAGACCACTCATTTGGATTGGTTTGTTTTAGAGGTGATACATACATATTAGAGAGTGTTAACAGTAGATGCACATAGCAGACAATGAGACAGAGAGAAAAATAGCTAGTCCTCTTTGAGAGATTGTTGGGCTCAAACAGAGAAATGCTGCTGTTCCAGTGTGAATTTGACACACTGGGAGATGATACCAGAAATTTCAGCATTCAGGTTAACGTACAATTCAGGGCTTTCTATTATTGGCTCCTTTAATTTAGAGTTGCAGAATCTTGATCTGAAGGCAGATTGAGAGATCTGTGTAAAAAAAAACACTCTTGTTGTTTTATGTTGTGAGATCCGTGAAACAGATCCCCTTTACAATTCAAAAACAAGTTGACAATGATAGAACTCTTCTTGTGCCCTTGATAGCACTTCATCAAGGCAAAAGTACTTCGAAAATCTCCAATATTTTCAGTCACTTTTCTTTTCTCTCTCAACTCCTTTTTAGCATCACACTTCCCTGTGAAACTAAAGCACTTCAAAAGGCACAATTTTTAAAAAAATGGACATATTGCTATCTTACAGGGGCAGTTCTAATTTATTATTAACTTGTATATATGTTTTATCATTTATTATAGTATATGTTGTGAAATTTTTTAATCATTTAATTTTTCCCCTGAAGGCATCGGATTTTTGCCATGTTAAGGAATTCTGGGTACTAGGGACTCCAAGACTTGACCCAAATGGCTTCTTTAGAAATTGATGTTGACTGTTTGGTTGTGGAATTCTTTATATCTGGGAAACTCTTGTCACTAATGTCTGTTTTCCACCAGAAGCAGAAGTCCAAGCTTATTTTGTTTCTAGTTTGAGTCAAGAGGTAAATTCACAATCATAATGATCATGTTATTTATGCTAGTTGTCAGCATGGAGTGTGAATAAAATCTGTGACCCTCCTTGTCCGCAAGAGTCAGTTTCAGTTTGGGCAGGAAATTTACGAATAAAGAAACTAGAGGAACCTTTTTTCCAAATGTGGTATTCACATAGATAACTCGCCTTTCAGTTCAACAAGTACAACAGAAAGAAGTACACAAACTTTGTCAAGAGTACTTTTTGAATTTTTAAAAGTCATATTTTTTTCAAGGGGACAAGGGATATGGGGTTCAGACAGTAAAAGGTAACTGAGACCACAACCAGATTATCCATGACCTTACGGAATGGTGGAGCATGCTACAAGGGCAAAGTGACCTATTCTGGTTTCTAAATCCTATGTTTTTGAAGTCTTAGAATGTCATAAGAGCCAATAAAGATGTACGATTTGAAGATGTACTGGGAAACCAAGTGGTAATTTCAAAGAAGACTGAGGGGAAAGCTATCCATGTCACCTTCATGAATTCATATCAGTTTCGGGATAACACAACCAGTTATGTTTTCCCAATGGAATACTATTAAAGGTTGCTCCTTGGGTTAGTTTTTGTATTATGGTTTGGACATAGCCTTTACAGACCAGCCTGGTAGTTTAAAAGGTGTGATAAGTTTGGTTGTGCCTTCTTGTAGGAGGAGAGATTGAATCGGTTAGGATTATATTTGCTGGAGTTCTGGAGGAGGAAGAGGGATTCCATCGAAACCAATAAAATTCTAACAGGAATAGATAGGATTGATGCAGGATGGATGTTCCCAGTGGCAGGGGAGTCCAGAACCAGAGGTCGCAGTCTAAGGATACAGGGTAAACCATTTAGGACTGAGAGATGAGAGTAGTGAGCCTGTGGAATTCTTGACCATAGAAAGCATTCAAGGCCAAAACCTTGTGTGATTTAATGAAGGAGTTGGATCTAGCACTTGGGTTGGGGAGAAAAGCAGGAACACGTCATTCAGGTAGAATAAGGAATGGCAGAGCAGGCTCAGTGGACCAAATGGCTTACTCCTACTTACATTTAAATGTTTCTATGTTGTCATTTTTTAATTACCAATGCTGAACCATTTAAAGTTTATTTCTAAAGTTGTAAAATGAACTTTGGAGATTCAGGCTTCTGGCCAAAGTCAGTCATCTTGTTACTGACACACCCTAGTAAGTTCTCTTTTGGGTTGTACAGAATCAGGCATTTAAGTCAGCTTTGCGAACTCGGATTTTTAGTAATTTAGACTTCCTTGGTTACAAGAATAGTAAAAGCAACCTGAATTGTTTCTTAGCTAGTGCCTGATGTATTTTCAAACAGAAAATTCATGAATTATGTTTTGAACCAGTATCTTTGAGTTACGTTGCCTGCAATATATAAATAAAATGAATATTTGTGGCAATATATTGAAATGTGTTTAATCACTCCTAAAGCTAAGTCTTACTCTGCTCATCTGTAGCAAGACAAATTGATGGACACAAGAAATTGTGTCCTCGAATTATTGTCATTTTAAATATTTTAAGGTTGCCCCCAGAGTGCTGACTGCAGGCTGATCTTAACCCAGTTTAACTGCTTCTGTGCTGGACCACTGGAATTGGCTTTTAAAAGAAGCATTTATATGCTAATGGATGGAAGATTAGCTGGGTATCCTTTTCCTGACAGCTATCCAGTCAGTCCAGCTGCAAAGTATGTGCAGATACTGAGGGAGGATAGAATCAAGCTGTAGGCCGTGTGCTTGGTGCCATAATTGAGGTTGTACCTGTCATCGAACACATTGTTTCTCAGATGACTGAAGGCTGTGCTGGAACACAGGAGCCATGTCTACCCTCACTGGAAGGAGTTTTCATATTCCACTGCTATGAAATAACTCTAGTAAAGCTATGTTGTTAATTTCTAAAATTTCCAAGATAGATCTGGAACAAACCTAATTTTATTAATCTTAATAATTGTACATGTGTTCAGATATGCTAGAGAATGAGTCCAATGTATTTGCATGATAATTTGTAAATCATCCGGTGTTTGAAGTAAGAAGTTATCTAGATTGCAACTGAGAATTACTGTGGGATTGGTATTTGTCAGCTTAACATACTATATTCTTGTATTTATTGTGAATTGGAAAGTTACTTAATTGTATTGTGTTTTCAGATTGCAATATGCCTGATTTACTACATATATTGTGAAATTATCTCTTTTGTTAATTTGTTGTAAACAGCCATTATTTATCTGCAAGGGAACAGTACCAAATAACTGATCAGAATGTGAGATGGCTGGATAGTAAAAAAAATACATTGAAAAATATTAATATTAAAACCTCTGATGCCAGAATTTTAATTTTCCCATATCCAAATGATCCTCTAAGTGAAATTAGAGGATGCTGATTATATATGTTTAACGTATAAGTCTTTTAAAAACTCAAAATAAGTTTTGATTTGTAAATGAAAAATATTTGCAAAAGTATCCCTTTTCAGCTGAATTTTGAGGGATGTTAAGTGTGATGAAATTGAAAAGATTTAATTTCAGAAACAAGAAATCAATCAAATGTCTTGAATATATCAATCTGTCTCAGGCAAATATTTCTGTTTTTGAGTTTAAACTATCCGGTAACAGCTGAAGATTGATTTTGTTTTAAAAGTTGGGATGTGTGTGGCACTGAGACAAAGTCATACTTATCACTCTTGCTAATTTTCTTAAGAAAATAACAACCTTTCTTGAATAATCATTATTTGTACAGCTGATTAACTTGCTGTGCCATTTTTTTGGGAGGTTCCAAGTGATCTGTGTAAAGAGGATGACCAAATGCTCTACGAAAGCAGATTCCATTTTCTGAGGGTCTGAAGTCAATAATTACCCGATTCATTGAACTTATTTTCACAATTTGTCATTTGAGATACAAACTCATGATGTATAGTATGCTATTCCAGTACCACGGTGACTTAAACTGAACCACATCAAATTGCCAAATTAGAACCAGTTGACATTAAATTAAAATGCATGAAAGCTTATTCTGCCTGAGACCTTCCAGCAGGGAATGCAGACCAGTAATTGCAGGCCTGTAACCTGTCATTTTCCATATCTTAAAATGAACACACACAAAGTCACAGACTCTGGGCATTTGATTTCCTGACCTGAGTCCTCTACAAGTGTGCAATTGCTCAAATTAGGCCTATAATTTCAAATGTTGGAGACCAACATGCCCACTGGTGACTTAAAATAATAACACATATCCAGCATAGGTTCATTCCATACCTCAGAAATTATCGGGATATCTTTGCGCTGCAAGGTCCTTCATATTTCAATTACCATGAAAATTAGGTTGAATTAAATTTCACAGTTTCCCCTCACTGTTCCAATTGGAATCACACATTTTCATGATTCAACATTTAACGTTGTTCTGATTCTCTGTTAGTATATTTAAAAAAACTAACAAAGTTTTTTTAAATTTGATCAGTGAGAATGTGTTGTTTGTAATAGATTTATTCAAAGTATGGACTAGAACACCATTAAAGCAACATTTGGTTATGTATTCAGAATAATTATTTGCATTGAGAATATAGACGCCTTATCGTTTAAAAGCTTGGGATTTGTTAAAAAGCTTACTTTAGTGTTCCAATTAAAATCTTCCCTGAATTGGAAATATACACTTCAAGTCAGGCCTTGGTACAGTTGACTTCATGAATTTTGTTTCTCATTGTGTCTTTGTAATTATGGTAAAGCCCTCAAAGAGTTGAACTACCACAACATTTACAGTGATTCACTTGTTAACAACTCTGCTTTTGTAATATCATATTACAAAAAAATGAAAGCAACCAGACATATTGATGATAAACATTTTAAAACAGGTTGGCAAATACGACTTTATGGCAAAGTTATAATGTTAGCATTTTAAATGCGAAACAAGATTCTTCAGAAAAATGAAAATACTCATAGAATTTCCAAACTGACTGAAAATTTCAAAAAGTTGAGCTGAGACACATTAAACATGATTTTAGAAATCTTGAGATTAAAAATGTGTATTAAGAGTAACTAGGGGAATAGAAGGAATCTATGATATAAGAAAACAAGAAAAGGAGTAGAAACGAAGACATTGAAAAATACAAAATTGTACTGAAGAGGAGGATCATTTGGAAACAACAATGAATCTGTGAACTGAATGCCAGAAGATAAATCTTGGTTGAAAAGCTAATACCAATTTAAAATATCTTTTACGTGGAGAGAAGAGCAATGCGTTACATGAGCAACACAGGATAAGCTATTTCTCACATGTTGCCACACGTGATTCAATCATTGAAACATTTACCATGGTTGCAGTTTTACTATCCAGAGCCAAGAGATCCTGAAGTACCTGCTGGAACATTACAAATGTGCAATTAAGTTACAAGTAATGTAATTATGATGACATAATGTAATTATGATTAGGAATGTTAATGTGAAATTTTAAGAAAATATATGCAGCAGGTCCATAAGCAACAAAATGACTGACATAGGTTATTGTTTCAAATGAGACCCTTCTGTCGATGAAGCACCATCCTTCAAACATGAACTTATCTTCCTATTTGGTACTGGTAGACTGGTTAGCAAGATGAGATCACATGGAATACAGGAAGAACTCGCCATTTGGATACGAAATTGGCTTGAAGGGTGGTAGTGGAGGGTTGCTTTTTGGACTGGAGGCCTGTAACCAGCAGTGTGCTATGAGGATCAGTGCTGGGTTGACTGCTTATCGTCATCCATATAAATGATTTGGGTATGAATATAAGAGATATGATTAGTTAGTTTGCGCATGGCATCACAATTGGTGGTCTAGTGGACAGCAAAGAAGGTTACCTCAGAGTACAGCGGGATCTTGATCAGATGGGCAAATGGACCGAGGAATGACAGATAGATTTTAATTCAGATAAGTGCGAGGTGCAGCATATTGGTAGGGTAAATCAAGGTGGGATTTATACACTTCATGGTAAGGCCCTGGAGAGTGTTGCTGAACAAAGAGACCTCAGAGTGCTGGTTCATAGTTCCTTCAAAGCACATTCACAGGTAGACAGGGTGGTGAAGAAGGTTTTGGTACACTTGCCTTTGTTGGTCAGTTCAGAGGAGTTGGGAGGTCATGTTGCAGCTTTACACGGTGCTGGTTAGGCCACGTTTGGAATCCTATGTTTAATTCTGATCTCCCTGCTATAGGAAAGATGTTGTGAAACTTGAAAGGGCTCAAATTTACAAGGATGTTGCCAGGGTTGGAGGGTTCAAGGATCAGAGAGAGGCTGAATAGGCTGGCGCTATTTTCCCTGGAGCATCAGAGGCTAAGGGGTAACTTACAGAAGTTTGTAAAATCATAAGGGCATGAATAGGGTGAATAGTCAAAGTCTTTTGCCCAGGATAGGGGTGTCCAAAACTAGAGGGCATTGGTTTAAGCTGAGAGGGAAAGGATTTACAAGGGACCTAAAGGGCAGCTTTTTCACATAGAGGGTGATGCATAGATGGAATGAGCTGCCAGAGGAAGTGGTGGAGGCTGGCACAATTACAACCTTTAAAAGGCATCTTGATGGGTATGTGAATAGGAAGATTTGAGAAGGATGTGGGCCAAAGGCTGGGAAATGGGACCAAATTAGTTTAGAATATCTGATCAGCATGAATATGTTGGACCGAAGGGTCTGTTTCCATGCTGTACATCATTCTGACTGTGTTAAACTGAGAAATATGTAGCTGCTTCAAATGAGAAATACAGAGAAGAATTATTGGGAATGTACAGATAATGTCAGTGTCAATGAGAAAGGAAGCCTTTTTTAAAATTTGCCACAGAATTCTTCCTGAGATTATAACTTGCGCTGTTCTTTGAACTGTTTATTGAGTTACTGGTTCTCCTTTTACCTGGAGATCTGTCGTTCCAGTTTGAAAAACCCTTGCTTCAAGACTTTTTTAACTTTATTACAAGTGTAACCTGTTAGTCAATATGGTATTGCATCTTCTGATGTGCCTCTGACACATGACTCATTTATTTAGCTAAGCACTAGTTGAAGTGACAGTTTAGTGGTAAAATATGATAATTTGACAGCTCATTGGCAAGTAGACAGTCAGCAGATGAGGGTGACATTTTGCGTTCTCATATTTAAATGTACTCTAGAGTCACAGAATTAAAGTAAAAAATATCATAAACATTATTTCTTTTCACTCACCATCTGGCAAGAGTTTAAAACAATAGCTTTTCAGTAAGTTTGAGTACATTCATACTGCCTTACTTCTCACAGAAAATATCAATACTGGGGCACATTTAGTTCGTCAAGTGTGTTAATCATGTACATTCTTTTCACTTACAATGATCCGAAATTCCTGGACTGAGAAGGGTGGAAAAAAAGTAAATCTTTTTGTGGCTTGAAGCTGAATTTAAACAAGACCCAAGTTCTCCTGGTTGGCTCCTGTAATTCTTTTGGAATATTAGAATGAACTCGGATGCATAAGTGAAGTTTCCAGCATTCTTCCCCCAGCACATGAAAATTAAAATTGTATTACATCTTTAAGCCCCTCATATAGAAACATAGAAGTAGGCCGTTTGACTCTGAGTGCATAGCTCACATGATCTAAAGAATGATGAATTCATCTGTCCCTTTTCTTGTACACCATTGCTTTCACAATTGCCTCAGCCTCAGAAACCATCAGCTCTGCTGTTAGCCATTCAAACACCATGGACTCCTGCTCAATTGGTGCACCGCAGTTGCAAATGACACTGCACATCCTGTGCATTGACATTCCCTGCCACTGTGAATGTTCTTCTCCTGAGGTCATCAACAAATGCAATATCATTTCTGTCTTATGATTCATCTTTGCTGATTACTTCATGGCACTGTAAAATGGGTATCACAGCCCTACTGGATGACATTGTCAAATAGCCATTTGGCCATTTCCTTGTAGCATTCATCACTGACTGGATTTGGGTACATTTAAACTGGGAGACTCAATGGGAGCTTTGGTGCCAGTTGGTTTTTCACCATGCATAGGTCAATCTCCAGAGCCTATGTTTCATTAGTATCTTTCATTCATGTTGTGGTTCCAGTTTACAATTCATGATGCCAATCATTATGAAGCTGGAGTTGCATCATTAGTTAAGTAATTAACCTGGAATGCTCTTGCAAAGTGCTTAATGTTGTTAATATTGTTTGCTGGATATTATAAATTCTCTAGGTGTCAGTCCTCGATCTCACCAGAAAATGTTCAGAAATTAGCTATGCTACTCTTTCACCATAAAAAAGTTAGAAGGAAAATGTATTAAGATTGATTTTAGATCTTTTAGTCATTCAATTTTAAAAGAGATCCCAGTGGAATGATCGTCTTCATTTGCAGACTTGTATGGTGTAGCTGTTTCCATTGAAATACAAATGATGTTTCATTTCAACAATGGGAAAGGTTTTAGAAATAACAATCAGGGACAAACTTAACAGCCAGTTGGACAAGTACAGATTAATTAGCAAGAGCTAGTACAGATTTGTTCACGGCAAATTATCTTTAAATTAGAGAAGATTGATTAGAATAATGCAGTTGATGTGGTTTATGTATACATGCAGAAAACAATGATAGCAAGCTTGTTGACAAAGATGAAGACCATGGCATTAAAAAGACCATGGTAGAACAGAAAACAAGGGAGTAGTGTTGAGTTTTTATTTGGACTGGAGGAAGGTATACAGTTAGGTTTCCAGCAGTAACTAGAACTATTACCTTTTGTGTTCTGAGTTAATGACCTGGACTTGTGTGCGTAAGGTTAAAAAGCTTGGAAGCATTATGAAGTGTGGAAGTGGGTAATGATGGACTTCAAAAGAACTTGTTTCGGCTGGTGGAATGGGTGGGCAGCGAAGTATGTAAGTACATTTTGGTAGGAAATCCATAGCCCGTTTGGAGGGATATGGGCCAAATACAGGCAAGTGGGATTATTTTAATTTGGGAAACTTGAATGACATGGACTAGTCTGCTTCTGTGCTGTATGACTCTATGAAAATGGGAATTGATACTGTGAAATAAAGGATATAATTCTAAAGAGGATCATGACCAGAGAGACCAGGGATCACAGAAGACTGTGGAGGCCAAGCCGTCAAATGTGTTTAAGTCAGAGATACGGACAGGTGTGCTTTCTGCATGTGTGCAATAGATTAATATAAACTGTTCAAACTCAAAAAAGTGCAATTTTAACTTCCTTGCCACATATTTGGGTCATGCAGCCAAACTTAATTCCTATGCAGCTCACAAGTTCTTTGATTTTATTTCCAAATCAGACTGGGAACATTTATATTTTTAAAAAGTCTTCAATATTTGTTGAACGAGTCATTCTAGAAAACAAAGAAAAGCAGGACTTATACAGTTAATGGTCGGGCCCTGGGTAGGGTTGTCGAACAGAGAGACCTAGTGGTTCAGATATATAGTTCTTTGAAAATTTCCTCACAGGTGGACAGGGTGGTTAAGGAGGTGTTTAGCACATTTGCATTCATTGCTCAGACCTTTGAGTATAGAAGTAAGGTATCATGTTAAGATTTACCAGGATGTTGGTAAGGCCACGTTTGGCGTACTATGTACAGTTCTGGTGACACTGCTACAGGAAGAATATTATTAAATTAGAGAGGGTTCAGTAAAGATTTGCTAGGATGTTGTCGGGACTGGAGGGTTTGAGTTGTAAGTGTAGGCTGGATTGGCAGGGACATCTTTCACTAGAGCATAGGAGGTAGAGAGGTGACTTAAGAGGTTTATAAAATCATGATGGGCATATATAAGGTGAATAACAAAGATCTTTTCCCTAAGATGGGAGAGTTCAAAAACTAGGCAACAATTTTTAAGATGAGAGGAGGAAGATTCAAAAAGGACCTGAGGGGCAACTTTTTTACACAGAGGGTAATTTGTAGGTCGAATGAACTGTCAGAGGAAGTGGTAGTTGCAGGTACAATTATGACATTTAAAGGACATTTGGAGTAAGAAACGTTTGGAGGGATGTGGGCCAAATACAGGCAAGTGGGATTATTTTAATTTGGGAAACTTGAATGACATGGACTAGTCTGCTTCTGTGCTGTATGACTCTATGAAAATGGGAATTGATACTGTGAAATAAAGGATATAATTCTAAAGAGGATCATGACCAGAGAGACCAGGGATCACAGAAGACTGTGAAGGCCAAGCCGTCAAATGTGTTTAAGTCAGAGATGGATAGGTTCTTGATCACTAGGGAGATCGAAGGTTATGGGAGAAGGATGAGATGCATATCAACTGTGATTGAATGGCAGAGCAGACTTGATTGGCCAAGTGACCTAATTCTGCTACTGTATTTTCTGGTTTGAGTGCACAAATTGGTGGATTGTGGCAGGGCCAATGAAGAAAATCACTGTGGCTAATAATACTAATAGAATCTTAGGGTTCATATAGAGACATGAAGTGCAAAACCTAGCAAGTTATGGTGGACCTTCATAATATAATGATTTATCCTCAAATGTGCCCAGTTTTAGAAAGGATGTAACGGCATCATTGAGGTTGCAGAAAACATTTTCAGGAATGATTCTCAGGTTCAAAGACTGTCTGTTACTTGAATTGATTTGTAAAGCTGGAGTTTTCCTTATAGAAAAGAAAGTTGAGAGATTTCATAGAGGTGTTCAAAATCATGAATGTACTAGACAGAGTAATTGTTTCCAAGGGTGGAAGAGTTAAGAACCCAATGAAGAAAAACATTGATTTAAGGTCACTAACAAAAGAATCACACAAAAACAATTTATTGGTTGAGCAAACAATTAGAATCTCAAATGCACCACTTGAGAATATGGCTGAGATAGATTCAACCTATTCTTATTAATTCACAGGTTGTCAGCATCTCTGGCCATACTAGTATTAATTTCCTAAACATAAATGTACTTGAGAAGTTGGTGGTAAGCTGCCTTCTTGAACTGCTGCATCAGTAAGTGAGATAGGAGTTCCAGGATGTTAACATATAAGAGTGACCTTCACGGAGGCAGTCAGAGATTCTGAGACAACGATGTGATAGCAGCACTTGAGGTCGTTATTCAAGCAAAAACACCACTGCATGTGCAAGGAGAGGAGTCCAAGGCTCACACAGGAGCCTGAACTTGCTCCAATTACAATGGCGGAGAGTGCAACTTTTATACAGTCATATCTGACTCTGACTCTGATGTAAACAAAGCTGATTCAATATTGAGACAAGCCCTATGACCCAAAACTGGTACTTAGCCATGTTGAGATAGTTGACCACCTGTAAGGTTTCGTGTTTGCTAAGCTTTGTGGTTTTTAATGTGATTAAGCAGATTTTCTTATCTTGTAATTAGCCTTTGTAGTTTATCAGCTAAGGTTAACCTGATCATGGCAGTAGTTCAGTTAAGTGTTTCAAAGATTACGTAAGCAATGGCGAGCAGCTGCTGAGAACCCCAGTCCAGTTCAGCTCTTTCTTGCTCTGCAAGGTTTTGCTAAATTCCTCCCCATTCCCCATTCAAATCCAGGGATACTTGAAGGAATGGTGACATATTTCCAAGGCAGGTCGGAATGTGTCTTAGAGGGAGTCTGCAGGTGATGGTGTTCTCACCTATTCACTGCCCTTGTGCTCTAAATATCAGGTGTCACGGATTTGAAAGGCCTTGTTGGAGGAGATTTGGTGAATTACTGTAGTGAATTATGTAGCTGGTACTCACTACTACCACTGTGGATTGGTAATGGAGGAAATTGGCACTCTACCCACAACCTTTAGTACTAATCAAGTGGACTGCTTTGTCTTGTGTATGCCGAATTTCTGGCACATTGCTGGAGCTACACTCATCAAATAAAGTTGGGAGTATTCCATCATATTCCTGACTTAAAGCCTTGCAGTTGGTGGGCAAGCATTGAGAAGACAGGAGTTGAGTTCTTAGCCTGTGATCTGCTCTTGCGGCCACAGTATTTCTACGGCTCGTCCATTTCAATTTCTGGTTAATGCAGTCCCCAGGATATTGATAGTGGGGGATTCAGGGTGGTAATGACATTGAGCATCAAGGGGTGATGGTTAGATTTTCCCTTGTTGAAGACAGTCATTATATGGCATTTCTGTGCCATGGTAATTCCTTAGCAGCCCAGGCTTCAATCTTATCCAGACCTTGCTGTATTTGCACACAAACTGTTTCAATATCTGAGAAGTTGCTGAAGCTTTGTTCAGTCAACAATGAATATTCCCTCTTCTGACCTTGTGATGGAAAGAAGGTCATTGATCAAGCAGCTGAAAATGGTTGGGTCTAGGACCTACCTTCTCCAAGCAATATTTCCCATGCTTAGTCTACCTGACATGCATATCTGTAGGCACTATGGCAATTTAACATTGTCAATCCATCTAACCTGACAATCTGTCAACTGTGGGAGAAAACTAGACCCTCCGGCAGAACCCAGGGAGAATGTGCAAACTCCACACAGATAATCGCTCAGTGGAGTCGAACCTTGGTCCCTGATGCAGCTGTGCTAACCACTGTGCTACCGAGCTGCCCCTGTTTTTGCAGAAAGAAAGCTAGCACAGACGTGACAGCCTGTCAAGCCTTATTGTGTGTTGTGACCATTCGTGCACATGCTGATCTATGATGTTTGTTCTTTGGCAATTTGTAAATTTTTGGTTTTAAGGTTGAAGTTGCTTGAAGAAAGACTGTAAAAAATAAAAGTAAGAACTGTACTGTTGCACTTTTCATGTTGGTGGCAATGCATAGCTCCTGGGACCAGAGCGAAATGCAAATTCACAGGGAGCCTTGGCTCATTGATTATTAATTTGGGGGAGAAATCATTTCTTTGAATAAAACCCTTGATGTATTGAGATTCTGCTGTTTTTGATGACAGGACTGGCTTAACCTGGAATGTTATAAATGCTTTATGTGTTAATTGTTTCCAGTGCCGATATTGTAGTAGAATGTGCACTATGGTGATATTGATGCTTTAATGTTTTAAATTACAAATATGCGGTGTTCATGGTTGATATTTGGCAACATACCTGCATGATCTAAACCTCCAGTAAAAGCTGTTTTGAAATTCACAAGTATAGGTTGAAAAGATAGTAAGTCTAGCATTAAGTTCTCATTTTAAGTTGCGATTTAATTTTGCAGAATTAATGGGATTAGTATGCACACTTAGCATCAGTATTTTTGTTTTAGCATCATTTTGTGTAGGGCTAATGTAGTGTTGGGTGACCTCTGTTTTTGAATATCCTGTATCACTTCCCAACTCTTCATTCATAAATCCTTCCATGGCTGAACTTGCTTCCTGGCATGCCAGCATCCTAACCTTCCTGCTCGCTGATCATCCCACAACCTGATCCTCCCATTTATCATTTCTTTCCTGCTCACCACATTTCCTTGCCGCCTCCCTGCCCTATCCTCCTGCTCTTAGCTACCCCTACTTCTCACACGCACTGCCTCTATTTTGCTTCGTCCTCCCGAAGCCCTCCCTCACAGCAAGGCTTCAGTAGAGGGAAGCAGCAACCAAAAGGAAAAGGGAAAAAATAAGCAGAAAAATTAGGCGGAGGATTGGAAATCATGGAGGTTTGGAACAGGGCAAGGTTGAGAAGAGGAATGGATGATGGATGTCAGGATCGGGGAGCAGATGGCCATCGTTGGGAACTATGTAGAAAGAGTTAGCACACTTTTTTTATGTTTTTAAATTAATTTTATTTCAGAATTTGTGTCATTTTATAGTTTGGAATTTACAAATGTTGATTATTTCAATTCACAGGGATTGATACTTGAATTTCTTTTCCTGACAAGAAAGGCCCTATTTTCACAGTGGTTGTAGCGGAAGAATCTGATTCACATAATGTTGTTGCTTTTTAAAGTTGTACTTTTTAGTTATGCCCAGATATGTCCAGATGAATTACTCTATATAGTGGTTTTGCTTTCATGACCATTGGATGTCCTATAGTGCTGTTCAGATAATTAAGTACTTTTGAGGGGTGGCAACTGTTGTAATATAGGAAGCACTGCAGATAATTATCACACAAAAAAAACCTCACAAATACCACATGATAAGGACGAGATAATTTGTTTCCATGGTATTGAATGTGGAACAAATGTTGGCTGGACTTGAGGATAACCACTAACTCACCTTCAAGGTCATGCTATGCTTTTATTTCCACCTAAGAGGGCAAAATGGACTTTGCTTTTAATATCTCATTCAAAAGATAATTCCTCCAATGACGCAGCAATCCCTCAGAAATGCACAAGAATGCAACCTGGATTTTTGCATTCAAGCAGCTGGAGTGGGACCTGAATATTGACGTTTTGATAAAGTACTGTGAGAAGTACCATGTGTATCATGCTGATGCAAGTTCAACAGCAGTTTGATTCTGCTAACTATGCATTGAGAAACGCCCATCTTATTGATTAAAATATTAAAATTCTATCTGTACAGTATTACATGTTTTTTCTTTGCAGGCTCCTGTCACTGAATGCTGAGCTTTCTATGTGACC
Organism: Stegostoma tigrinum; assembly: GCF_030684315.1. NCBI lineage: Eukaryota > Metazoa > Chordata > Chondrichthyes > Orectolobiformes > Stegostomatidae > Stegostoma > Stegostoma tigrinum. The sequence goes on from NC_081356.1 coordinate 81,318,819, forward strand.
CAGAATGATGAGGCTGTGATGTAATACTGCCATCATTTGAAGTACAAATGAGTATTCTTTAAATGTATAAAATATTCATGCTTTTAGCTATTTTTGCTTAACCTTGCAGATGCAATAAAATCTCATTGATGATTGCATTAGTCGGAGTCTAATCTTTTTATTTGTGGTCTGATTTTTTAATGAAACACCTTGGTGGTCTGCACCTGTTGCTAGGATGTAATATTGCTCACGTAGTCACTAAAGATCTGTTGCAATATCCAGTCTAAGAAAGATACATCATTGGTAAAATACAAGTATTACATATGTAAATGGAGCACTTGTCATTGTGAGGGTTATTTGTTCTGACAGTATTTTGTTCATATCAGTGTTGAACTGTAATTGACTCTTGTTTCTAAAACTATTCTAGTTGGTTTTGAAGTACTCTTTCATGGAAATTAGTCAGCTTATAATGACACGCCAGATAAGCTGTTGAAAGCTGTTTACATTTACCTTTCTTTCTGTAAGCATTTCTGCTGTGAGCGAAGGTTTTCTCATAGCCAGTATTCAGTTGGAATAATTGCACACAAGTGAGACCTCATTGTCATTGCTTACCAGTGAGCCTCAATTTCTCAGACCTGCTACATTCCATGGTGTTTGCTAATTCATAGAAATGTGTAGTATATACCTGTAATGTCAACTTTTTTTGCATGCAATGCACATTTCTTGCAGGGTATCAATTGGCACAAGGTGAACAAGCTTGCAAATTGTATGTAAATCGAATGGAAGTGACCCATAAATGCCTGCCGTTTTCTTTTATGGTTTTTATTCTGGATTATGCTGGTTTGAAATGTTGCCCTTTTAAATTGGATGTTCAAGTTTGTGAGCTGTGTCTTGTGTGGTATCTTTTGCCAAAACACCTTTGTAATTGTCAGTTTTTTTAAATTTGATACTGTGTGAATGGAAAGAAAATTAAGGGCATTTCAGAGGTTAATGTTTTGACTACCTATCATCTGTGTTCCTTGGTGAATGAAGGGGAAAGCGCAAGTACCAAGGAAACATCCAGTCTTACAATGCATATGGCAACTATCTAATTTTCTAAAATGAGTAATGTCGTCACTTTTCTATAAGCTAGAGAGAATGGGAGAGAACCCTAAAGCTTATCCCAAATGGTATACTTTTCCAGAGTTCAGGATGTACATATGTATATGCATATGCCCTCCATATAGCTACATGTCTTTTACACAGCCATTTCCCGTAAATCAGGTGCAAATCTGTGCCAGTCTGCTTTATTGGTCAAAATGTGACGTAACTCTTGAAGTTCAAATTTGTCACGAGGGTCCTCTCAATTTTTAATTATGTGTATTACAGTTTACCACTGAATCTTCTGGTGTCCATTTGTGTAAGACCCATGAATAGAGCTGGTATCACCTAGCTTTGTGATCACCGCCCTGAGGCGATCCTGCACTGGATTCCACAGCCCCAGATGCAGACTTTCCTGAAGGCCAAGCAGCATCTCAGGATCTCCTGAGATGCTGCTTGGCCTGCTGTGTTCATCCAGCTCCACACTTTGTTATCTTGGATTCTCCAGCATCTGCAGTTCCCATTATCACTGCAGACTTTCCTTCCTGTTTTCTGACATAAGTGGCTGAAGGAGTTGGTAGAACTCCATTGATGTGCCTGTGTTATTATTGGGAGAGACAGTGCCAATATGCATTACCTATGTGTAGCCCTGAGAATTGGCTAACTAACAGAAGACTAAGATTTGTGATGAAGGATGTCTTTACAGGATGGTGGCCTACAACTAGGAGAGTGCCACAGGGATCAGTGTTGGGTCACAATCATTCGTAATATACATTCACCATTTTGATGAAGAATAAGGTGAAATTTCTTCGCCCAGACAAAGGTGAGCCTGTGGAATTCACCATAACAAAAGTCGTTGGGCCAAAACTATATAACAATGTGAAGAGAAAAAAGATTAGTGAAGACAAACATAGGTACTTCATAATCAGGAATGAAGGAGGTTATAATGAGGAGCAATAGGATGGCAGACCAATTAAGCTATTACTTTGGTCCTACCTTCCCTAAGGAGAACACAAATAATGTCCCCAAAATATTGGGGAACACAGGGTCCAGTGAGAGGGAAACTGAAAGAAATCAGTGTTAGTTCAGATGAGTTCGGAAAATTGATGGCAGTAAATGCTAATAAATCCCCCAGCCCGATAACCTATCTCCCAAAGTATTTAAGGAGTGGTCCGATAAAGAGTGGATGCATTGGTGATCGTCTTTCTAGATGCCATAGACTTTGGAACAGTTTCTATGGATTGGGGGGTGGTTATCATAACCCCACAATTTAGAGAAGGTGGGAAACAGAACCAGTTAGCCAGATGTCAGTAGTGGGGAATGTGCCTGAGTTGATTATAAAAGATTTAATCGCAGAACACTTGGAAAAAAGTGATAGGATTGGGCAGTCAGCATGGATTTACAAAAGGGAAATCATGCTTGACGAATCTACTGGATCTTTTCAAGGATGAAATCAATAGAGTTGATAAAAGGGATATGGTTTACTTGGACTTTCAGAAGGCACTTGATAAGGTCCCACATTAGCATGTAGCATGTAAATTAATTTTATGTAGTTGGAGTTAGTGTACTGGCTTGGATAGAAAACTCTTGGAAACAAATGGTACATTAGCCATCATAGTGAGAGGATTCAATTACAGGAACAGGGATGTCTTGCTGTAGTTTTACAGGGTCTTGGTGAGACCATACCTGGAATGTTGCGTGCAGTTTTGGTCTCCTTATCTGAGGAAGAAGGATGTTCTGGCTATGGATTGTCTCCAATGCAAGTCTATGTTTCCTTAGATAGGGGGCCTAAAACTGTTCAGAGTATTCCAGCTGTGGACTGACAAAACACAATTCAGGGATGTGTATGTTCTACAGCAGTTTCCTTTTTCTAATGCAAACTGAGTATCTGAGCAGTGGAAATCCCATGCTTTTCTTGGTGGGAGTACTATATTTTTATCAAGAAAACAATCTTGTGCACATAACAATCTGAATGCAACACCACCATGGTATGAATGGTTCCCTATCATCACACAAATTAGATCCATGGCTAAGAAAATTGTATATAAAATGTTATACCAGATCTGCCTCATTTCACTCAACAAGAGTGACAATTTTGTTATAAAAGTTTGACCATTTCGATGTTGCTCTTGGAAATTAAAAGAGTTCTGTAGCTCTGAGAAAGTTTGTTATAAGTGCTCAGAAGTATTGGTGTCATCCAGTGCCAATTTCTATGGTTGCTATCCTAATGGTAGAACTTGGTTGCAAGATGAAAACAACAAATCAACAACAAAACTGTGCTAGAGAGCACTGCCCGTTTTCTTCTCATTTCATTTCGTGGCATTTTTAAAAATAATTAGATTAAATCACAAAGCTTACCTTGGTTGTGACTATTCCTTATTCAAGTCTGATTTGTTTTTTTTGTTTGACTGCATACCATACCTATATATCCAAAACCTCTCAGACTGGGACACATTATGGAATAAAAGAATAAAATAAAACGAACAAAGAGAGTCAAAATGATTGGATCAAAGCAATGTAATGGTATTAACAGGAGGAGAAAGTGTAGGAATAAATGGATCATTCTGAAGATGGCTGTTACTGGTAGGGAGTAACTTGACAATCAATGCTAATTCAGCAGCTTTTTGCAATCTGTATAAATGATTTATATGTGGGAATCAATTATGATATTTTCTTATTTGCCCATGACACCAAACTGTTTGCAAATTAAATCTTGAGGAGGGTAAAAAGAGGTTTCAAGGGACATAGACATGCCAAATAAATGGGGAGATGGAATCTAATGTGAACAAGTCTGAGGTTATCTACTTCAGTAGGGAAAGAAACAGAAAAGTTGAAGATTTCTTAAGTGGTGAAACTTTGTGACGTGTGGTGTCCAAAGGGACCTGGGTTTCTTTGTTCGTGCGCCACTTGAAGTTAGCATGCAGTTGTGGCCACAATTAGGAAGGTGAATTGAATGTAGGCATTCTTAGACGAATTTCAGTATAAGAATAATATGCTGTGGTTGTATAGAGCCTTAATGAGATCTTACCTAGTACTTTTTGTACAATTTTGATCCTCTTATCTAAGGAGGGATATACTTACCATTGAGGGAGTTCAATTAAGATTCACCAAATCTGTCCCTGGGATCGTAGAATTGTCTTATGAGAGAGATTGAGGAAACTCAATCTGTGTTTGAAGAATAAGCATGACTTCCTTGAAACTGACACATTTCTTATAGGACATGATAGAAAGATATAGATAAGATGTTCCCCTCATGGGGACTCTAAAACCAAGGGATATAATTTCAGGATAAGGGGTAGGCATTTAAGCCTGAGAAGAGGAGGGAGGTCTTCACTCAAGAGGGTGGTAACTCATTAGATTTCTCCAGCCTAGAGAGCTGTGGAAGGTCCATCATTCAGCATGTGAAAAACAGAAATCAATTGATTTCTGGAGATCAATGACATTAGGAAATATAGAGATCATGTGGAAAAATGGCTTTAAGGTAGTTGATTCATCACAATTGAATTAAATGGCAGGGTACGTTCAATGACCTACTCTGGTTTCTCATTGGAGTAGTGGGATTTTTCTTTTGCTCCCTTGAACTCAGTATATGCCTGGTAACCTAAGGTGATGGATTTCTGGATCTTAATACAAGAAAGCACTCTTCTTGCTTTTCTTGAAAAGTTTGCCTAACGACCAATGTGCAGAATTAAGGACTGCAAGCAAGGATTAATCTGACTAGAGTATTGCAATTTCTAATTTTAATTGACATAAATTGCTATTTATTTTAGTGCACATTTTCAATTCTACTGCATTACTTATATTATTTAATTTCAATTACTGGATAATGGAATTAACAGAAAAAAACTTTTAAATGTTTGAAGTACACTGTGTAAATTGGAATATAGTTGCCTCTGGCTTGATCCCAGCATTTTTGCCAATATGGTTAAGCCCTCTAATTATTTTGTCAATTGCTGCTCAGCAGTGGGTGACCAGAATGATCTATTACAATCTTGAGATTGGTTTCAACTTCGCTTTGGAATGCTTACGTTGTCAGGACTTTTTTAAACTCTATGCCCAGTACTTCACAGTCATGTGTTTCATCAACCACTGTTTCAGCTATTTACATATTTCTTCAAAGCTTATATTTCTGGAGTCACCTTCTCAGATTCAGTTGCTGTACCTAAGTTGCCAGGATGTGTAATAAAATACAAAAATAATGTAATTGGAAAAACAGTTTCTATGCAGGTAAGTGTGTGGTGACACATTGGGTAGCGAGAACAAGGAAGCCATATATTGCTTGGATAAGAAGTCTCTGTGGGGAAAATGAACAAATGGAAAATCACAAGGTTAACAAGTCTATAAACATTAGCAAAGAACTGGGCTTTATTTTGAGACAATCTGAACTGAAAAGCAGTAATGGTGTGCTAAACTTACAGAAATTTCTTTAGGCATATCGGCATATTGTGCATTCTTGACAAAAGGCTAAAAGGTTTGGACCTTTTCTTTAGGAAACAGGAGTGTTGGTGAGCTAATAGAGGTCTTTGGGTTTGAGATGGAGTTTGTTCCAGTGAATATGGAAATGCTTCTACTTGGGGTACGGTGGGTGTGTGGTACAGACATAAATGAACTCAAGGGCATAAATACAGGATGGTAATAGCATCAGTCCATCTCTGGAGATGGTGGAATGCACCCAGGGTGCATACCACTTCTGTTATTAAACATTGCCTGTTGTGGCTAAAGAGATTGATTTGTGAGTGGCAGCCCCTTCTGTATCAGGAACTGATGAATGACATTGACCTGAAATCACCTGATGTTTTTCTCCTTCTGACAGGCTTTCATTTTCTCTGGAACGAAAACAGAAATTGCTGAAAAAGTTCTGCATGTCTGACAGCATCTGCAAAGAGAAAATCAGACTTAATGTTTCAGGTCCAGTGACCCTTCCACAGTTTTTTTCCAGCAACTTCTGCTTTTGTTCCTGATTTACAGCGTCCGCAGTTCTTTTGGTTTCTTTCTCACTGATTTGTTCAATCCTTTTACCCTCTTCTTTTTTTAATACCCTCTGCATTTGATTATTTCTAGACCACCTATTCAGCAGTGATGCCTTACAGTTCGTTCATCTTATTGCTGTCAACTTGAAGTCTTGCTTACCAACATCCTTTAATAGCAGAAACGGACAATCTGTTGATGCTATGCAATAACAAGCTAGCTGTAGGAGCTTGTCTTTGAAATGACGCCATCATACATTTGCCTCACAACTAAGTAGTCATTGACTTGAGGGACCATAAGCTGGGAATCTCACCATGCTGGTGTACTTCCATATTTATTACTCTATCTTGGTCCACGTTTGTCTTCTCACCTTCGACATAACCTGCTGTAGCCTTGGCAATCTTGGCAGACTTCAGAATCAAGAGACAGGCTCCTAGTAATTATAGCATTTACTACCAGTGCCATGTGTTAGCAAAAATAAAAATAACAGGTTATACCGGAAGAATATACGGTTAGAGAAATGGTGTAGGTGAGAGTGAATCAGACCCCTAGGACATTGACATCAGTTCTGGGGAAGGTAGGACTGGTCCAAGCAGAACTACTCTGGGTTGCACGTGGGCAGGACTGGACCAATGTCCTGGGTGTAGAGGTGGGGTTTTCTTAAATTATCAGGGACAGTTGAAACTAAAATGAAAACCTGAACAGGGAGACACTGGTAGGAGAAACAAGATAGAAACAAAACACAGAAATGAACAAATGTGGAAGGTAGAAACAGCAAAGGGAAAAAGCAAATGGGACCATATTGCAAAATAAAGCTACAATGGTGACTGAGGTTAAAAAGGCCAGCCTAAAGGTTTTGTGTGTTAATGCACAGAACACTTGCATTAAGGAAGATGAAGGCGCAATGCGAGTAGGTATAACTGGTTATTACATAGTTGCAATTATAGAGACATGGCATCAAGGTTACTAAAGATGAGAATTGAACATCCAGGAGGATTTGTAATTTAGGAAGGTCGGAGAAAATGAAAAAGAAAGTGGGGGAGCCTTGTTAATAAGGGAAGAAAAGAAATAATGGGAAAGACATTGGCTTAGGAAATCATGATATGGAATCTGTACGGGCAGATATAAGAAATCGCAAGGGGCATAAATGTTGTTAAGGATTGCCTCTAGGTCAGCATACAATAGTGGAGATATAAGGGAAGGGATTAAACAGAAAATCAGAGATGCAAGCAATAGGGGTACAACTGTAATCATTGGTGACTTGAATTTACATATAGATTGGACAATCAAACTAATGATGTCATTGTGGAGGAGGATTTCCTTGAGAATGTATATGATGGTTTCTTAACTGATATATTGATCAACTAACCAGAGAACAAGCTGTTCTAGATTGAGTACTGTGCAATGATAAAGGATAACAGTCTTATTGCATGGAGTCCCTTGGAGAAGGCCTACTTTAATATGATTGAATTCTTCGTTAAGAAGGAGAGTGGAGTAGTCGAATCTGAAACTAGGGTCCTGAATCTAATAAAGACGGAACAATGAGTATATGAGGCATAAATTGGCAAAAGTGGACAAAGTGTTTGATTGGGAGAGGGAAAATAACATAGGAGAATAAAATTGCAGGGAACATAGAAACTGACCATAAAAACATCACTAAATATGTGACGAGAAAAAGGCGAGTAAAGATAAATGTAGGTTTCTTGCAAATCGAAGCTGGGGAAATTGTACTGTGAAGCAAAGAAATGGCAGAAAAATTGAACATATATTTTGGTTCTGTCTTCACAAAACAGGTTACAAATAACCTTCCAGAAATGTTAAGAAACTGGAGGTCGAGTGAGGATGGAATTAAAGCAAATTGGTATCAATAGGAAAATAGTGTGAGGGAAATGAATGGGATTAAAGTCTGACAAATCACCAGACCCTTTTAGGCTACATCCCAGATAATGAAATGAAACGATTCTGGAAATATAAGCAGTTCTGGAAATATTGGATGCGTTGATGGTCATATTTCAAAATGCTACAGACTGTGGAGTAGTTCCCACAGATTTGAGGATTGCAAATGATAATCCTGCTATTGAAAAAAAAACGAGGGAGAGAGATAACAGAATTATAGCCCAGTTAACCTAACATGGTGGTGGGAAAATGCTGGAGTCTCTTATAAAAGATGTGGCAATGGAACATTTTAGAAAACATTAATGTGTTTGGACAAAGTCAACATGAGTTTAAGAAAGGAAAAGCATTCTTAACAAATCTACTGGAGTCTTTTTGAAGATGTAATTAATAGAATAGATAAGGGAGAGCCAGTGGTTATGAGGTATTTCGATTTTCAGGCCTTGATAAGATTCCATGTAGGAGGTTCATGGGCAATGTTAAAACACATGGCTAAGGGATAATATGCAAAGGTCCTTGCTTTGGCTCCAGTTATTCAAGATATTTATAAATGACCTGAATGTGGAAATCAAATGCAATATTTCCAACTTTGTTGACAACATAAAAATTGGAAGGGTTGTAAAGAGGATGTAAAGAGGCTCAAAGTGATTTAGACTAATTGAGTTAATCATCAAACACATGTTGGATGCAATCTAATGAAGTAATACTCTTGGTTGCGAAAAACAGAAAGGAGGAGTATTATTTAAATAGTAATTTTTATGGGACGTTTGGATGCACAAAAAGACCTGTGTGTCCTTATATACCAGTCAGTGACACAAAATAGAAAAGGGCAGCAAGCAATTAGAAGGGCAAATGGTATATTGCTTTGATTGCAAAGGGATTTGAGTTCCAAAGTTTTCTTCCTCCAGTTATACAGGGCTTTGGTGAAACCGCATCTGGAGTATTGCATGCAGTGAGAAGATTTCTGGGGATCTGATGAAAAATTCTAACATGTCACCCAGACTGCATGGAGTGAGAATGCTTTCCCTCATTGAGTTAATCTAGAACCGGGGAACAGAGTCTCGGATTGCAGGGCATTTACATCTGAGATGAGAAAAAAATTCTTTATTCAAAGAGTTGTCAACCTGTTGTATTCTTTACCACAGAAAACTGAGGAGGCTTGAGTCACTGAATATATTCCAGGAAGTGTTTTTTTTAAAGGCATCAAGGAGAATGTAGAGAAAGATGGAATGTGTTGTTGAGATGGAGGATCAGCCATGATCATATTGAGCAGGTTCAAAAGGATAAAATGGATTACTCCTGCTCCTAGAGATAATGGGAACTGCAGATGCTGGAGAATCTGAGATAACAAAGTGTGGAGCTGGATGAACATAGTAGGCCAAACAGCATCTGAGAAGCTCCTGGTTTCTGTGTATCTATATCTATGTAATTGTTGACCCAAGGTATGTGAATCTGTTGCCAACCTCCAGAGTAATGTTGTCAGTGTTGATGGAAGATGGAATTCTGCAACCTAGCCCTAAACTTTGGTCTTTCTGTCATTGTTATTCCAAACACCTTACAAGGTTTGGGAGAATCACTCTGTGAGCAGTTGCAAGTGATTTTAAGAACAGGATACTAGTATGTTTTCATGGTACTTGTTATCAAATCCAATAGGGACTCGAGAATCATCTTTATTTAACCAATGGTTAGAATGTGAAACATAGTATCATATGAAGTATTTGAGGTAAATACCATTGAAGAATTTGCAAGGAATTAAGATTAGCACATATGGAAGGATGAATTGATGGATCAACTGACATCACTTAGATGATGATGATGTGTTTTGACAGGGTAAATGCCAGTATGGATCATTTGGGCTGATTGACCTGTTTCTATGCTGTTGACTCCATGTAACTACATGTTGTTATTCAGTTTGCATTGAAGTTCAGAATTCAGGTTGATGATAATTCAAAATTCCTCAGGTGTCACACTTAGCAATTTACTTAAGCCATTGAAAAACAACCATATTGCACAATAAATTCTTTACTTTAGTTTATTTTGTTCTATTTATTTTGAATCTGTATTAGTGAGAGCTTATCCAGTGATGAAAAGACTGTAAACTGTTCATGAATGTACTGTTATTGTCCATTATTTATGTCACTCGCTTAATATGAACATTTGTAATCAAATCCTCTACCTTGTGCATTTGGGGTATGAAAATGTTTTCAGTTTTGAAATGAGTGATGGTGCAGGTGGAGAGGTGGTCAAGAAGGCATATAGCACGCCTGCCTTCATCGGCTGCATACTACTGGGATGCAAATTGAAAAGCTGTGTACTCGTAACAATCTTTGGAAAATAACCATTGTCTTCTCAAAGACTACAGTCATTTACATCGAATGTAAAAGTTGGCAAGTTATGTTACAGCTGTACAAAACTTTAGTTAGGCCACTTTTGGAATATTGCTTGAAGTTCTGGTTGCCACATTACCAGAAGGATGTGGATGCTTTGCAGAGGGTGCAAAGAAGGTTTCTACGATGTTGCCTAATCTGGGTGGTTTTAGTTATGAGGAGAGGTTGGATAAACTCGGATTGTTTTCACTAGAAAAGTGGAGGCTGAGGAGTGACTGGAGAGAGGTCTAGAAAATTATGAGAGGCATAGATAGGGTGGGATAATCAAAGGCTTTTCCCGGGGATTGAAAGGTCAACTACAAGATAGCACAGATTCAAGGTGAGAGGGGGAATCTTTACGGGAGATGTGCTGACAAATTTTTCACAGAGAGACTGGATGCCTGGAATGCACTGCCAGTGGAGATAGTGAAAGTATTGACATTAGCAACATTCAAGGCATAAAGCTGGTAGACACATGAATGTGAGGTGAGCAGAGGGATAGATATTTGCATGGGCAATAAGTAGCAGTTCTAAATAAAGATTAGGAATTGGTACAGGCCTGGTGGGACTGAAGGGCCTGTACCTGCATTGTATTGTAAAATCACTCAACCAGCCTTCTCTTCTTTAGTGTCATCTTACAGATGTTTTTCATAAGAAACAATTAAAGTTGGTTACTACTGGGATGCAAATTGAAAAGCTGTGTACTCGTAACAATCTTTGGAAAATAACCATTGTCTTCTTAAAGACTACAGTCATTTGTAAAGCAACTGATTTAATTAACAGATTTAATTAACAACTTGGCAACTGCTTTGGCTTATTGTTTTCTATTGAAAGACTGAAATGGTAATTGAAACCAGTCCTCACAGCCAGCAACTGACCTGTCATATTTTGCATTGGATTTTACACATTGTGTTTGCTTAAATTGTAGTTCAAAATGTAGAGACAAACTATGTGTGTTCTGGTTTTCCTTCCTCCTGACTCTTAGATACTGATTAGATGAGTATCGGCCTGAGGCAGAAATGGTCAGTTCTTCTGTGCATATATATTCAAACAAGCTCCATATATATGCCAAAGATCTAAACGGTCTTACATTTAGTAGTTAATGTATTTAATATACAACACTGGTTTCAAGAAAACCTAGATATTGAATTGTATTTATTTTGGTGCACTCTGTCCAATGTTTTGGTTTCTTTACGACATGAACGATGCGTCAGAATATAATAGTTCAGAATGTAGGAGAGGCCATGAAGATCATATGATTATCATTTACAAGCCAGGCAGTTGTATGTGCAGAATAACATATTGATTACAATGTGACAATAGTAGTTTATCCTTCAAATAAATAATGGCCCTGTTCCTACCTGTTTACTCTTAATTCCCTCCTTTATCCTCTGTCTCTTTATCGAATATTCCATATCACATATACCATAGCTGTTTAACTTGCATTCAGTAATGTGTTTGACTCATTCTTAGATATCTATTTTAACCCTCGTGGCACATGATCCACAACTTGAGCTCTTTACATGAAAAATGTTTCACCAGCTTTGGGTCCTAAATTTCTTTCTTTTTATATTCCTTTGATCTAGAACTTTCCTTCATCACTTCCAATCCTGCTGCTAAAAACACTTGGCCCATTTCTTCATTCAGTTCCCCCCTCCCCATTCTTTATTTTATTTTCTGATGGCTGGCTGGAAGATTGGGAAACTTTTAAGCATCAGGAAATGGTTATTAAAAATGTTATGAAAAAGGTGAATTAAGGGAGAAACTAGTGCAAAGTATAAAAAAGGATAGCAAAAGCTTCTAGAAGTATATAAAAGAGAAGAGAGTAGCTAAAGTCGAAGTTGGTCTCTTGGAAGAAGGGACTGGAGAGTTTATAGTGGGGAACACAGAAATGGTGGAAACTCTAAATTACTCTTTTGTTTTAGTTTTCATGTTGGTGGATACAAGTATCATCCCAAAAGTAACAGATAATGTGAAGGGTCGAGGGCCGAAGGAAGGAACTGAGAACAATCATCATCACTAGAGTAAAACTGCTGATTAAACATTTGGGATTATATGCAGACAAATGCCCATGGCAAGATGTTCTTCATCCTGGAGTCTTAAAGGAAATAGCAGCAGAAATAAAGGATCTTAAAGCTATAAGATTCCAAAATCCCCTGGACATGGGAAAGGTTTCAGGGAATTGGAAAAATGCCAAGATAACAGCCTTATTTGAAATGAGAGGGAGGCAAAAATTTGGAAACTATAGACCAGTTAGTTTAATGTTGCTGGGAACTTTTTAGAATCTATCAATAAGTAAGTATAAGCTGGATATTTGGAGAGACAAAACACGATTCCATCACAGTCAGTATGATTTTATGAAGGGTAAATCATGATTGACTATTTTCCCAGAATTATTTGAAGATGTAAGAAGCAGTGTAGATCTCAGTGGAGATCCTGTAGATGTTGTATGTCTAGTCTGCTAGAAGGCATTTGATAATGTGCTGCACAAAATGTTAATACATGAATGAAGATTGCATTGGGTTTGGGGAGAAGATTGGTTAGCCAACTGAAAGCAGAGAGTTTGGATAAGTGGTGTGTTTTTTTCTGGTTAGAGCAAAATGTAACGAGTGGAATGCCACAGGGTTTGGTCCTCAGGCCCCAACTGCTTACAATGTATGTTAATAACTTGAACGTGGGGCTAGACAGTACTATAGCCAAATTTGCAGATTACACTAAAATACGTGGGAGTGAAGAAATAAGAAACTTATGAATGGAGATGGATAAATTTGGTCAGTGGGCCATAATTTGACAAATGAATTTAATATGGATGAGTGTTCGCATATCTGTTTTGGTCGGAATATTGGAAAGGCAACTTATCATCTAAATGGGGAGATACTTCCGAGTCCTTCGGTGTAGAGGATCTGGATGTCCTTGTGCATCAATTACAGAAAATTAGTATGCAGGTACAGCAGATAATAAGAAAGGCAAGCAGAATTTGGTATTTATTGCTGGAGTTTGGCAGCTAAGGCTATTGAGACCACACCGAGTGTATTGCGTACAGTTTTGGTCCACTTAATTCAGGAGGCTTGCAATTGTAATTGTACGCTGTTCAGAGGAAGTTCACTTGATTGATTCCAGAGATGAGGAGTTTGTCTTACGAAGAGAGATTGAGCAGTTTAGGTCTATACTCTCTGGTGTTAGAAGAATAGGTGGTAATCTAATTGAAGTGTATAAGATGCTGAAGGGGATTGACAAAGTACATATAGAGAGGATGTTTCCTCAAGTGGAGCAATCGAGAACAAGAGATCATAGTTCTAGGATAAGGGGTAGCTGATTTAAAACTGGGATGAGGAGGAATTGCTTCTCTCAAAGAATTCACTACCCCAGAGTGCAGTGGATGCTTGGACTTTGAATAAGTTTAAGGAGGAGATTGACAGATCTTTAATTAGCAATGGATTGAAGGGTTATGAAGAGTGGGTAACAAAGTGGAGTTGAAGTCATGATGAGATCAGCAATGATTGTATCAAATAGTGGAGCAGGTTCAAGGGGCGGAATTGCCTACTGTTGTCTCTCATTCTTATTTTCTTAGCTAGCTGTTTTTCTCTCCAGGTCTTTTAGGATTTAACAGGTAACAACAAAGTTATTGACTTCTGATGCCAGTTGTTCATCCAATTTTGGCATGTGTTCTGCTGTGCTCATGAAAGTTTGCATTTTGATTCATAAAAATTTTCCAGTCTTTGGTCCTGTTTTTGTGCTGTATTTGTGTGAAATTGTTGACCTTAACATTTCCAGTGAATTGAATTTATTTTGCCACCTAGCACATGAGAGTCAATTGATCGAAACTGGCTGAACAAATGGTGTGATACTGATTTTACAACATTTTAATGCCAGTCTGATTCTGTCATTCAAGATAGCAATCTGAAGGAAAATCTGGGATGAAAGAAAATGGCTAACTGCTATAAACCTGTATTGAGAGAATAAAAGGTAAACACGATAAGGACTTGAAGACATTATAAATGGAAATGCACCAAAAATTAAGAAAACAGATGTAACTAAGGAAAAGTGATCATCATGGCCTGAGCAGCAAGTCTATAACAGTAGAACTTGGAACCTACCTAAGTTGAAACATTCACTTGTACACCGTGTCACTTCTGATTTTAGCTGCTTTTTTCATGACCATTGAAAATAACGGCTATTTTTCAATGTCGGCAAAAATAAAAACTCTGATTTTATCTTTAAGAGCTCTGAGTAGCTGATTGATTTGTGGAGTAAAGTTTCTCCAATTGTGTTTTGGGTGTCCTCACTCATAGTTGGTGTTGCATCAAGTAAAAAGACTTTAAGTGAAACATTCATTCCTGTAAAAATCAGTTAAAATTGGAGTTATGTTCCACAGGCCTTTCTCAGCAGAAAAATAAATTAAAACACTGTATCCTGTGAGCCGAAATATAGTACTTTAAATGGCTAAATTCTCACACTGGTAAATGAAATAATTATGACCATTAAATAAAGATAAAAATGTTAAAGCAAAATGAAACATTTTGCGTCTGGTACCTCTAGGAGTGGACCTTCTGAGAGCGGCACCCCAGAGTTTGCAAGCATCACTGCTTGGTGAGGTTGTGATTTTTGACTTGCTGCAGGGCCCTGGCTGCCTCCTCGTTCCTCCTTGCCAGTGGAGTTTCAGTCATGGCTGTGCCCTCCGGCTTTTCCTCTCTTACTACTGTTTGTGATGCTGGCCAGGGTCATGGGGTTCTTGCAATGGTTCATGGTTTATGGTTCATGGTTTATGGCTGGTAGGACTGCTTTGGGAGATGCTGAACTTTATCTGGACTGAGGACTGACGGTGGTGGCCACAATGTTCCAGATGGAGTTTGGTGGCTCTCCTGCCTTGTTCTGCTGGTTGTTTTTTTAATTTATTCATGGAATGTGGGTATAGCAGGCTCCACAGCATTTATTGCCTACCTCTAATTGTCCTGGAGAAGTTGGTGGTGAACTGCTTTCCTGAACTGCTAATAACCAGGTATAGAGCTGGATGAACACTGCAGGCCAAGCAGCTTCTTAGGTGCAGGAAAGCTGACGTTTCGGGCCTCGACCCTTCATCAGAAAATTTCTGATGATTTTCTGATGAAGGGTGTACGCCCGAGACATCAGCTTTCCTGCTCCTAAGATGATGCTTGGCCTCTGTGTTCATCCAGCTCTACACTTTTTTAAATCTTGGATTCTCCAGCATCTGCAGTTCCTGTTATGTCTATTCTTGAACTGCTGTTGTCTTTGGTTGTAGAGACACCCTCAATGCTGTTAATGGAGGGAGTTCCAGGATTTTGACCCAGTAACAGTGAAGGAATGGCAATTTGGTTCCAAGTCAGGATAGTGGACAGGAACTTGTAGGTGGCTCCTGCTTACAGACTGTGGTCTGCTGCAGGTGTCCTGCCGTTTTGACCACTGCCTCAGAGGACAATGGGAGATGGGGCTGTCAACTTGGAAGTGGCTAGTATTTCTGGGCCATAGGGGAGGAGAGGTGGGGTCGAGCTCTGACATGGCTGGCATTCTGAGATTAATTGGGGACAGCTCTGAAGTGTCAAGATGTGTCCTTGAGGCTTTGGCAGGCTGCTGTATGCTCTCTGGTTTTGGAGCGGGTGGGAGAATGCTATTTTGTGGTGGCTACAGAGTGACCGAGATGATCAGTGGCTCCAGTGATTGGACTGGAGGCTGGTGGGTGGAGACATCCAGCTTGAGATCTCCGAAGTGCTACAGCATGGGGAGTAGCTGACGGAGAAGGATAAAGACATAGAAGAATAGAAGACTGGGACTGGCGTCAATTTTGAAACGGGGAAAGTCTTGCCAAAATAGTGTCCAGCATGTCAGGTGTGGTACTGTAGTAAGAAGGTAAAAACCAAATCTCATGCACTCTATTGGATTTCCAGTCCTAAAAACTTAATTGACAGTAAATGGGGCAGTGTTAAACAGGGGCTCCCTGAATTGTTCACGCAAGTGGAGTGTTTGACAACACAGCATTCTTTTAAAGAAGGGTCCCAACCCAAAATGTCAACTTGCCTGCTCCTCTGGTGCTGCCTGACCAGCTGAGTTGTCTCCGACTTCAGCATCGGCAGTTCTTATTATCTCTGATTCTTCTGTACTTGCCAATTTTTCCCGTTTATTTCTGAATCCCTTCAAGAGTAAATGTAAATTGAGCCTGACTAAATGATATATAAGCTCCATTCATCTGAAGTGCTTTACATTCTATGTAACATGCAGATATGAAGCACCATTTGAATAGAAGTTTTGATTGCCATTTGCTTTGCAATTGCCATTTTGACTGTAGAGGCTGAGAATATTTGTGGAGCATTCTCACTGAGACTCAGACTAAGCTGGTAAACTTACTCCTTGTGCATGAGTTAGTATGTTTATGGTATAAGTTTCACTGTGTGTTACATTTTTAAAAAAACTTTGTGTTTTTGCACAAGAAAAAGCTTACTTAAGCAGAACATCCCAGTCTTGTGAGTGTGACTTTCTGAATTCTGGGATGAAGAACCTCCATGTGTTATGAATAACTCTGGAGGGGGGAAAATAAATCATTTACAATAGAATTGTTGAAAAAAATGTGTTTGCTTTTCTGTCATTGTAATGGCCTAACAATTCCAGTTGCAGAATTTCAGATTGACTGATTGCTCAGGAAAGGTTACCCAGGCAAATCTGAAAAGGTTATCAATCCATTCACTGTGATATTAATGAATGCTGGAGTGGATATCAAGAGTTGATTAAAGCATGAGGCATAACTGAGTACTTCAGTCAGCTGCAGCTCCTCTATCCTAGTATGTTCATTATTGCTCAGAAGTCAATAAAAACTGAATCTACTGAGGTTATGCTTATTCTTGGAACACAGACTTTTATTTTATGCTATTGCGTTTGTGGCAAATCTAAAGTTTCACGTGATCGGCTGACAGGAAAAAATTTGTAGCAAGTGAAGATTGGCTTAATTTCAAGCAAGTTGTATCTCATATCACTTCTTATAATTGCCAAGAAACCACTAGGTACATACTCCTTAGAATGTCGGACCACAGATAAACAGGATGGTGAAGAAGGCACTTGGAATGCTTGCCTTCCTCGGTCAGATCATTGAATACAGGAGTTGGGATATTATGTTACAGCTGTACAAGACATTGGTAAGGCTTCATTTGGATTACTGTGTATATTTCTGGATGCCTTACTATAGGAAAGATGTTATTGAACTGGAAAGGGTGCAAAAAAATTTATGAAGACTTGAAGGGTTGAGAAATAAGGAGAGGCTGGATAGGCTGGGACCTTTTTCCTTGGAGCATAGGAGGCTGAGGGGTGACCTTATAGAGTTTTATAAAATTATGAGGGTGTAGATAAGGTGAAAAACCAAAGTCTTTTGCCCAAGCAGTTGAGTCCAAAACTAGAGGGCATGGGTTTAAAGTGAGAGGGGGAAAAATTTAAAGGGTCCTGACGGACAACTTTTTCACACAGAAAGTGGTGTGTACATGGAATGATCTGCCAGTGAAAGTGGTAAAGGTGGGTAAAGACATTTGGACAGGTACATAAATAGGAATGATTTAGAGGGATATGGACCAAATGCATGCAAATGGTATTGTTTCAGTTTAGGAAACCAGTTAAGCATGACTGAGTTGGGCTGAAGGGCCTGTTTCTGTGTTGTATGACTCTATTGATATGCAAATCCAAAATAGAAACAAATTTACATACTAACTTAGATAACAAGGTGTAGAGCTGGATGAACAAACAGCAGGCCAAGCAGCATCAGAGGAGCAGGACGGCTGATGTTTCGGGCCTCGACCCTACTTCTGAACATGAGTGTTCTTCTGAAGAAGGGTCTAGGCCCGAAACGTCAAGCATCAGAGGAGCAGGAAGGCTGATGTTTCAGGCCTCGACCCTACTTCTGAACATGAGTGTTCTTCTGAAGAAGGGTCTAGGCCCGAAACGTCAACCTTCCTGCTCCTCTGATGCGACTTGGCCTGCTGTTTGTTCATGCAGCTCTACACCTTGTTATCTAAAGTGAATGACAGGTGTATTTTCCTTACAGGGCATATTATTAAGATGAGAGGAGAAATATTTAAAAAAGGACATGAGGGGCCTTTTTTTTGCATAGAGAGTGGTTTGTGTGTGGATTGAATGGCAAAGTCATGAATAGAGGTACGGCTACAATGCTTAAAAGATATTTGGAGAAGTACATGAGTAAGAAATGTTTGGAGGAGTATAGTCCAAATGCAGGCAGGTTAGTCTAGTTTAGTTTGGCATTATGTTTAGCATGGACTAGTTGGACTGAATGGCCTGTTTTTATGCTTTATGACTGTATATCAAATGACTTCTGAGAGTATATATTCACAACATTAACTGCGCTACCTTTATCAACACTGTTACTTTTCAAAGAACATATTCAACTAAAACAACGCTATTTTCCTTCAACAAACTCATTTATGATCTATTTTTTAAGTGGCAATTAATTTTGCCCAGGATTATTATCTGCATAAATTTTGATATCTTTAACTTGAACTGTCTTTACACATCTTTAGCTGCAGTTTCTCTTCTGAAGAGGGACTTGTGATTTTAGGTTCATTTTTGAGTTGGTGTCTTGATGATTATTGGCCTGTTTGTTTACTTGCATTTTAATGAGGCAATACAACCCTCAAAGAGAAGAGATGGTGGTTTATTGAATTTGAAAAAGGTAGAAAATAAGTTATGCTGTTGCGAAGTGACAAGGGCTAAACAGCACACAGAGAAACAGAAAAATCTAAAACTTGGCCAGTCAGTGGGTGGATATGCCAGAGATTGAAAGCAGTGGGGTTAGACACTCCAGGAAGTAATCATGCAATGCAGCTGAAAACTTGAGTTTAGGGAATTTAGGTGTTTGTTCTGAAGTAAAGTGGCCATCAGTTTACAGTTCATTTTAGGCGCCTCACTGCAAAATCCCATCTAAAGAAAAGCAGCTGGTAAATGTGTCAAAAAATTGCCTGAAGGAGACTGGTTGCTCCTGTGCCATCTGAGCAAGAAGACTTTGTGTGGAGATACTCACAAACGCCAAACCCCAGCAAAGATTTGTAACAATATTTCTGGGATAGAAGGAACAATATGAGTTTGAATCCTTTTGCTGGTGTTTGTACTGAAATCTTTCCTACTTCTTTGTCTAGTCCAATATGTTTCATTTATTTTCTTGCTTAATGAATTTTATTTGTTTTATTACTTGTATTAAAATTACACTTGCATACTCCTGCAAATGTGTTCAGCACCTCCATAGTTACAAATACGTTAGGATCTATCAAGTGTCACTATGGGATCTAAAATAGTTCTGAGGAAGGGTCACTGGACCCGAAAAGTTAACTCTGTTTTCTCCTCCACAGATGCTGCCAGACCTGCTGAGCTTTTCCAGCAACTTTGTTTTTGTTCCTGATTAACAGCATCTGCTGTTCTTTTGGTTTTTAGTCACTATGGGATCTGACTTGCTCAGTTTTAGCATCAGCTGGAGTCATAGCAGTTCAATATTTAATTATGTCAGAAAACTTCTGCGTAATGTGAATGCTGTTTATTTTATTTGATGTAACCTTGCCATTCATGCAGTGTGCAATCAGGTGTATATCATGTGCCCTTCATAACCAGTTCTGATCACACTCCTGACCCCGACATTATTATCTGATATAACAGTTACATTGCCACATTTTTAAATCGATCAGTTGGTGAGAATGATAGTGTTCAAGCTGATTTAAAATGTTTCTGCTGCTTTTGTGGGCACACTGTTGAAATTTTACATACTAATATATGAAAAACAAGATTTCTGCAGCAGTGTGGCCTTTTGAAATCAAGTGCAATTACTGTTCTTCAATTAGTTCTACATGACTTCACCTCCAGTGGGCATTACATATCTCATTATTCAGTGCTTGCGGACCTTGCCAAGTCAGAAGAGTGAATAGGTTATGTTAATCAAATTCACTGGTGGATTGTACGTTTGCTGCTGAATGTCACTAATACTCTTTTTGGTAAGGGCAGAACACAGTGTAGTTCAGGTTTTATGACTGTAAAATTCAGATGGAACATTAGTGTTCTTACTCCAACTAAATCGTGTATCATCAATTTTTAACATCAAACTTAAAGTAGCCATCATTGCATGTAATATTTCAACGCATTGCCTTATGTTTTAGTTCCTTTAGTGCAACATTTTATTCATTTAAAGGTAAGTTTTGTAAAATCACTATCACACTGAAAAAATATTGTGAATTCTTTATCTTTAGAACATTTTGATTAGATTAGATTTGATTAGATTACCTACAGTGTGGAATCAGGCCCTTCAGCCCAACAAGACCACACCGCCCTTGAAACATCCCACCCAGGCCCATCCCCCTATTAGGTTTTCTTATTGGCATCAGTGGGGTGCTTTTGAGAACCACTCAAGGACATTTGTTTAAAAAAATAAAATCACCACTTAATTTGCTAATTTGCCCATAATGTTAATTTTATACTGAGCTCTTTTCAAAGAGTGAATGTATCACTAACCTATGGCAGTTAACCTGGCAGTCACGCTAAACATGAAGATTCTCATCAATCATTTGCTCTAATGGAGTGAGTGAAAACCATCTTATTCCTATACTAAATAACCTAAACATGTTGTGTTCTGTTTTCCCAGTTGTCGTGTTGATTAGTACACATGCACAGTTCTAGGTGAAACCTGTTACGCAGGTTGCAGTTCATTTGCTTACTTGAATTTTAAGGCAAAATTCAATTGTATTTAAAGTTATATTTTAGAATGTCCCTCCATCATTCCTCCACATTATCTCAAGGCATAAAATTTAAAATCATATATTTAATCTAGAGGGTCCCACTATACATGTATGTGCTGAATTAATAATTTGGTAATGATTCCACCTGCTGTGTTACCATCTGCTAGTTACAGTGTGGCATTTCAGCATAGAAATTTGTAGTTGCTTTTTCAACAATAATCTTTTTTTGTTCGTTCACGGGATGAGGGTGTCACCGACTAGCCAGCATTCATTGCCCATCTCTAAATGCCCAGTGGGCAGTTAAGAGTCAGCGACATTGCTGTGGGTCTGGAGTCACATGTAGGCCAGACTAGGTAAGAACGGCAGTTTCCTTCCCCAAAGGACATTAGAGAACCAGATGGTTTTCAACAATCAACAATGGATTCATAGTCATCATTAGACACTTCATTCCAGATATTTATTGAATTCAAACTCCACCATCAGCCATGCTGGATTTGAACCCGGGTTCTGGGAACATTATCTGGGTCTCTGGATTAACAGTCCAACGCTAATACCACTAAACCATTGCCTCCCCTAGTAAATGTATTTATTATGTGTTATTATGTTTATTATTTTTATATATACATTAAATGTACTTCACACTATAATAGCCAGTATAACATTTTATACAGCGTTTATCTATCCTTCATATTTTTGTTATCATCATTGTAAATCATCTCTGTACTGATTCCAATGTTCCTGTGTCTTTTATTCTACTATGGTGACTGGAACTGCACATGGTATTCCAACTGTGATGTAACAAAGGCTTGATACAGGTTTAACTTTACTTTCATCTTTTCAATTCTATTCCTTATGATATGAAGACAATTGTTCAGATAGTTTTTTTTCAGTGGCTTTACTAACCTATCGCACATCTTTTAGTCATAGAATCATAGAATTATACACCATGGAAACGTAACCTTTGGCCCAACTTGTTCATGTTGACCAGATATCCTAAGCTTATCCCATTTTCCAGCATTTGGCCGTATTCCGCTCAACCCTTTCTATTATATGCCCATACCGTTTAAATGTTGTAATTATAACCGGCTCACCGATTCCCCTGGCAGCTCGTTCCTTATGCGCACCACCTTCTGTGTGAAAATAATGCCTGTCAGGTCCCTTTTAAATCTTATCCCTCACCTTAAATGCATGCCTTCTAGTTTTGGAATTCTATACCTTGGAGAAAAAAAGAACCTTGGAAATTCACCCTATTCATGCCTCTCATGGTTTTATAAACCTCTCTATCAGTTCACCCTTCAACCTCTGACATCCCAGGAAAATAACCCTAGCCCATTCATCCTCTCCCTATAGCTCAAGCCCTCCAACCTAGCAACATCTTTGTAAATCTTTTCTGAATACTTTCAAGTTTCACAACGTCCTTCCTATAGGAGATAGGGGAGACCAGAATTGAACACAGTATTCTAAAAGTGTCCTAATCAGTGTCTTACGCAGCCGCAACATAGCCTCCTAACTCCTCTGCTCAATGCATTGACCAATAAAGGCAAGTGTTCCAAACACCATCGTCACCATCCTGGCTATCTGTGACTCCACTTTCAAGGAACTATGCACCTGCACTCCTTGGTTCTTTTGTTCGGCAACGCTCCCCAGGCACTACCATTAACTGTATAAGTCTTGTCCTGATATGCCTCATTATAATGCAATACCTCATATTTATCTAAATTAAACTCCATCTGCCACATCCTGGCTCTGGCCTATCTGATCAAGGTCCCATCGTACTTTGAGATAACCTTCTTCACTGTCCGCTATACCACCAATTCTGGTGTCATCTGTGAACTTATTAAACTCATTATGCATACCTCCTATATTCACATCCAAATCATTTGCATAAATGACAAAAAGCAGTGGACCCAGCACTGGTCACAGACCTCCAGTCCGGCAACCAACTCTCCATCACCATCCTCTGTCTCCTACCTTCAAGGCAATTTTGTATCTTGGATTCCATGTGATCTAACCTTGCCAACCAATCTACCATCTGAACATTGTTGAATGCCTTGCTGAAGTCCATATATTTATTGGTATATTTTTATTTTGATATCCCTTTGTTCCTTCATGCTACATTGATTTGCACCTTCCTAATAATGAATTAGCTCACTCCATTTCCCAGTAGAATGTGCAACTTCAAATCTAAATTAAGCAGAGTACTACAGATGCCAGAGAAAACAGGAAGCACTGGAGAACCATTGTGGAAAGATAAATAGACTGACATGGTAGAGGCATATATGACTGAAAAGTTTAACTGTTTTTCTCCTCCCCAAACCTCCAGACTGCTGTGTACCTCATATTTATCTGTGCTGAAATTAATTTCCAATGACATTCATTTTCGAGTTTTTTCAAGATTATTCATTTCATCTTGCAATTTGTACAGTTCTCCTTGATGTTAACTATTCATTTCCACCTCCAATTTTGGGTCATATACAAATACAAAAATTGCATTTTTGATTCCAAAGTCTGAATCATTAATATAAATTCTGATGTTCAATAGCTGTCTTGGAGAGCACCACTTCCCACATTCTGCCACTGTGAAACCTTTATTCCCATTTCTTGTTTGCTGTATGGTAGCATGTAACATTTTAATCTGCCACTTATCCCCTGATTTCAAATTCTGTGATCTTATTCATTAGTATATGAGAAGTATCTTATTGAAGGCCTTTCAAAAATCCAAATAAATTAGATCTACTGGATTTCCATTGTGTTTGCTCTCTCCACCTCCTCTCAAAATGCATATGGATTGCTAAAACAAGATAATCCCTTCTGAACTATTAATTATTTGATTTTTGTTTCTAGTGGTTAGTTTTGTATTCTCAACTTTAATAAAGATCCCATTACTTTTTCTGCTTGTAACATGAAGCTGACTGGTCTATAATTCCCAGCCTTGTGGCACTACATCTTTTTCTAACCAATTATTTTATATGTATATAAGTGCCTCTTTGCTGTCTCTTTCCTCTGATCTTATAAAATTCATCCAAATCAGCGGATTTATCGTCTTTGGTTTTGATTGGTTAGTTTGAAACATCTCCTTTCTTCTTCATTTTAAAGTCTTTTGATGCTCAACTTATCATTCAACATCATGCCTACCTATTCAATCTCTCTGGCCCTGTGTTCATTTATAGCTTGTATGGATAAGATACTTAATTTAACTGAAAATAACCAACAAATTCCACATACTCCAAATTGAAGTGCTGTGATCCCAACCCTCAGCTGAAGAGTTGATATTGGCACACATTATAAATTTCTCAGGAATTACGTGTCATGAATTCCTTCTGCCCTTCTTTATTTACTTCGTAACAGCCAGCTGTGTTTTGTACTTTATGTGCATCTTGTGTTGCATGGGTGCCAGCTGTGTTGGGTGGATGGCTAGTTTGATTAGATTAGATTAGATTCCCTACAGTGTGGAAACAGGTCCTTTGGCCCAACAAGTCCATAACGCCCCTTGGAACATCCCATCCAGACCCATTTCCCTATAACCCACACACCCCTGAACACTACGGGCAATTTAGCTTGGCCGATTCACCTAGCCTGCACTTCTTTGAACTGTGGGAGGAAACCAGAGCACCCGGAGGAAACCCACGCAGACATGGGGAGAACGTGCAAACTGCACATCGATAGTTGCCCGAGGTTGGAATCGAACCCGGGTCCCTGGTGCTGTGAGGCTGCAGTGCTAACCACTGAGCCACTGTGTGATGCAGAGTGACATCAATAGTGTGGATTCAATTCCTGTGCCAGCTGAGATCAGCCTGAAGGGTCCATCTTCTCAACTATGCTCCTCATCTGAGGTGTGGTCAGATTAAACTCTGTTCAATTGTCCCTCCCTATGAGAGCAGCCAATGAATGCCTGGGACTTTGGCGACTTTAACTGTCATGTTTCTTTTAATTCATCTCGCCAGGCCTCAGGAGGTCAATGAAGCACTTCCTGCACTGGATCCATGTTCTGCTCATTCACCTCTATAGCACCTCCAGCAGAGTCTACTTAGACTCCCTGGAAGGTTGGCTCCTACGAATAGAACTTAGAACATAGAACATTACAGTGCAGTACAAACCCTTTGGCTCTTAATGTTGCGCTGACCTGTGAAACCAATCTGAAGTCCATCTAACCCATGCTATTCCATTATCATCCATGTGTTTATCCACTGACCATTTAAATCCCCTTAAAGTTGGTGTGTCTATTACTGTTGCAGGCAGGGCATTCCATGCCCTTACTACTCTCTGAGTAAAGAACCTGCCTCTGACTTCCGTCCTATATCTATCACCCCTCAATTTAAAGCCATGTCCCCTCATGCCAGCCATCACTATCTGAGAAAAAAGGCTCTCACTGTCCACCCTGTCTGATCTGCTGATCATCTTGTATGTCTCTATTAAGTTGCCTCTTAACCTTCTTCTCTCTAACGAAAACAGCCCCAAGTCCCTCAGATAATAAAATGTGAGGTTGGATGAACACAGTAGGCCCAGCAGCATGTCAGGAGCACAAAAGCTGACGTTTCGGGCCTAGACCCTTCATCAAGTCCCTCAGCCTTTCCTCATAAGACTTTCCATCCATACCAGGCAATATCCTAGTAAATCTCCTCTGCACCCTTACCAGTGCTCCCACATCCTTCCTATAATGTGGCCACCAGAACTGTACGCAATACTCCAAGTATGGCTGCACCAGAGTTTTACGTTAGGAAATAAAACATTCCTGTGAGCTGTGACTGCTTCCATCAGAACTTTCAGGTGATATCGCTGAATCATGCAGAAACTGTTCCATGTCTGTCCGCCACGTTTCTCATTTTTACTGTTGCACACTGTAATGATGCAGTTTGGCTTCAGTTGTATTGATGGTTGATGGGCATCCCTTAAGTAAGAACCATACATCTAGCTCCCAACTCCTGAATGTGTCCACCATCCTAGACTAGATCCTAGGCAATTGCGGATATTAGCCATTAAGTGGTGCCAGCACTCCCTGCCCGAGATGCTTCCACAGATTGCCCGGTGATCTTAATCAGCGTCAGGATCCAGAAATAGCCCTAATGATGAGACATATTCCTAACAAATTGGTGTGTCACGTCTGTAAAACTTACCTTTTTTGTTATTAGAGGAGAGGGAGAAATGGGCAGTCTATGTCATAGGCCTTGTGTTCCATGCAGCTATGATAATTGGCTCAACTTGAGTTTCAGTCAAATTTATGTTTATTAAATTGCCATCTTCAGTTATTTTATATATCAGAACTCTGGAACTGACACTGCCTGCCTTGTCATTCATTAACACATTAACAGTAACAGCTGTCAGTTGATCTTCAAGCTTTTTTAAGCATTCTGATTTTGCTGCTGCCAAAAAAATAAATGGAGTAAAACATTTGCATGTAGACAATGGGGTCTCAAACATGAATGAGCATTTTGAAGGGACAGTTCAATCAGCATTTATCATTATTCCCCATCCCTTAAAGTACTCTTCAAGGTGACTAATTCTGTCTTTTGTCTGCAGATAGTCAAATCTGACTATTGTGCAACAGTATAACACAGTGTGGAGCTGGATGAATTGTTATTTCAGGTCATTTCATTGAGACAATAGGATAAGTCAGTGTTCACAGGCACGTTGTAATGGAGTATTTTCAATGTGTTTTTAATTTAAAATGCTATAGGTTTTGTGTTTCTTCTGGGGAAGATTAATTTTTGAGGAAGTACTGTGACCATTTTTTTTTCTATAGATTGCCCTGCCTGAGCTCATCTCTTGCTCAAACCCCTATCCTTGCCTCTGTCATTCCCGACACCACAGAACTCAGCTGAAATGGGAGTACAAGGTGTAGAGCTGGATGAACACAGCAGGCCAAGCAGCATCAGTGGAGCAGGAAGGCTGCTTGGCCTGCTGTGTTCATCTACCTCTACACCTTGTAATCTCAGATTCTCCAACATCTGCAGTTCCTACTATCTCTGAAATGGAAGTATATGTCATTAGAGAGTAGTCCAGTTGTGTCTGTCTCATGAAATTGAGATTCAGACTTGGTTGTTTATCCAAGAGCTGAGATAGCTATACAATGGTGGCTAGCCAACTCGGCAAAAACAAAATATTGTCTGGTGCTGAATAATTCTCAGAAGACTGGTTTGAAAGCAAAGACTCTAATTCATTATACGTCACATTTATAAATGGTTTAATAGCTGGATCTTAACTGTTGGTTTGGGAAAGTGCAGCAACCCACTAAGTAGCTGCACTTAGCACATCCTGGTAAATGGTAAAATTACTCCCGAAAAAGCGACAAAATTGAGAGTCAATTTTTGTAGCTGTGCATCACAACACTGCTTTGTTCTGCTAATGGACTAGAAGCTTGAATACAAATTGAAGTCTGAAATGGGATTTTTTTCAGTGTTCACAATGAAATAAATTAACAAGTCTGCTCTACCGAAAGTCCCAAGGGCATTAATCTCAATCGTAAAAACAAACAAAACACTACTGGCGTTCTTTTAATTAAGCTTTGTTAATGGTGGACAAAAACCTTCTCAAGTGAAATGATGCTGCCTATAATTTCAAGACACTGTACAAAGAGAAAGGAAGTCCTAAGGGAGCACATTATGTCGAGTGCTCTTCAGTGTTTGCGATCAGATGATAGTGTAGGCAATAAAATCAAAACAAAAAACTGCTGAAAATCCCATAGAAAAACTGGAAATGCTGATATGTTCTGTATTTTCACAACACGGGGAATATTGGGTAGTACCTGAATATCTCCTCTGGTGGACCCAAAACCGTACACCACATTGCAATGAGAAGAGCTGCATTGATTCTTGTGGGTTTATCTTATTCACCACAAGATGTAGTAAGTTTCTGTTAGATTAATTTTTTATTGTGTACTCTTTCCCTCCCCATTTGCTGTGATGAGGTCTTGCCAATGCTGGTCTTAAATCAGTTCTTCACATATGAACCTAGACAGTGATTGCCTGCGGCCTGTATGATTGTGAGGATCAGCATAGCAATGTCTGATCTGTCTTTATCTAATATCCACAAGCAACCACCTTTCCAGCAAGGGTCAAGAACGGGCAGTAATTGTAGGGAAAGAGGCATTGAAATCCTGGGAAAATGGATTTTTCTTTGGACTTGAAATAATGAGGCCAATTTTAAACTCTGCCAGTGCTTACCTGTTGAGATCAATATTACAATCAGAGAATTGGTATGACACTAAATGACAACATTCAATCCATCATGTTGTAATAAGTTCAGAAAAACCAGCGAACAACATCTGTAACACTTCATTTGCAGAGCTTAACTCCGTACTGTTGGGTGACACGAATAATTTATGTTTATCAAGAATGCGCGACTTAAGAATGTGAGGAAAATATTAAGCTAAAGGTGGAAAATTAAAGAATTGGGGAACCAAAACTACAGACAGACAGTTTACTTTAGAAAGCATGAGCCGAGCCAAACCAGTCAAAGCACATAAAATAATACAGGATAGTGGAGGAGATTTAGACTTTCATTTTGTGCTGGTTCTTTATGAGATATCCAATCAGTCTGATACTTCTGCTCTTTCCTCATAGCCCTGCAAACTTTTCCCCAACAAATATTCATCTGTTGCCCTTTCACATGTTATTGTTGAGTCTGCATTCCTTTAAGGCAGTGTACTGCAGGCCATTACAACTTGCTGCATTAAAGAAAAGTTATTCACCGCAAACATTCAAAAACACAATCACTTTCGTTCTGAAACAGTGGCTACAGCTATGCTAAGTGAGACACCAGCCGGTACCCTATACTCTTTGGAATGTTCACCTGACCTGGAGAGGTCATGTGATGCAACCTTTTGTGTGGAAGCTTGAACACAAGCTGGAGGAGTGAGCATCTCTCCCTCTCTCTCTCTCTCACTCACACATGCTCACTCTCTCTCTCACACACACACACACAACAACCTAATGGGAGAAACCTCTTCTTAAAGCATATGATTTTCTACATCAGTGATTTCAAGTGAAAAGGGAATATACCAGTTTCAGCTGAATGCAACTGCCTTTGTGAGAACCAAAATACCTGAATGTGTTCAATGAATCTTCATTTAATTTACATCTTTAAATCTACACCTAATGGGCACCCACAATCCACAATGTTGTATTTTCTTTTTGCATTCCTGGAAAGCATGTGTATTTGCAGGCATTAATGCACTTTTTGACACTTGTAAAATATTTTACCTGACTAAGCTTTGATAATAAAACTAACTCCTTACATTTTTTAACTCCAGAATACCTGTATGGTTAATTTCTTACAAATCTGCACTCAGTCAAGTGCATACTGAATCAGCATTACCACGTTTTGTTTTAATTCAAACCACTGTTATAACTAACCAGGGAGTGGGAAATGAGTCCATTCTCCTCTCCTTACCTGGTCTGCATAAAGCAGTTTTGATTTCAACTTCGGCAAATCATCAATCATAATTGAATAATGTGATTCAGTAAGGTGGTAACACTTAATTCCTGGCTTATAAATCGACTGCTTCACTGCTCCAGAAATACATGATATTCATTGTCCATCAAATGTGATTAATCAGTGCAGAGGCTTCTATGATGCAGAGATAAATAGATCGAAGCTGCAATGATTTGTCTGTCAGCTGAATCCCTGCATTACAATAACTGCTGACAAGCAACTAACAGACATCTCAGGAATGATTCTGCAAAATGACATCTCCAATTGGGGTAAAATACCGTTATATTCATTGAACAGTCAGACAGTCTCAGTCCCAGGAAACATTCCCCAAGAGCAGCAATACCTACTGGGAGCTCAGTACATTGTGTGATGATCCCCCTAAAATAGAATCTAAGCAAATATTTGACAAGATTTTTAGCCTCTGATGAGGATGAGCAAAGAGGTGAATGGGTATAAAAATTGGCATTTCTCACCTCTTGCCTGTTTTCCCACACCACTCCAACTCTGGGGAGCCAATTAAGTTTTTTAAGAGGTTGCTAGAGGCTGGCAAAAATCTTACAGTCAGTCTGTGGTCCTGGAGACTTCAGGGTATTGGACAGCTATGTGGAGGCAGTCTGGAGTGCCGGCATTCCAGGTAATCTTTTGGCCCTGTCTACCTGTTAAGCTTCAGCTGCTCCGACAGACCGTCCAATGGAGAATGTCCCTTCCACACTGCTAGGATGGCTGCTGTGACCATTTTTAAATTTAAATGTTTATAATGTTGGAGAGAGAGTGCCTGTCTGCTCTGAACCCTTCTCTCTGTTGTACCTAAAACTAGAACCTGCTTTTCCTTCAGTACCAGATCATCTCTAATGAGTGCTCTAGTTTAAAGGGCCCCTCTAATATAATTAATTGGCAACAGGTTTTTGCCCACCTGCAAAATCTGTTTACATCCCTCTGTAGATTGTGTGGAGGAATCAGATGAGAAGTCTGGCAAGACCCATCTTGATGTCAAGTTTATTTCGTACCATCTTTTGCACTTTTCACAAGCTCCGTGGCATTATTTTTGCTGGGCAATGGCAAGATGCAATTGATGGAGGTTAAAACTTGTTAAAGACTTTGCTCATGGCACAACTCACTCAATTCAGCCTCCTATTTTACTAAATTCACCCAACAAGTTAGATATCAGAAAACAGCAATAAGGAAACTAGAGTCTGTATCTGGTGGATTCATCTCACCACTTGCTCTCAATAACCTCCATGCCAGACACTGGGCATAGAATTATACAGCATCTAAGAGTTCCTTCAGCCCATCAAATTTATGCTGAACTGTCAACACTAGTCTCGCTTTCCAGCACTTCTACCATAGCCTTGACTGTTAGACATTTCAAGTCCTCATCTATGTACATTTTAAAGGGTTATGAAGTTTGCCACGTCTGCTACTCTCCCAAGGAAATGCATTCCAGATTTGTGCCTGAGCTAGGTGAAAAATCTTCCTTCAAAACTCCCCTAAACCTCCTGCCTTTCTCCTCAAAACTATGCCCCCTCATTATTGACCCTTCAATGAAAGAGAACAATTATTTTCAATCCTCCCTGCCCATGCCCCACATCATCTTATACACCTCACTCATGATAAGCCTCAGCCTTTTCTTCAAAAGAAAACAACCTGAACTTTGCCAACCTCTCTTCATAACTAAAATGCACCAACATAGGCAACATCTTGATGAATTGCCTGTGCATTCCCTCTAGTGCAGTTGCACTCTTGTACATCTCCAGTGCAACCTCCCTGTTCTATAATCTTTGCTACTACAGGATTGATGGATGAAAGGAGACTAGTTCAGTGAGGACTGGAATTTAAAAGAATGAGGAGGACCTCATAGAATCATATAAAATTCTATCTGTAATGACAAGGTAAACACAGGAAGCATGTTCCTGATACCAGAAAGTCTAGAACCAGGGATCGCAGTTTAAGGATGCAGGTTAAACCATTTAGGACTGAGATGAGGAGAAATTTCTTTGCCCATAGAGTGGTGAGACTGTGCAATTGTCTGCCATGGAAACTGGTTCAGGTCAAAATTTTTAATGTTTTCAGGAAGGAGATAGATATAGTTCTTAGGGCTAATGGAATTTGCTGCAGAAATTCACCAAAGATCCTTAGACAACACCTTTCAAACTCACGACAATTTCAGCGAGAAGGACAAGGGCAGCCGATATATGGACACACCACCACTTTCAAGCTCCCCTCCAAGCCACTCACCATCCTTACTCGGAAATGTACCACCATTCCTTCAGTGTCGCTGTGTCAAAATCCTGGAATTCCCTCCCTAATGGCACTGTTGGTCAACCCACAGCAGGGGTCTGCAGTGCTTCAAGAAGGTACCACCACCTTCTCAAGGGTAGCAAGAGATGGGCAGTAAATGCTGGCCAGCCAATGATGCCCACACCCCATAAATGAATAAAGTTTAAAAAACAAATCAAAGGACAACGGGTGAGGGTGGAGCAGGATACTGAATTGGATGATTGCCACAATCATATTGATTGGTAGAGCAAACTCAAAGGGCCAAATGGCAGCTGCTGTACCTGTTTTCTTTGTTTGCAAATCTCTATGCCACGACTGATAAAGGGAACATCTCAGGGTATAATCCATAGGCACCAGCTGCAGATAACCTTCATCTGTAGATATAGTTTGCCGGATACCAAATAACAATCATGTTCAGCAAGGCAGCTCTTCAATACAGTGGCAGACCACCCATGAAGGTATGACTTGCATTGCAGTATGCACTGGCAACTTGCACTGAGAGAGCTGCAGCAGGGACACTTTATGTGCATGAACAGGCATCCAGCTCACAGAATGGGCCAGGCTACATCTGAGGGCTATTTACAAGCTCTTTTATGCTAGCTCACTTTCCATCTATCTGCATGCCTTTCCACACTGTGCTAGTGCTTTGCCGCTTCAGCCACAGCCAATGGCTTTTGGGACTGTGCTTAAACAGGATCTGAGGGCTGCGGTGGTGGGAAGTATTCTTCCCTGGAGGCTGTGAAACCTCTGAGGCACAGAACTTCTATGTGACCACCTCTTTCCAAGGAATGACCATTGATCTGTGTGGGATTTCTTAGTTGGGCACCACAGATGCATCAAAACAGTTACTGATGCCATCTGTGCAAGATCCCACAGGTTCATTTCATTCCCTTGAGATAAGGTCAGTGCTGCACTCTGGGCAGTAGGATTCAGAAATATATCTTGGTTCCAGCAGGTGCAGGAACCATCAAATGCACATATGTGGCACTGACAATACCATATCTCACACTGTGGAATTTATCAACAGGAAGGGGTTCTATCGATTCTTGTTTGGGTCATCCATGATCATTGTTACCCCTTCCTGGCAGTCCCTGCTGTAACAGGACTCAGACTTAACTAAAGAAAAGAAAGATTCAACTCTATTTGTCATTCTCACCATTCAACTTTTCCACCTATTTTTGATGCATTTGCAAACTGGTGATAGTACATTCACTCCCATTAACGAAGTCACTAACATACATCTTATATCTTATAAATAACTATGCTCCCAGCACTGATTCCTGATGCATTCCATAAGGTATGTGTTGCCATCTTGGAAATGCCTCATTTATCCCAACTCTGTCTTCAAATGTTCACCAATCCTCTATCCATGCTCATATAAGAACAAACATTGTTTTAACTGTCACCTTATGAAACAGTACACTGAATAAACCAGCAAAAATTTTATACCTCAAATACTGCAAAGTTTACTGTATTGTCATGATCACTGTAACAACTGAGCAGTCAGTTGAGGGTGCGAGTAAAAAGACTCTCGTCCTGTAAGTTTTATTGAAGGCAAGTTTCTTTATTATTTCAGTGAGGCATGCTGTATATAAAGAATAACAGTGATGTGTATACCCCTTGCATTACGTTTATGTTACTTAGTGTGTGTTTTTACATTTTGTCAAGAGGTCCGTCCAGAATATCAATCAACACTCTTCTAGTCTCATAGGTGCCGGTTCATAAAAAGTTCGCTGTATTATCCCACTCATTTATTAAATAGTCTTTTGGGGGGTATTTTATCCAAGCAAAGCTTCTCTTCTGTGGAACTATTCTTGTAACTATATTCTGCATTTTCTTCAATATGCTCACATCTTTCCTGAATTATTACAGTCAGACTGTAGGCAGTACTCCTGAGGTCTTATATAGTGTCTTTTATGCTGTCTTATGTAGTCCATCATACCCTCTTTACTCGTGTATTCTGTGCCCCGATAATAAAGCTGAAGACAGGGAATGCTTTATTATCAGCACTGTGCACCTGTCTTGGCCCTTTTATGACAAATGCACATATTCACCTAAGTCTCACTGCACCTGCCCAATCTTTAGAGTACAGTTCGAGTATCCTCTGTCTGTGTGTTCAAAGCTGAAAGACCAAAAAAACTGAAAGTCTTTTTGAAAACTGATCTGACAGACGTGTAGACACACTCAATTCGGATTCTTTGGGGGGGTTAAAAAAATCACTTTGTCCAAACAGATGCATGCAGACCTGAAAGTAAAGTTTCTCTCGTCGATCTGAACTCAGCATGTCCAAAGGCGTGTTCAAGCCCTTTGGAAAACAACTTCACTTTTCGATCCATTTGGGTCAAGCAAAGTTTTTGTCCTAAGGAACCCAGTGGCCCTAACTTCATCCTGAAAAATGCAAGTCTTTTAATGATTGTTTTGTGCCTGATTCTTTTCCTCTGTAAATAATGATTTATACACACCTGAGCATACAATGTGATCAGTAACAGTTGGGTGCAGTTATCACAGGATATAATAACCATTCTGAATTATTTAACTAATTTATTAGCATAATGAGAAAGCTTTACCAATGCATTCAGCAGAACCCGACGTGTTACAGAGTCTTGCAAGTTTCAAAATCAGTTTCTTTGATTATGACCTGATATATATTCTGTTCTTTGTATTTCCTTAATTTAAAATTTGCAAAAGTACACTGCAGTTTAATTAGTTCAGGAATTTGAACAGACACTGTGACCTTGATTTTAATCTTATTTGCCCAGTTGGAACAAATGACTCAGACTGTGCAAATCTATTTACTGCTTTGTAGCCAAAAACTGAAAATATCTTTTATCTGGAAAACAGTTGGTACCCAGGCTTTCAGATAAAGCATATCCGATCTGCAGTATTGTTTAGCTTATGTAATGAACAATATATCCTTTTATTTTTCTTTACTTTTAGTTGTGGGCTGAAGTAGGAAAAAGACTTTGAAAGCCAAGGATTGTGCAAGGAATTGCTGTACTTCTTAAAAGCAAACTGCCAGCATAGAGATTGGCTCCAAGGGAGCTCATTAGCTTGTAGTTGTGAATGTTTGGGCAGAAGCCATTAGACCTGTGAACAGGAAGGCGCTGTCCTTTGCTCTGAAGCTCAAACCTATTGAAAGCTGCACCCCATCGCTTGCTGTAGGTTATGGCATTTAACCAATAATTCAAAGACTTTACAAATG
Organism: Stegostoma tigrinum; assembly: GCF_030684315.1. Classification (NCBI taxonomy): domain Eukaryota; kingdom Metazoa; phylum Chordata; class Chondrichthyes; order Orectolobiformes; family Stegostomatidae; genus Stegostoma; species Stegostoma tigrinum. The sequence continues at coordinate 81,353,738 of NC_081356.1, forward strand.
AGAACCATCCTGTAAACAAGTAAATGTTGCTGGAGAAGGAAGGTCAAAGAGCTTTAGATCTGACAAGCCAAAAGGATCACTTCAACCTCCTATAAGCAAGTAGAAGTTGCTGGAGAAGGAAAGTCAAGGAGCTTCAGATCTGATGAGCCAAGAGGATCATCTCACTGAACCTTGTGGACAGAGACCATTGAAGTACCTTTCTCTTCAACCGTGAGACCCTTGTTTTTGTCTCTATCCTCATTTGTGTCTAAGGGAATTTTGATCAGGAGTTTAGAGTTTTAACTAGTAGAGTTATATTTCAGTGGTTCGTAATTGTTTATTTATGACTAGAATCTATTTATTTGAAATAAATAATAATTCATATTAAGTATAGAAGCCTGGCCTGTGCTTTGTCAACCTTGATCTAAAAGACAGGTAAGTTAAGTACTTTTGTAAAATCTTTAACATTATCAAATCTTCTAACTTTAATACCAGAGCTTGATTTCCAGTGCTGTGCACCAGCGAGGCATAACAATGCTCTCTACATGTTCTTGATACTAAAATGTATCACTTCATACTTCTTCACATTGAACTTCACTTGTCACCTATCCACCCATTTACTAACTTGATAATGTCCTTCTGAAGTTCTCAACTGCTATCCTTACAGTTAGCATGCTTTACATTTTACCAGTTTCTATTCAATATAGAAGCTTTGTGAAAATGTTTATTGATTCTAGCTTCTGATTTTGATTTCTTTGTCTCTACTTGTTAGTAAGTCAAGTGTGAGGATCCAGTAAGATGGTGGTTGAGTCAGGCTTTGGGTTCCAGATGGCTTCTGAATGGACAAGGCGGTCCTAGCACTGACTCATGGCTGCTGCGGCGGCTGTGAGTTTGTGTTCCTGGCAGCATCTGTGTCCAGCACAGGTTCATGGAGGCAACAGTGGAGGTCGGTTTAGGGCCAACACAAGAGACCCTGTGGCAGTGGCTGTATTGGCAAGGTGGGCCAAAATGGACTCATGACGGAGTCGCATTTGGACTGGTGCAGTATCCGATGGCATCTGCATTGGCAAAGTCTGGTGAGGGTGTTGGTGGAAATGAGATGGTGCCATAGAGTGGTGACATTAATTCCAGCATCAGCAGTGCAGCAGAAGAGACTTGTGCCTGGCCACCAGGCCCGTGGCCCATGGCAGAGCACTTAATTAGAAGGACTGTAAAGTTGAACATATTTTTCTTTATTTCTTGATTCTTCTGCCTTTATATTCTATGTTCCGGTTTGTTTTTGTGTTTTCAGATGTCATCAGAGCATCGACACTATACAACAGTTTTCACAGTATTTTGTGACAATAAATAAATTAAATCAATAAATCAGAATAGTACATATAATGTTATGCAATAGAAAGTGATACAGGATGTTGCATATGCAACATCATCTTCACTCATACTGTAGTAAAATCACTTGACTGATATCCTAATAATGTAACTTGTTTTCCAGGATACTGTGATTGGTATGATGCATATACAAATTGCAATTGTGCTCTTCCTTGATTTTTATCATGCAGTTATTTCAATGTTGATATTTGAGAGTTGTGGTAGACTACTAAACAACCCACCCTAAATGACAACAGCCCAGCACATCAATGCAAAAAAGGCATTTGCAAATCTTCAGCCAGAAGTGCTGAATGGATGAACCGTCATGACTGCCTTCAGAGGTCCCAAACATCTCAGATACTACTCTTCAGCCAATTTGATTCACTTTATGTGCTTTCCAGATATGTTTAGAGTCAGAATACTGCAAAATCTATGGGCCCTGACAACATTTACAGCAATAATAGTGAAAACATTTGCTCCAGAACTTGCCATACCCCTAACCAATACTATGCGGGTGCATAATGCCCTTGTATAGCAGCTGCTCTGCCCAGGACTATAAGAAGCTACAAAAAGTTGTGTGCACAGCCCAGACCATCATGGAAGCCAATCTCCCATCCACAGAATCCATTTAGACTTCTTGTTGCTGGGGAAAGGCTGCTAGCATTGTCGAAGACCCCTCCCTCCCCAGTAATGCTCTCCGACAACCTCTTATATTAGGCAGAAAATACAGAAGCTTGAACACACGCACTAACAGGTTCAAGAAGAGTTTTTTCCATGCCATTATTATACTGATGAATAGATTCTGTAACTTCAAATAAGGTTAATCTTGTTAATGTAGATCTTGCTTTGTGTACCCGCTGTGCAATGTAATCTGCATGCCTTACTCTGTCGAAACACCCCATACTTTCTATGCCCTTGTTTGCTATGATCTGCCTGTACTACTTGCAAAACAAAGCTTTTCACTGTACTTAGGTACGAGTGACTACAATAAATCAAATCAAAATCTGTTCCAGTACAGTAACATCTGGCATCTACCCAAGCGGGGCCATGTGCATACAAAGGGGGACAAAAGCAATTACTTCTCCATCAGAGATAGCAGGAACTGCAGACACTGGAGAATCTGAGATAACAAGGGGTACAGCTGGATGACACAGCAGGCAAGCAGCATCAGAGGAGCAGGAAGGCTGACATTTCGGGCTTAGACCCACCTCCTGACCTCATTACAGCCTTGGTTCAAACATGGACAGGCGAGATAGAAATGTCTGCCCTTGACATCAAGGCTGCATTTGACTGAATGTGGCATCAAAGAGCCCTGACAAAACTGGAATCAATGGGAATCAAAGGGCAAATTCCCCAACAGTTGGAGTAATATTTGGCACACAGGAGGATGGTTTTGGTTGTTAGAGGTCAGTCATCTCGGATCTAGGAAATCTCTGCAGGTGTTTCTCAGGGTAGTGCACTTGGCCCAACCATCTTCAGCTGTTTCACCAATAAATTTCTGTCCATCATGAGGTCAGAAGTGAGGATGTTCCCTGATGATTGCACCATTTGTGACTGCTCAGAGACCAAAATCTGCCATCTCCAGATTCAACAAGACCTGGGCAATATTTTGGCTTGGGCTGACAAGTGGCAAGTAACATTTGTGCTGCACAAATACCAGGCAATGACCATCTCCAGTAAGAGACAATCTGACTACTGTTCCTTGAAATTCAACAACATTACCATCATTAAATCCCCTACCGACTATGGGGTTACTATTGGCCAAAAATTGAACTGGACTAGCCATATAATTAGAGTGGCTACAAAAGCAGATCAGAGGCAAGGAATACTGCAACAAGTAACTCACCATCCAACTCTCAAAACCCTGTCCATTATTTACAAGGCACAAGTCAGGAATTTGATTGAATACTCCCCACCTACCTGAATGAGTGTGGTTTCAACAACACTCCAGAAGCTTGACACCATCCAGGACTAGTTACTCCACAAACACCTAGTTACTCCACCACAAACATTCAATCAGTCCACTACAGTAGCAGCAGAATATACCATCTGTAAGATGCACTGCAGAAATTTTCCAAAAATCCTTGGATGGTACTTTCCAAATCTACAACCACTTCCATCTAGAAGGACTTGGGCAGCAGATATATGGAAACAACAGTGCCTGTAAGCTTCTCTCCCAGCTACTCACCATCCTGTTTTGGAAAGGTTTCACTGTTGCTTTATTGTTGCTGGGTCAAAATCCTGTAATTTCCATGCTAATGGCATTGTGAGTCTCCCTACATCAAATGGACTGCAGTGGTTTAAAAAAGCAGCTCACCACCGCCTGCTCAATGAAAGTCAAGGACGAGCAATAAATGCTGACCTTGCCAGCAATGCCCATGTCTCATGAGTGAATAAAAAAACTGGAAATCAGCCGAAGATTAAAATGAGGAGTGCACCAAAAACTGGTAAGATCAGTACCTGTATCGATAAATTTTGTTTTTCAACAACCTGAAGTTTATAATATAAACATAGTCAAACGCCAACTTTTTATTTGACCACAAAGACAGTAATTATATTTCTCAAGATATTCTAGAACTCATAGCCTAACTTTCTTGTGTCTAACTTTCTGTTCAGCTCATCATCTCCTTGTTGTGTAAACTACGTGCCACATGTCCTATTTGCTCCCTGAATTTTGACTTTATGCTTGTTGACTTTGCTTCTTCCTAATTATTTCACTTTGTATACATTTCCTCACTGCTATAACAGGTTCCAGTGACTTCCCTCATCATCAACTTCTAGTTTCACCTTTGGACATTCAAACTATTTTGCAGACCATGTGAAATACAATTACAGGGCTGCACTCTTTCCATGTAATACACACCTGCTAAACATTATAACGTTTGTCTCAAAATATTATTTAACCAGTGAGACTGAGAGCTGTATTTTCTTCTCCCAATGATGATGCATGTCAGACCACACAACAATGAACTTAGTCTTTTTTCACTGGAAAAATGATTTGTCCTATGGCATCTCAGCCACACCATTTTCATGTGGGTGTTCAATGGCTCAGGAAGGTCTTGGGTGAAAAATGCACAACCACTTCTTCTGAGGTCTTTGTGAGGAGCACAAGAAAATTGTATTTCTTTGTGCATGCTAATGTTGTGTGCTGGTGTGGATTTTGGAAACTGCTAAAAAGGTATGCAGGCAGTACTACAGTAACACATTTTTGGTTAACGTAAATTGGCTGTAACACGATTGATTAATAGTGGATGCTGTTTGGATAACGCAAACTTTCTGCTGTACAGATATAGTGGGTCTTTTTAAATAGCAATTTCCCTATAACATGATTTTCTATAGCACAAGGTCACACAGGAATGCAACATTGACGTTACATGCAACTACCCGTACCTCCTCGGAGAGTTTTTGACCTTTAGGGAATGCCTACTGATGAATCTAGAGCATTATGAAAGCTCAGTGTAAAATGTGTTCATACCTTCAAATATTACCGTTAAATGCTATATTGTAATGCAGATTTTTATGCAGTATTTTTAATGCAGTGGTTCATCATTGGGTTCTATTGTGTGAAGATAAGGGGATGCGATAGCCTAGTGATATTATTGCTGGACTGTTAATCCTGAGACCTAGATAACATTCTGGGGACCTGGGCTTGAATCCAACCATGGCATATGGTGGAATTTGAATTCAATTTAAAGGAATCTGGAATTAAGAATCTAATGATGACAATGAATCCATTGTCAATTGTCAGAAAAAAAACCATCTGATTCACTAATGTCCTTAAGAGAAGGAAACTGCCATCAGCATCTGATCTGGTCTACATTTGACTCCAATTCCTATGCAATATTGTTGACTGTTAACTTCTCTCAGGGCATTTAGGGATGGGCAATAAATGTTGCTTGTTCAATGACACCCTCACCCGTGAACAAGTTAAAAATAAGTAAACTCTTACAGTGATCAATATAGTGTAATTATTGTCATGGCTGACAATATTTTTCCATTGGAAAGGTTCCAAAATGCATAAGAAACATAATACAAAAAAAAATAAAATGTGAGGCTGGATGAACACAGCAGGCCAAGCAGCATCTCAGGAGCACAAAAGCTGACGTTTCGGGCCTAGACCCTTCATCAGAGAGGGGGATGGGGAGAGGGAACTGGAATAAATAGGGAGAGAGGGGGAGGCGGACCGAAGTTGGAGAGTAAAGAAGATAGGTGGAGAGAGTATAGGTGGGGAGGTAGGGAGGGGATAGGTCAGTCCAGGGAAGACGGACAGGTCAAGGAAGTGGGATGAGGTTAGTAGGTAGCTGGGGGTGCGGCTTGGGGTGGGAGGAAGGGATGGGTGAGAGGAAGAACCGGTTAGGGAGGCAGAGACAGGTTGGACTGGTTTTGGGATGCAGTGGGTGGGGGGGAAGAGCTGGGCTGGTTGTGTGGTGCAGTGGGGGGAGGGGACGAACTGGGCTGGTTTAGGGATGCAGTAGGGGAAGGGGAGATTTTGAAACTGGTGAAGTCCACATTGATACCATTAGGCTGCAGGGTTCCCAGGCAGAATATGAGTTGCTGTTCCTGCAACCTTCGGGTGGCATCATTGTGGCACTGCAGGAGGCCCATGATGGACATGTCATCTAAAGAATGGGAGGGGGAGTGGAAAAGGTTTGCGACTGGGAGGTGCAGTTGTTTGTTGCGAACTGAGTAGAGGTGTTCTGCAAAGCGGTCTCCAAGCCTCCGCTTGGTTTCCCCAATGTAGAGGAAGCCACACCGCGTACAGTGGATGCAGTATACCACATTGGCAGATGTGCAGGTGAACCTCTGCTTAATGTGGAATGTCATCTTAGGGCCTGGGATAGGGGTGAGGGAGGAGGTGTGGGGGCAAGTGTAGCATTTCCTGCGGTTGCAGGGGAAGGTGCCGGGTGTGGTGGGGTTGGAGGGCAGTGTGGAGCGAACAAGGGAGTCCCGGAGAGAGTGGTCTCTCCGGAAAGCAGACAGGGGTGGGGATGGAAAAATGTCTTGGGTGGTGGGGTCGGATTGTAGATGGCGGAAGTGTCGGAGGATGATGCATTGTATCCGGAGGTTGGTAGGGTGGTGTGTGAGAACGAGGGGGATCCTCTTAGGGCGGTTGTGGCGGGGGCGGGGTGTGAGGGATGTGTTGCGGGAAATACAGAGACGCGGTCAAGGGCGTTCTCGATCACTATGGGGGGAAAGTTGCGGTCCTTGAAGAACTTGGACATCTGTGATGTGCGGGAGTGGAATGTCTTATCGTGGGAGCAGATGCGCGGAGGCGGAGGAATTGGGAATAGGGGATGGAATTTTTGCAGGAGGGTGGGTGGGAGGAGGTGTATTCTAGGTAGCTGTGGGAGTCAATGGGCTTGAAATGGACATCAGTTACAAGCTGGTTGCCTGAGATGGAGACTGAGAGGTCCAGGAAGGTGAGGGATGTGCTGGAGATGGCCCAGGTGAACTGAAGGTTGGGGTGGAAGGTGTTGGTGAAGTGGATGAACTGTTCGAGCTCCTGTGGGGAGCAAGAGGCGGCGCCGATACAGTCATCAATGTCACGGAGGAAGAGGTGGGGTTTGGGGCCTGTGTAGGTGCGGAAGAGTCGACCTCTTCATCTCCAACTGCCGTCGAGACATTAACCGCCTCAACCTCTCCACCCCTCTCACCCACTCCAACCTCTCTCCCGCAAAACGGGCAGCCCTCTGCTCCCTCCGCTCCAACCCCAACCTCACCATCAAACCCGCAGACAATGGTGGTGCAGTGGTAGTATGGCGCACTGACCTCTACATCGCCGAGGCCAAACGCCAACTCTCCGACACCACCTCCTACCGCCCCCTCGATCATCACCCCACACCCGAGCACCAAACCATCATCTCCAACACCATTCATGACCTCATCACCTCAGGGGACCTCCCACCCACAGCCTCCAACCTCATTGTTCCCCAATCCCGCACGGCCCGTTTCTATCTCCTTCCCAAAATCCACAAACCTGCCTGCCCTGGTCGACCCATAGTCTCAGCCTGCTCCTGACCCACCAAACTCATCTCCACCTATCTCGACTCCATTTTCTCCCCTTTGGTCCAGGAACTCCCCACCTATGTCCGTGACACCACCCACGCCCTCGACCTCCTCCAGGACTTCCAATTCCCTGGCCCCCAACACCTCATCTTCACCATGGATGTCCAGTCCCTATACACCTGCATTCCGCATGCAGATGGCCTCAAGGCCCTCCACTTCTTCCTGTCCCGCAGGCCCGACCAGTCCCCCTCCACCGACACACTCATCCGCCTAGCTGAACTCGTCCTCACCCTCAACAACTTCTCTTTTGACTCCTCCCACTTCCTACAGACTAAGGGGGTGGCCATGGGCACCCGCATGGGCCCCAGTTATGCCTGCCTCTTTGTAGGTTACGTGGAACAGTCCCTCTTCCGCACCTACACAGGCCCGAAACACCACCTCTTCCTCCGTGACATTGATGACTGTATCGGCGCCGCCTCTTGCTCCCCACAGGAGCTCGAACAGTTCATCCACTTCACCAACACCTTCCACCCCAACCTTCAGTTCACCTGGGCCATCTCCAACACATCCCTCACCTTCCTGGACCTCTCAGTCTCCATCTCAGGCAACCAGCTTGTAACTGATGTCCATTTCAAGCCCACCGACTCCCACAGCTACCTAGAATACACCTCCTCCCACCCACCCTCCTGCAAAAATTCCATCCCCTATTCCCAATTCCTCCGCCTCCGCCGCATCTGCTCCCACGATAAGACATTCCACTCCCGCACATCCCAGATGTCCAAGTTCTTCAAGGACCGCAACTTTCCCCCCACAGTGATCGAGAACGCCCTTGACCGCGTCTCCCGTATTTCCCGCTACACATCCCTCACACCCCGCCCCCGCCACAACTGCCCAAAGAGGATCCCCCTCGTTCTCGACCCCACCACCCAAGACATTTTTCCATCCCCACCCCTGTCTGCTTTCCAGAGAGACCACTCTCTCCGTGACTCCCTTGTTCGCTCCACACTGCCCTCCAACCCCACCACACCCAGCACCTTCCCCTGCAACCGCAGGAAATGCTACACTTGCCCCCACACCTCCTCCCTCACCCCTATCCCAGGCCCTAAGATGATATTCCACATTAAGCAGAGGTTCACCTGCACATCTGTCAATGTGGTATACTGCATCCACTGTACCTGGTGTGGCTACCTCTACATTGGGGAAACCAAGCGGAGGTTTGGAGACCGCTTTGCAGAACACCTCCGCTCAGTTCGCAACAAACAACTGCACCTCCCAGTCGCAAACCATTTCCACTCCCCCTCCCATTCTCTAGATGACATGTCCATCATGGGCCTCCTGCAGTGCCACAATGATGCCACCCGAAGGTTGCAGGAACAGCAACTCATATTCCGCCTGGGAACCCTGCAGCCTAATGGTATCAATGTGGACTTCACCAGTTTCAAAATCTCCCCTTCCCCTACTGCATCCCTAAACCAGCCCAGTTCGTCCCCTCCCCCCACTGCACCACACAACCAGCCCAGCTCTTCCCCCCCACCCACTGCATCCCAAAACCAGTCCAACCTGTCTCTGCCTCCCTAACCGGTTCTTCCTCTCACCCATCCCTTCCTCCCACCCCAAGCCGCACCCCCATCTACCTACTAACCTCATCCCACTTCCTTGACCTGTCCGTCTTCCCTGGACTGACCTATCCCCTCCCTACCTCCCCACCTATACTCTCTCCACCTATCTTCTTTACTCTCCATCTTCGGTCCGCCTCCCCCTCTCTCCCTATTTATTCCAGTTCCCTCTCCCCATCCCCCTCTCTGATGGAGGGTCTAGGCCCGAAACGTCAGCTTTTGTGCTCCTGAGATGCTGCTTGGCCTGCTGTGTTCATCCAGCCTCACATTTTATTATCTTGGAATTCTCCAGCATCCGCAGTTCCCATTATCTATAATACAAAAAAAGCCCTTTTAGCCTCTACTGTAACATTTAGTGCTGTCATTAAAATCGACTGACAGTTCTGCAGTTCTGGCTATTTAAAAAGCCAGTCTTCTGAATTTTCTGTTAAAACTGCACTTGCTACCCCATTGATTGGTGAGCACTCTTTTTAATTGGAAGTGGCATACCATTCTGTGATTATAATTTCAAACAATATTTGCTTTCATTATGATAGCTTTGATCATTTTATCAAAACTGTGATTAATTTGAACCCTGCAGCTGGTGTATTGATCCAAGAACAATTGAAGTTTTTTTTAGCAAGGTTACTTGCTTATTCACAAAGCTTATAGAGACTTAAAGGATTGCATTAAGCTTATGCTGGCATAGTATTTTTCATTATCAATAGCGGTGTGTGTTTTTTATTTCAGGGTTTTATTAGATTGTCAGACGTTTAATTTTATCACAGTTATTTTAATATGCATGATTATTGCATGGCTCTGGAGACTGTGCCAACTTGGTGAGTTGCTATGGAGGACCCTAGAGTAGTGTAGATACGGCATACAAGATCTGAGAGAGCATGGAGTTGTTTGGAGGGTGAGAGAGTTCGAGGTGGTATGTCTGATCTGAGGTATTTGGGAGTGAGGGACATGGGCAGGGAGATTTGGGTTGAGCGGTGAGTTTTAAGTAGCCTTTAATCAATGTTAAGAGTTGGGCTGAAGTTTTAGAGAACTAAGGCAGACCTTCTAATGGGCCCAGCTCTGTACCCACATGCCTCACACAATCTCTTGTGGCTCACAAAATGCTCTTCACACCCAATACCTATACAAAAAGAGGGCAAAATGATATGTGGGCTGAATACACATTTTTTAAGATGCTAAAGTACACAGATCAGGTTCTACTGAGCCAAAGGAAAATGCAGGCTTTGATGTCTTCAATTTGGGGAAGTGATTTGAGGGAATAACTGAATTGAACATCATGAGGAACTAGAACTGGCACCAGTAGGAGGAATCAGTAACACAGGTTACATCAGTAATCTTGTCGTAACAATGTCTGTTTGTTTTCATGCTGTCAACCAACTGTTTCTATTTGTCATAAATTCTTGTATAACTTTGCATACTTTTGTGAAACCCCTGTGGAACCACACTGCAGAGTATGGCATTATCTTCAGCAGGAAAGAGAGGAAAATTGAGAACAGAGTTGTTCGAAGAAAAATGAACTTGTTTCATTTTTATCTTTTGAGCTAAATATGCCCAATATCCTGAAAGGATTAAGGATGCTGGTTTATAATTGTCAGTGCTGTATGTGAGGGGGGAATCTTTTTAATAACTCAGCTGTCTATGGTGATAAAGGCTTTTAATGACCCTCTGCTGCGAGGATCAGGAAATGGTAATGATATTAGGCAGACAGATCCTAACTATCAGTCTTAGCTGTTCATGCAGTGCTGCAACTGTCCTTAAATAAAATACAATCTGCACAAATGAACTTTACTGTGCCCCCCTCCAATATTAAATCCAATCTGTGCAAGCTGTGAAAAGAATGTATTCAATGTGTGAAAAGCTCTTGTGTGTTTGAGAACTGTTCTATACAGATAACTATGCGTACAATAGTTCCACAAATAGCTGAAATTTTATGTCATTTGTCCCTTAACTTGAGGCCAATACAAATGCTTGCCAGTTTACTTCATGCTATAAAAACTCAATTCTGTGTGTGTAAAGTATATTGAGGCTCACTTTAAAGTATTATTTTTAAATCTTTATAAATTCAACTGACAAGGTTGATTTTTGCAGAATTTCTATAATCCAAAGTTTTATCTCGGTTCTTGCTATTTTAAAGATAAAGTATATGAGCACTGAAGCATGAAGCACAGATCAATTTACCTGTGAAACACACTGATGCATACAGGGAACTGCAGTCTGATATAATGTTAAATGTGAATCGAGGAAATCCATGCTGGGCTTGACAAGTTACTCTATTTTGATGATATGCAGTACAAATTTAGTTTTGTAAAATTTGGCCAAGTATCAGGGTAAGGCAGCCAGCCTTTCCCTGCTAGGTTAAATTGGAAGTTTTTCTCTAGTGAGAAAAATATTTAGACTGATATTTTAATGTTAATTCTTTAGATGTGTATGTCTTTTAAACATTGCAATTTTCTTACCATCTAAGTGTTACAACTAATGCTTATTGTGAGAGTTGTATGTTCATACTGGTGCCCCATGGTAATGTTTGATTGGAAGTGAAAGTTTTCAACTTCAAATAAAATCCGACAACCATGATCCACACCAAAGGTACATTAAGTGAAATAATAAGCTAAGTCCCTGCGTCATGCTTTGGATGAGCTAAAATAGCTCTCAACATTCACATTCTCTTAAAATGCAGAGGTTATGCTACAGTCATACAAAACCCAGGTTAGACCCCTCTTACAGTACTGTGAGCAGATTAGGACACCATACCTTAGAAGCATATATTGGCTTTGGACGGAGTACAACATAGGTTGACAAGAACAACGTGTAGACTTCGGAGTTGGACAAGGAGGAGTGATTATACAAATTAGGTCTGTATTCTCTGGAACGTAGAAACTAAGGGATGATGTGATTGAAGTCTTCAAGATATTAACAGGAGAAGATAAACTATGTGATGTCGGTGAAGGGGGAATCTTTTTAATAACTCAGCTGTCTATGGTGATAAAGGCTTTTAATAAGATAAAAGATAAACTATTTCTACTGATTAAGGATTCTCGAACCAGAGGATATTGTCAGTGAATTAGGGCCAGGCTGTTCAGGAGAAATGTTAGGAAGAATTTCTACATGCCAAGGAGATAGATGCTTGGAACTGTCTTCTACAAATAGTAGTGGATGCAGGATCAGTTGTTAATTTTAAATTTGGGATAGATACATTTTTGTTAAGCAAAGGTATCGAGGGGTATTGGTCAAAGGGAGGTACATGGAGTTAGTCCACAGATCAACCATGACCTCATTGAATGGTGCAGAAATTGACTGCTGTGTTTGTCTCATGACTTCACCTCAAAATACACTTTTTCCACAATAAGTATTTGGAACATCTTAGGATATGAACTAAACCATTAAACTGCTAATTATTTTTTCTGCTTTCAAATTGGTAATACATTTTGTGTGAAATCTGTAATTTTTGCCCTTCTATCAAGGAAAAGAGCAGAATCACACTCAAAATCTTTATATATTTATTTCAAGTTTCATTGTTAACATTATTCAGAATACTCAATGGAAAACGTTACTTTATGGTAAAACCCTAATGTTAAGGTGTACATGGTGTTCTCTTTACTGTAAAGCTAAACAAACCATCAAAGTCGTAGGCTGTAACAGCTGGGATATCATATTCTCTCAATTTAAATGCACCATTGATTCTGGTAACAGTAGCTGAGCATTTGGATCCTCCTGCCCAAAGCTGTCAATTAAATGAGATAGAATAGCACCACAGCTTTGGTTTCTGTACTGTGACCAAGTTAGGCTCAAAATAAGACCCAAATCCATCTTATCACCAAATAATTAATCAAATAGAGCATTTAAAGGATAAAAGCTGGAGAATGCTTTGAGATGTAAGGCAAATGAAGTACTTCTGTTTCCTGAATAAACTGCAAGACTGCACAAAATCATTTTCCTTGTTTGAACAAAAACTGCTGATTGGAACAAACTGAGTTGATGAGTATGTTCAGACACGAGCCAGTGTCGTTCCTCCTCGATTTTCCATTTCAAAACCTTGACTTCTTTTGTTCTCCTAACCTGAAGCTAAATGTTAATGAGCAATAAATCCACCCAGTAGATATGCAAATATTAGTTACTTTTCCTGCTGGATTAAAAACCCAGAATCTACAAAAAAAATCAAAATGTGAGATTGCATTTTAGCTGTTTTAAATCACTACTTAGCTCCGAATACTGCCTGTTTTTCCCATGAAGATTCTCATCAACAGTGGAGTATATCGAACTGAGTTACTGCTGTCGTGATTTACAAAAGGTTTTTAGCTGGTGTCAAAATTTAACCTCAGGATATCTTTTCAGGGTTGGAAAGAAACTGATAATTGGAGGGCGAGAGTCCAGGTCTCATGGTGAATACAGAAAACAGAGGATGCACAACATCAGAGGTGCGATAGAATCACTATGAGGGAGTTGACACCAAATTAAGAAACAGAATCTCATAGGTAATAATCTCTGGATTGTTACTTGAACCTTGTATAAAGTGGCACAGGGAAATTAAGGCGAGGGAAATTCATGTGTTGCTCAAACTCTGGTGAGGTAGAAGTGACTTCTGGTTAAGGCATTGGCACCATGCAGGAGAAAGTGGGGTCTTTACTATTTGGATGGCCTACACCCAAATCATGCTGAGGCTGGTATTCTAGTGGGCTGCATATCTAAGAAAGTAAAGAGTGTTCAGAACTGAATGGGGAATGAATCAAAGTGGCAAGTCAGAAATGTCTTAATATGGAAATATACAAATAGACTATGGCAGGAAGGGATAGACAGTACACCTCTAAAAATAAATCAATAGATAAGACCATCATTGAATCCCTCATTATCAACATCCTGTGGTTTGCATTGACCAGAAACTAACCTCGAGACTACCTATATGAATACAGTGACTACACAAGCAGGTAAGAGGCTAGACATCCTGACACTGCCAAAGCCTGTCCACCCTCTTCAAGGTACAAGTCATGAATGTGATGGAACACACTCCAATAGTGTAGAATGAATGCAGCCCCACCAACAGTCAGGAAGCATGACGCCATCCAGGACAAAGCAATGTGATTGATTGGCACCACAACTGTAATTAACTACTCCTTCACCACCAATATTAGTAGCAGCAGTGTGCACCGTCTACAAGACGCAGTCAAGAAATTCACTAGAACTCCTCAGACAGCATCTTTCAAATCCGCAACCACCTCATTCTACAATAAAATGGGCAGCAGATACACAGGATGCTACCATCTGCAAGTTCCTTTTCAAGCCACTCACAATCCTAACTTGGAAATATATTGCAATTCTTTATGTGTTGCTGGGTCAGAAACCTGTAACTTACACACTAATACCCACAGCACATGGATTGCAGTAATTCAAGAAGCAGATCAGCACCATCTTCTCAAGGGCAAGAAAGGACGGGCAATAAATGCAGGCCCAGCCAGGATGTTCACATTCCACAAGGAAATGTAAATAAAAGAAATGGAATGTTATTGTTTATTGTGAGGATAATTGAATACCAAAGTAATGAAGTAATGCTTGAAATGCACATTGCTTTGGTGATACCTCGTCTTGAATATAGTATTCACCTCCCTATTTAAGGAAGAATGTAAATGCTCTGGAAGGAGTTTGGAGAAACTTAACAAAACTAAAAACAGGAATGGGTAGGCTTCTTATGAGGAAAGTTAGGTTTATAGAGTTGCGGTTAGGAAAAGTAAGAGATTGAATCATGTAGTATCCTGAGTGGTCATGATAGGATGGATCTGAATAAGATGTTTTCTTACATTGGAGAATCTAGAATTAAGAGCCCCCTCGCAGTTTAATATAAGGGTTTACACCTTTAAGGAATTACTTTCTTCTAGAAAGCCATGAGTGTTTGGATTTTTCCTGAAAATGTCATGGAAACAGAGACTTGGAAAATTTTGAAGGCAAATGTAGAAATATTCTTGGTAAAAAAGGTGGTGAAAAGTTATCAGATGTAGACAGGAATATGGAGTATTCAGATCAGCCATGTTTGTATGACATGGTGGAGCAGGCTGCAGAAGCCAATTGGCTGACTGTTTCGTCTAATTTCTATGTTCGCATGTAACCTATTTGCATGACTGGGGCAAAGATGTGCCAAAATTGCAAGTAATAAAAGGCATGATTAAATGTGATAGCAGAACGTTCTTCACTTAAAAAGCACATAATTTCTGGAAAACATTCATAAATAGAATAATGGAAGCAAAACTCCTAAAGTAATAATAATAATAATAAATTTTCTTAAATAGTTTGATTGGGCATAGAAATGTCAGTCAGAGGGGTTAAATGCTGCACTTGAGAGAGGTGGGAGATCCGCGATGCTTTCCCTGTCTCGATGACTACATCTGCAGGAAGAGCACCTGATTGCAACTCCTCACAAGCCAAGTATACTATTTTGAATACTGTTGGTGGTGTAACCTATCGGGGGTAACAGCACCAGTAGTCAGAACTGGCGGCATCACATCTGGCTCTATTCTTAAGAATGGAAGGACAAAGAGCACTACAGCAGTAGTTATAGGGGACTGTATAGTTAGGGTACAGATAGGCACCTCTGTGGACATAAAAGACACTCCAGGATGGTATTTTGCCTCTCTGATGCCAGGACTCTGGATGTCTCTGAATGGGCAGAAAGCATACTGAAGGGAGAAGGTGAACAGCCAGAGGTTGTGGTACATATTGGTACTAACAACATAGGTAGGACAAGGGATGAAGTCCTGTAGCAGCAGTTCAGCGATTTAGGTAGAAAGTTAAAGAGCAGGACCTCCAAGGTATTATCCGTGAACTTACTGATCAATCCTCCGACGTTCAAGCCCACATCATTTGCATAAACACAAATAGCAAGTGCCTCAACACTGATCTCTGTGGAATGCCACTGGACACAGATTTATAGTCGTAAAACACCCCTCGAACATCAAACTCTGCCTTTCTGACACTTAGCCAATTCTGGATCCAATTAGCTAAATTTCCTTGATTCCATGGGTTTTTACTGTCGCTATCAGCCTCCCATGTGAGACCCTATCAAAAGCCTTGATGAAATTCAAGTAGACTACATTGAATTCATATACATATATCTTCTCTATGAACTTGGACAGCTCTTTTAAAAAAAATCAATCTAAATGGTCATGTGCAGAATTCTGGTTACCCTGCTTTAGAAAGGATGCTTTGAAACTTGAAAGGGTTCAGAAAAGATTGACAAGGAATTTGCCAGGGTTGGACAGTTTAAGCTATAGGGAGAGGCTGAATATTAGGTAATTTTAGTTAAGGTTGGTTGTTCATGATTTCCAAGATCCTGTGTTATGCTCGAAGCAGAAGTTTCCCAGGAACTGGAAAGATGTCTGGGCTGTAAATTCAGTGGATGACAGAAATTTCTATGGGCTTGTAGCCTCCCCAAATTAGCAGCAGCTGCATTTCTTCTGAGAGTAATATTTTATCATGTAAGATGTAGGGCAGGTGCGCCATTGGAACAGACTGACAACTTATCTCATTTTGAACAACTATGTCTTCATCGAAGTTGAAGCCTCTCAGATAAGAATCAGCAGCCGAAATTATAGTTCTGGCATAAGAGTGAGAACTTTCTGTGTTATTGGGTACGATAGTTGCACACTATTTGAGGACAATCCTGGACATTTTTATCTTACTTTTTAATATAGATTTCATTGTTGCCAGATTGAGAGTAAGGTAGATTCTCTTTCACTTACTCTATACTGGCATCAAGACCTCTGAAGTTATCAGTGTTTGCACAGCTCGCAAAAGCGTACGGTTCAATTTATGATTTTTCAGCAATGTACTTTAACCCCAGTTCTGTAAAGCATCTCCTATTGCATCATGCATCGGTAAAATCATTCAAGTTCAATAATCATTCTGGGGATAAAAGTAGATATAATCAAACTCTTACATGTGTTTTCTCTGCAGCATGCAAGTTATGATGTGTGGGTCATTTCATAGTAATTTCATCAAGAATATGTTGAAAACGAAATGAATTCATGCTTAATTATCTATATAACGTGGACATTATGGCATGAAAATTTTCTCTGACTAAGCTAATTTGATCAGCGGTAAGGTTGAGGGCAGTACATTTGATTTTAAAGAATTATGTATTTTTACCCTGTGTCAAGATATTGATTCCTGATTCTTTTCTTTTGCATTTTCACTGATAGCCACATTCTGAAGCAGAAAACTACCTCTGCACTGTGTCTGAGAATAATGCTACACACACGTGGTTTTCCCCAATGGTGAACGCTACCGCTATCCAATTAGTCATTTAAAAATAGTAAGAAATAAAATTTAAATTGCACTGTGGAACTTGAACTCTTTTGTGTTGGACTTTAAAGTGCTGCATAACATTTTAAAGCCAGCAGAATAGCTGACAGTTATCTGAGATTTATATCCTGCAGCATTACTACCCTCAGGGCAATTTATAATAAGGTGGAAGGCTTCAACCACAGTAATGTTAACCCCTTCACTTACAATTCATTACTTCAATCTTTGTTGCTTGTAATACTTACAGAATTCTGCTTAAAAACATTCACAGTGCCAGCAAGATTAGAAATCATACTCACCAATAATTAATGCTGTTAGTGCCTTACTCTGTCAAGCATGTATTGGTTTGATTTCTGGTAGGCGGGCTGGACTGTGTGTGTATATAGTCTAGGTGTTACAAGAGAAATGATGACGGTATGGCCCACCCCTCAAAAAGCCAGTGGGAACACATCTCCATCAATCACAGCAGCCCCTCCGTGACACCCCAGATAGAACCTGTTGGTGAGGGACTGAAATCCTGCCCCTCACTCGGGTAGAAGTCCCATCTCAATTAAGGGCAAATCTGATTGTCCAGAAACTCCCAGTCCCAACAGTGGTCATCAGGAGCATTGGCTACTGCTGGGACTATAAGCAATCCTCAGAATCATTGTACTAGAGCTCAGAGATCCAGGAGGATGCACAACCAGGGTGTTGTGGAGGTGGTATGGAGAATAGGTTGGGAGGTTGTGGTGACAATCTCAAGTTGGGACAAAAGCCTTTGGGAAAGGAGGGACTATCCATCTGGAAAGGGAGGCCAGTGATGGAGACACCTTTGTTTCTCACTTGGAGCCCAAACATGACAATCTGTCAGGTTCCACCTATCCCTGGTCCTTCCTGTCACCCTCAAAATTGCTGCCAGTTGGAGCAAGAGCAGGCAGAACAGCGTAGGCATCACACCCTCCCTGTAAAAGTTCAGTGGTGGGTGAGAGTGAGGGTAGTGGTGGACCATCCAGGAAATTTTATGGACCCCCACCTGAAAATTATAAAATTTTGCCGAGAGTACCTTTTTTCTGCTCAAATCCTCAATATCTCTTGTCATCCAGGGTTCCCTACTCCTGCCAGCCTTGCTCTTCACCCTCACAGGGGCATAAAGATCTTGAACTCTAGCTATCACACTTTTAAAGGCCTACCACTTGTCAGAGGTCACTTTGCCTGCAAACAAACCACTCCAATCAACCTAGCAAGCGCCTGCCTAATTCCATCAAAATTCGCCTTGCCCCAGTTTAGAACTTGAACCTGTGGACTAGTTTTATCTTTTTCCATAACTATTTTAAAATTAATCGAACTATGGTCACCGGTCCTGAAATGCTTCTCCCACTGTCACTTCAGTCACCTGTACTGCGCTACTTCCCAAGTGTAGGTCGGGTTTTGGTCCTTCCCGAGTAGGACCCTGTATATACTGCTTAAGGAAACTTCCGTGAACGTATTTAACAAATTCCACCCCATCTGAGCCCTCAACACTTTGGCAGTCCCAGTCTCCTCAGGAAAATTAAAATCCCCCACTATGACAACCCTATTCCTCCCGCAAGTCTCCCCAGTCTCCCTGTATATTTGTTCCTCTACTTCCTGTTGACTAATTGGGGCCCCATTGTACCATCTATAGTATACCTATAATATTTTAATCTCCATCCACAAAGCCTCATAGGATAATCCTTCAGTTATTTCATCTCTGACTACTGTTGTGATACTCCCATTACTCAAAAATGCGATTCCCCCATGCCTCTTCCTCCACCGCTGTCCCGCCTAAAGCACCTGTACCCTGGCATATTAAGCTGCCAGTCCAGACCCTCCCTTAGCCACGTTTCTGTAATGGTTGTAATGTCCCTGACCCATGTACCTATCCATGCCCTGAGTTCATTGGCCTTATCTTTATCCCTCTTACATTGAAATAGATGCAATTTAATCCAACAGGCATTCCTCACTCCCTATCCTGTTCCATCCTGACCTGTCTCTATATGTTGCTATATGGCACTGTGCTAAGGCAACTGTCACACCTGCACCATGTGTCACTAGCTCATGAGAAAAACACAATCATTGTAAACTTTTTGTTAGCGTGCGGACATTTGAGGTCCATGAACAGCAGCAATTTCTGAGTCAACATGTTGGCATATTGTTTGCAGTGTATGGAACCTTGGAGCCCCTGTGCAGCTGAAAACAATCAGTGATTGCATGTACATCAACCAAATGGCCATGTCTCAAAGTCTCAGGGGATTCGTCCCCAGACAGGTCAAAGGAGACAACATTCACTGAGGAGGTTCCTGCTCAGAAAGTGCAGGGCATTGTTGAAATCATTCTAGGGATTGGATGGAGTCAGACGTCATGGAGTCCCTATCACCATAGTCTGGTAGGAAAGTTGGAGAAGTCAGTTTCGACAACAGCAGGCAGCATTCTAGAATGCAGAGGGGACAATAGTTGTGAAGGGGAAAGCCATCTAACAAATGGGACTCTTGCGGTGTCACGGCAGTGTTCGTACCTTTGAGCCAGAAGCCTTGGGTTAAAGCCCCAATTGCTCCAGAAGTGGATCTTAAGATGTCTAAGCAGGTTGATGAAAAGCTGTTTATAAGTGGTGGAGACAATAACGCATTTGTAGTGATTGGAAGCAGATACATCTTATTGACTTGATTCTTGATTGGGTTGTTAGCCTGGACCAATCAGGGAGCCCTGGGTGACAGATAAAAATAGGGGACTCAGAGTCTCCTGAATTATAGGGACTGACTGTGTGCTGGCTGGCCACAGCCAGTGTTCTGTGCACATGTAAATAAACTTGGTGATGCGATCCCAGCTTCTGTGCAGTTATTTCAGCATTGAAGGACATATGTTAGAGCAGGAACTGTGATCATTGATAGTCACAACCACACTGGCTTCTGGGGGAGGTGCATCATGATGGTTGGCATGACTAAACACTTGGTCCAGGGCTCAGGGAGTAATGTCAGATAATGAAGTTGTAATTCAAAGAGGCCTGTGAGAATATCTGAAATCTCAGGTCCAATGGGCTTGACTTGGACTGCAAGGAAGAAATTAATATGGAATTTTGGTTTCAGGCATTATTGCCAAGCTGAGCCTGTGACTCACTGTGCCACATGACGATTAATACCCTCCATGAAAGTGTGATTCTAGTGAACTGGTATTAGTAACATTACCTCTAGACAATTTATCCAGAAATTTGGTTCATGTTCTAGAGAATCCCACCACAGTAGATCATGGAGCTTGAATTCAATAAAAAAAATCTGGAATTAAGAACTGACTGATGATCATGAAGCTATTGTTAATTGTTGGGAAAATCTGCCTCACTAATATTCTTCAAATAAGAAAATCTGTTATCTTCACCTGGCCTGCCCTACATATGACTCCAGGCACACAGCAATGTGATTGACTCGCAGCTGCTCTCTGAAATGGCCGAGCAAGCCAGTCTGTTAGGTTCAGGTTAAACGTAGGAAAGGAAACCTCCTGCTATTTACCATGTACTGTCCTCCCTCTGCTGATTAATTAGTATACCTCTATGTTGAACAACACTTGGAGGAACCACTGGGGTGGCAAGGGTGCAAAATGTACAGCGAGTGGGTGTCTTCAGTGTCCAGAAGCAAGAGTAGTTCGGCAGCAGTCCTACTGACTGAGCTGGTCTGGTCGTAAAGGACATCGCTCGAGACAGAATCGAGAGCAGGTGATGAAGTAACCAGCAAAAGAGGAAAGCATACTTGACCTCATCCTTACCAATCTACTGGCTGCAGATGCGTCTTTCCATTGCAGTTGTGGTAAGAGTGACCATGGCACAGGCCTCATGGAGCCATAGGTTGCCATCACATTGAGAATACGTTCCCTCATGTTATAGAACATGGAACATAGAACAAAGAAAAATACAGCACAGTACAGGTCCTTTGGCCCATGATGTTGTGCCATGGAATAATCCTAATCCAAAAATAAAATAACC
Source organism: Stegostoma tigrinum (assembly GCF_030684315.1). Taxonomy (NCBI): domain Eukaryota; kingdom Metazoa; phylum Chordata; class Chondrichthyes; order Orectolobiformes; family Stegostomatidae; genus Stegostoma; species Stegostoma tigrinum. Next base: position 81,374,960 of record NC_081356.1, read on the forward strand.
TAACCTACATTCGCCTCAATTCACTGCTGTCCATGTGCATGCCCAGCAGTCGCTTAAATGTCACGGATGACTCCGCTTTCACGACTATCACTGGTAAACTATTCCATGCGCTCACAACTCTCTGGGTGAAGAACCTCCCTCTGACATCTCCTCTATACCTTCCTCCTAACACCTTAAAACTATGACCCCTCGTGGCAGTCAGTCCTGCCCTGGGGAAAAGTCTCTGGCTATCGACTCTATCCCTGCCTCTCATTACCTTGTACACCTCGATCAGGTCAGCTCTCTTCCTCCTTCTGTCCAGTGAGAAAAGTCCGAGCTCAGTCAACCTCTCCTCGTAAGACAAGCCCTCCAGTCCAGGCAGCATCCTAGTAAACCTCCTTTGCACCCTCTCCAAAGCCTCCACATCTTTCCGATAATAGGGTGACCAGAACGGGACACAATATTCCAAGTGTGGTCTCACCAGGGTTTTGTAGAGCTGCAGCATAGCCTCGCGGCTCTTAAACTCGATCCCCCTGTTAATGAAAGCCAAAACACCATATGCTTTCTTAACAACCTTATCCACCTGGGTGGCAACTTTGAGGGAGCTATGCACTTGAACACCAAGATCCCGCTGTTCCTCCACACTCCCGAGAATCCTGCCTTTAATCCTATATTCAGCATTTAAGTTTGACCTTCCAAAATGCTTCACTTCGCATTTATCCAGGTTGAACTCCATCTGACATTTCTCAGCCCAGCTCTGCATTCTGTCAATGTCTCGCTGAAGCCTGCAATAGCCCTCGATACTATCAACGGCACCTCCAACATTTGTGTCATCAGCAAACATACTAACCCACCGCTCAACCTCCTCATCCAAGTCATTTATAAAAACTACAAAGAGCAAAGGCCCAAGAATAGAGCCCTGTGGGACACCACTCAGCACTGACCTCCAGGCAGAATACTTAGCATCTACAACCACTCTCTGCCTCCTGCCAGCCAACCAATTCTGAATCCAGACAGCCAAATCACCCTGTATCCCATACCTCCTGACTTTATGAATGATCCTGCCGTGGGGAACCTTATCAAATGCCTTGCTGAAGTCCATGTACACCACATCCACTGCTCGATCCTTGTCAACCTGTCTCGTGACCTCCTCAAAGAACTCAATAAGATTTGTGAGGCATGACCTGCCCCTCACAAAGCCATGCTGACTCCCTTTAATCACGCTATGCTTTTCCAAATAGTCATAAATCCTATCCCTCAGAATTCTTTCCAAAAGCTTGCTGACCACAGACGTAAGACTGACTGGTCTGTAATTTCCAGGGATTTCCCTATTCCCTTTCTTGAAAAGAGGAACAACATTTGCCTCTCTCCAATCTTCTGGTACGACTCCTGTGGAGAGTGAGGAAGCAAAGCTCTTCGCCAGCGGCTTAGCAACCTCCTTTCTCACTTCCCGGAGCAACCTAGGATAATTCTGGTCTGGTCCTGGGGACTTATCAATCTTAATGTTTGCCAAAATTTCCAGCACATCAACTTCCTCAATGTCGATCTGTTCAAGCCTGTTTCCCTGCTCCTCAAAGTTCTCATTCACAACAAGGTCCCTTTCCTTAGTGAAAACCGAAGCAAAAAACTCATCTAGGGCTTCCCCTATCTGCTCAGACACCACGCACAATTTCCCTACGCTATCCCTGATCGGCCCTACCTTCTCCCTGATCATGCTCTTATTTCTCACGTGTGAATAAAATGCCTTTGGGTTCTCCCTAATCCTTTCTGCCCTCTCCTGGTCCTCCTCAGCCCACTTTTGAGCTCCTTCCAAGCAAGCCTGTAATCTTCTAAAGCTGTGCTAGACCCTTGCTTCCTCCACCTTAAATACGCTGCCTTTTTCTTTTTGACGAGAAGCACCTCTGTTCCCGTTATCCAAGGCTCCTTAATCTTACCTCTTCTTACCTGTCTCAGAGGAACAAATTTATGCATCACTCGCAACAACTGCTCCTTAAACAGCCTCCACATGTCTGTTGTGCCCTTTCTGTGGAACAATTGCTCCCAATCTGTACTTCCCAACTCCTGCCTAATAACGTCATAGTTTCCTTTTCCCCAGTTATATATCTTCCCCTGGTAAGTGCTCCTTTCCCTCTCCATGGCTATGGTAAATGTGAGGCTGTTGTAGTCACTGTCGCCAAAGTGTTCTCCCACCACGAGATCTGACACCTGTCCTGGCTGATTGCCGAGCACCAAATCCAAAATGGCCTCCCCCCTCGTCGGCCTGTCTACATACTGAGTAAGGAAACCCTTCTGAACGCACCTGACAAAAATGGCTCCATCCAAACCATCTGCACTAAGGAGGTTCCAATCAATATTGGGAAAGTTGAAGTCATCCATAACAACAACCCTGCTACGTTTGTACTTTTCAACAACCTGCCGGCCTATGAGTTCTTTGATCTCCCGACTGTTATTTGGGGGTCTGTAGAAAATCCCCAATGAGGTGACTGCTCCCTTGCTGTTCCTAACTTCCACCTGTACAAACCTTCCTCGGCAACCTCAGCCTATACCACCTCAGTAGACAAGTCTTCATCAAAAGTTCTTTCAGCCACCGTTATACTGTCCTTATGATACCCTATCGCTGTGCTCAATAGCATGGTCTTTGGACATTTTTGGCAGTTCAAGACTGGGCATCCGTGAGGTGCTGTGGGCTATCACAGCAGCTGTATTGTACTCCAGCACAATCTGTAACCTGATGGTCCTGCACATTTTCCACTTAAACATTACTATTAACCCTGGTTCAATGGAGACTGCAGGAGACAATTCCTGGAACAGCACCAAGCATACCTGAAAATGACCTGTCAGCCTGATGAAGCGACTAAACAGGACCTCTTGCATGCCGAATAGCATAAGCAACAAGCAATAGATAGAGCTAAGCAATCTCACAATCAATGGATTAGGTCTAAATTCTGCAGTCCTGCCGCAAATGGAAATGGACAATTAGACAACTTACTGGAGGAGCAGACTTCACAAATAACCCAGTCCTCAATAATGGAAGAACCCAACGCTCAGTTCAAAAGTTAAAGCTGAAGCATTTGTAGCAGTCTTCAGTCAGAGATGCTGAGTGAATAATCTATCTCAGCCTCCTCCAGTCGTCCCTACTAATCTTCAGCCAATTTAATTCACCTCATGTGAAATGAAGAAACAGTTGGAGGCAATTGATAGTGCAAAGGATATCGGCCCTGACAATGTTCCAGCAAAAGTACTGAAGGCTTGTGCTTTGGAACTTGCCACTTCCCTACCCAAGCTGTTCCAGTGTAATTACAACACTGGCATCTACCTGACAATGTGGAAAATTTCCCAGGTATGTCCTGTACGCGGAAGTAGGACAAAACAAACTTGGCCAATTACCGTCCCCTCAATTAAGTTGATCATCAGTAAAAAGCTGGAAGTGTCATCAACAGTACTATCAAGCATCATCTATAAAGCAGTAACATGTTCAGTGGCGCTCCATTTGGATGCAGTCAGACTCACTCAGCTCCTGACTTTGTTACAGCCTTGGTTCCACCATGGACAAAAGAGCTGAATGGGAGTTGAAGCGAGAGTGACGGCCCTTGACATCAAGGCTACATTTCAACTGAGCGTGGCATCAAGGACCTCTAACAAAACTGGAATTAATGGTATCGGGGGAAAACTCTCTGATGGTCAGAATCATACCTGGCAATAGAAAGATGACCGTAGTTATTGGAGGTCAGACAGCTCAGTTCCAGGTTATTTCTGCAGGAGTTCCTTGTGGTATGGCCCAACCATCTTCTTCTGTTCCTTCATTCCAAGGTCAGAATTGGAGATGTTCTGCAATGATTGCACAAGATCAGTTGAACTACTTCAGTTAACGCTGGGGTTTTGCACCTGCACTTTCCAAAATCCGTTGAGCCAAAAAAGTGCAAGAATGTAGATTGAATTTAAGTGAGAAGAATAATGGCAAGGAAGTGCTGAAATGTATTGTTAGTCACTACTAATAGTTCAAGATAAACAGTTAATGAGTGGGATTCCAAACACAGACAAAATTAAGTAAAAAGAGTGTGTGACACAGAAGTGTGAAAAAAATGCATACCAGTAGATATTTTGGTATCTTATTTCACCAGAGTATACAGTGACAACCCTGGTCTTGACATTTGAATTGCATTATGACAACAATATTTTCGCAGTTTTCAATAACACAATGATGAGCCGAAATCTATTTTTGAAAAAATCATCTTGGGGACAGTGGAATTCTCGAGAGCTTCTTGCAACTAAACATTAAATTCGTGGCTTTTGATTTCCAATTGCAGTTGGCTAATTTACATATTTTTTATAAAGGTTTTGTTCACCTGAAAGCACATTTAAGAAATTATTCACAATTTTTGTGGATGCTTTTCACAGCTTTATAGCAGTATAAACAGAATCAAACTAATTTTACAGAAATTATTTATTCATTTTCACCATAACCTTAATGGTACTGTTGGCATTGTCTTCCTTCCCTGCCTTTCTTAAAGCTCTACTCCATTTCTGTCCTAATGTTATCCACATATCCAATTGTTCTACTTCCTCCTTCGTTTATACTCTCAATTCCCCTTTCAACTCAATGCTGGAGCATCTGAGAAAACATGGTGTAGAGCTTGATGAACAGAGCAGGCCAAGCAGCATCAGAGATGCAGGAAAGCTGATGTTTTGGGTCTGGACCTTGTTATCTGCTGTTTATGAGCTTTGTCTACTATAATCCACATTTTAAAAACTGTCCTCGTATCATATTCTTTTTCAGAATCAAACTCTCAGATCTCTAAAGTTCCACATGCCACACTAGTGTGTGCACTGCACGTTTTTTCTGTTAATGCTGATGCTTTTGGACTTCCAGATGTTACTTAAGTCACTGATCACAACTCTTGCAATGTTTCATCTAATGTGGAGTTAATTTTTGGATATAACCAGTATTTATCATCAAGCCAGGGCAGTGGAAATTGCCATCTGTCACTATCTCAGTGCTTTCTGATATTCCATTGCAATTTACAGCAATTTTGTTAGATTTCGTCTTGTCTGTGTTTCGTCCAGAGAACACAATGTGTCTTTGAATTAGGTCTGCTTTAGCCTCTTCTAAATCTTTCTTTTAGCTACATATGTGGTTTTGGCTGTATACCTGAAATGTCAAATTCTCTGATCACCTGTGGTGCAGCCACATCTCTCTGGTAATTCTTCCTGCATCATCTCATAACCTTCTCCCCAATTATTAATCAACTTGAATGACAGAAGGCACTATTGCCTGACTCCCATCTCAAACTGGAATTGAATTCTATGCCTATTGCCACCTCCAAAGATTTCTGAACAATTTCTTAACAACTCACGTGTTAGTCACCCAGAATATTTGGCTACGACAAAATTTATAAGTAATCCATATAAAATTATACTCATCATTGTCAAAAGTTTTGGCATGTTTGTGGAAATATTTTTATCGTAAGTAATGACTTCTGATGTTCCCGTCATCTGAGGAAGAGATCTTGCTATTGAGTGCTGCGAAGGCTTATCAAATTGATTCCTGGAATGGCAGGGCTGACATATGATGGGAGATCGAGTAGGGAGGATATTGAGTTTGATGATCGGTCATGATCACAATAAATGGTGGAACAGGCTGGGGTGGTCAAATGACATACTCTGTTCTTATCTTCTATGTTTCTGTGTCACCCAAAATTCTCAACTCTTGCTTCAAAGCAATGTTGGAATAAAAATGAAGCCTTTCGAAGGTCACAGGAATGCTGAATTAATAACTTGCATACATATTTATTCAATACATAATTGCATTTCAGCTCCGAATTTTAGTATTTTAATTTGGCTTTTATTTATCTAATTCTCCTCAGAATAAGTTTTAAAATTTTCATTTATAGTTTGCTAAGTACTTTATGCTTTTCAATGTAGCACAAAATAACTGGATACATAATGCGATAAATATATAAGGGCAAAAAGAATAACCAACAAAATGTTTTACAATACCTATTTTGTTTGTCAGCCAGATATTTTCCTCATACCTTTGCCAAATACTGAATTGTAAGAATTGAAATGCTATTTTATTCCCAAGATCTGTGATGGTAAGTGTAACTTCAGTGCCAGTTTACATTTCTGTACAGAGTCACACTTGCCCATTACCCAGTCCTCACCAACCTACATTGGCTCTCAACCTGCCGATATCTCAAATCCTTCCATCGCCTCATCTCTCCCCATCTTTGTAATTGTAAGTTGTGGTATTTGGTATGGAAACATTGACAAGGTGGGGATGAGTCAAATGTACTGTTTTTGTATCCTTTACCTTAAGTATATCTATTGGAATGAAACAAGATTGGTATGCTGATGATACTTTTCAGAAGTGAAATTTCTCTCCCTTCTTTGTAGCATTTGTGAGATTTTATTTTGGTAATAAATTAACTCATCAGAGGAGAATTCAGTACACCATCAGTATTGTCTCCTGTTTCCCCATTTTTCTCCTCAGTAGATGTAGAGCATTGCAACAGAAATAGAAAGACAGCTACTTAGAAGTTCTACTTGTCTCAAGTGTTTGATTTTAGCAACTCTTGGTTATGGTTTAAACCTTATGAGGGAGGAAGGCAGCATCATCAGATTGAGCAGCTCTTGAAACATTGATGAAGAAACGAGTTTTTCCTGTTACCTAGATAACCAGGTGTAGAACTATTTTCAAGTCAGTTGACTTCGCAATACTCTAGAACTTTTGTCTTGAATAACTCAGTTCGCATTCAGCAAGAAATCAGAAATACCCAATACCACCCATCAAAGGGAATTGAAAATTCTGACATATCCAAGTTTGAGGCTTTTTGAATGAAAAAGCAGAAACTGAAGGTGTTTTCTCTTTGGCCAGAAAGAAGTAGAGGTTATAAGTGATCTGAAAATTTCTCTTCCTCTGCTTTCTTTTTGGCTATCAATTGGAATTAAAGTACAGTTATAAAATAACTGCATCAGGTTGGTTGGCTCGCCGAGCTGGTTTGTTGTTCCGCAGACGTTTCATTATCGTGCTTGGTAACATCTTCAGTGCAACCTCTGATGAAGCATCGGTGTATTTTCCCACCTGGTTTTTAAACTCTGGGGTCCGTTGAGATGTATTACCTCACTTCTGGGTTTCCTCCGTGGAGGAATGTATATGGGGTCGAGTTCAATGTGTTTATTAATAGCATACTTCGTGGAGTGCGATGCTTCCAGGAATTCACGAGCTTGTCTCTGCCTAGCCTGTCCCAGGATCTTGGTGTTGTCCCAGTCAAAGCTGTGATTTGTCCAATCGGACAAACAGGAAGGAACTAACAACAAGAGCACATGAATGCCAACGGGCTATGAAAAGACATGACCAATACTCACTCATCTCACTCCAAATGGACAAGGAGAACCACGACTTCGACTGGGACAACACCAAGATCCTGGGACAGGCTAGGCAGAGACAAGCACGTGAATTCCTGGAAGCATCGCACTCCACGAAGCATGCTATTAATAAACACACTGAACTTGACCCCATATACATTCCACTATGGAGGAAACCCGGAAGTGAGTCAATCCATGGCAACAGACCCCAGAATTTAAAAACCAGGCGGGAAAACGCACCAACACTTCATCAAAAGCTGCACTGAGGATGTTACCAAGCATGGTAACGAAACGTCTGCGGAATAACAAACCAGCTCGGCGAGCCAACCAACCTCAACACCCACAACCCGAGCTACAGATCTATTCCAAAGCCTTAGAATAACTGCATCAGTTGGAATAAAACAAGAACTGACCATAATTTTTAAGCAATCAATATTAGAATATTATCCTGTAATGATGGAGACATCCCTCAATAAAAACATGCATTGTTTACCTATGGATGCAATTGCTACAACACATCTTTTACAATAGTAGCTATCAAACAAACTGTTATTTGAAGTTATTTAAATTTTGATATTGCCCAAATGCAGTGACTCCAAAGAAAGGAACCTCTTTATATGCCACAATAATATATTCATTCGTTCAAAGTTTGTGCATCACAGTGGAAACCAGTCCTTAAGATTTAAATGGAAATGTAAGTTCACCATTTTGGATGCAGTCAGTTTCGAAAATGTTAAGAGGTGAATTACTGATTCTTGCCTCTCCCTTCCTCCCTGCAATATATAGCAAAGATATTGTTTATCTGCTGTATTTGGATCCTGATCTAAAGCAGCGTTTGTCGTGTGTAACATACTTGCATCATTGCTGGCTTAAACAGCCACTTCTCTTTGCATTGTGCTGAAACCTAATGGAAAAATTAACATGCCAGGACTGTATTTTGGAATATTGATTTGGGATAGTTCCCTTCTCTGTCTCACCTGGAGTATCTCATTTATATGCAGCAACAATAGCTTGTGCTCCTTTCCCTGAAGTGCATCATCCTTTTATATGTCGTATGTCATTTATCAATTTCAATCGACCTCCATGAATGCTACAGAGCATATATCAGAAAGAAAGAAACCTTCCAGCCATTGCCGAAGAATAAAATAAAATCAATGTACCTATCACTGATAGCAACAAACTGGGACTGCTAATGTCCTCTCTTTAGTTTTCGTATCCTTACCAAACTATTTTTAATGAATTAATTTGTTATTCCAATAATTTAGAAGCTAGGATTAGGTGTTTTGTGTGTTGTGCACTAAAGATGCAATTCCAATCTGATAACAAAGTTTTAAAAATCTGGGGAACTGCGTATTTCACTTAAAGCTGATGGTTTTGTACTTAGTGATCACTTAATACTCTAAGAAGAACCCAATACATTTATATCATTCATCACAGAAACTCAAGGACATGAGAAATACTTATTAGCTTGCTCATTGTCTAACAGCTTAGCTATATTTGCTACAATTGCTTAACTTAATTCCAAAAATAGTGACAATTGAGAAAGCTGTCTGTTTAGTTTTATGTTAATACAATTGTTCTCCCTCTGTGATAATTAAGACCATTTGATAGGTGCGTCCTCAACTCAAATAGGTGGTACTCGCTCAACTGTTACTGTTGGGGCTTAAGTGGTTGTTTTATAGTGTGAAGTAGGGAAATTTGTATCCTAAAGGTTCCTTATTTTTCAGACCTAACTTAATTAAATTTTGATCAGTATTTTGGACTGGGATGGTTGCTGAGTTGTTGCTGCACTATTTAATTGTAATACTGGTCCGAAAAAACTCGAGTGAATGCTCGGGGACAAATAAATATATGTCTAAGCTATAGTGTTAAATAGCCAATGTTCCCAATGTGCCAGAGATCTTAATTTTTGCAATTCTGTTGCTTTAACCTACTAAGCAGTCTGCAAAAACTTAAAATGGAGTTTAGCTGAAATTTTGGAAATGCAGATCTTGCATTTTTTTTGGTTGTGTCCTAAATTTTGGAGGGCTCATTATATGCCTTCATTCTCTAATTTTAACTAATCGTGTTTGTGATTTACACTTTGCAGAATACAGTTCCAATTGTGATCAGTCAGTAAACATTGTACTGATTCTGCTCAACTTGGATTTAATTTATCCTTAAAATAAGAAAGCAGTTTCATTTCAAAGGCTGACGTATCTACAGTTCAGAATAACCCTTAAGCAGATAAGAGGTTACAAATTTGATATTGTACTTTGAAAATGAGCATAACTTCACTGCTTTTGTGTCCAGGAATGCCCTGGATTGTGAGGGCTGTTGACACCTTTAATCAAATAACTTGCACTGCAGTCTGAAATTACCATGAAACTGCATACCAGTAGTTCTAAAACACTTTTGGTAGAAATGCTCTTTTGAAATGGATTAGTAATCACAGACTTTTCACTTCTCCACTTCTGTCGAAGTTAGGGAAAATAGTACCTGAGTCAACTTGTACTTTAGTGCCTTTTGTGATTTAGTTCTTCAAGATGTGCTCTCTGCTGTGAAGCAAAATTTCACTACCTGTTACCCATTACCAGTGTTGATAATTGAGTCTACCTGGAAGAGTGCCAAATGGAATGTAATGTGGCAAGTGTGAAATTATCATTTTCAAGTTTAAAATTAAAGAACACTTGTTGTAATTGTAAAGAGCATTGGTGAGACAACACCCTGAATAATTAATCTAAATCACCAATAAAAGTGCCTTTGTAAAAGATTAAAAAATCAGTGACAACGAGATTATGGCATCCTTTGACATCACAACTTTATTCACATCAATTGACATTCCACTTCTCAAAAAAACAGTCACCACATTACTAGCGGAAGCAGCAATGCAGACCAGCAGCTCCACCAGCATGGCAACATGCTTAAACTACTAGACCTCTGCCTCACCACACTTTAATGGTCAAGTATACAAACAGATCAACAATACACCAATGGGGTCACGCCTCTCAGGATTCATTGCAGAAGCAGTTATGCAAAGACTAGAACACACCACCCTCCCTGCATTCAACTTAAACTGTGGATCCAGTATGTAGACAACACATTTGTCATTACTAAACACAACGAATTAGGAGAGACCAGCACCTCATCAACAGCATATGCACAGGGATTAAATTCACAAGGGAAGAAGAAAACAACAATCAACTTCCATTTCTGGATGTTAAAGTTGAGTGTATGACCAATGAGGAGTTCCCAACCTCAATATACAGAAAGGCAACCTATACTGATCAAATCCTCAACTTCCACACCAATCACCCAATGTCCAAAAACAAATCTGCATTAGGACACTGTTTAAATGAACCAGGACACACTGCAACACTGCAACCATACAGGAAAGAGGAAGCGTACATATATAAAATCCTCGCGATAAACGGATATCCCCACAACTTAATCTGCAGATGCCTCACCAGACAACAACAGGAGGACATAGTACACCCGAACACACTGGCCGTACAGCCCTACATCAAGATCATTTCGGAACTGACAACAAGGCTCCTAAGGCCTCTAGGAATCGTGGTAGCCCACAAGCCCACAGCCACTCTATGACAAACACTTACAAGGATTAAAGATCCCATTCCCACAATATGCAGAACCAATGTGGTTTGCAAAATACCATGCAACGACTGCCACAAACATTACATTGGACAGACAGGAAGGAAACTCGCCTTCAGAATACATGAACATCAACTAGCAGCATAAAGGCACAACAAACTCTCCTTAATATCGGTACACTCAGACAATGAAGGCCATCAGTTTAACTGGGACAAGGTAACCACAGCAGCCAAAGCCAAACATAGACACACACAGAAGCATGGCTCTCTACCTGTAATGCTATCAACAAACATATAGAATTGGACCCCATATAGGTCAAAACCAGAAATGACACTACTCACCGCAACAGTCCAGACAGTATAAATTCCAAGCAGAGTAAAATAACATCGCTTCATCGAAGGCTCCACTGATGATGTCACCTAGCATGATTATGAAACGTCTGAATGAGAACAGGCCATCCCAGCGAGCAAGTCAACAATCTCAGATTGAAATGAAGGCCAAAAGTGTTCACCATGTACATTCATCTTTTAAGTTTCTGTAGATCCCAGTTTGGGAATCACTGTTGTTGTCACACCAGCACTAACTGGCAATCAAATAACAAAATTCATAACTTTTGGTATTAAACAAAGCAAATGAATACATTTTGGTTTGGCACAACTACTTATATCCCTAACAGTAAGAGATGTCTCTGGCCACTCATGAATTATGGCTCAGTACTAATTCTCATATTGATTCTACATTCTGATTTTCTAGGTGATGACCTTTTCTGTCCATTGCCTTCAATTCACCCTTGAGTATTGGGGTTACTCCAACTTTATGCCATCTTATCCATATTTTCTAAAGGTGAATCATCTTAGTTTGATGGGTTGATTGGTGGCAAATGGAATTCAATCCAGTTAAGTGTGAGGTGATGCAGATCAGTTGAGGTAAGGAAATACATGATTAGTGGTAGGACTCTGGGAAACACAGAGGAACCTTGGTGTACATGTCCACTTGTCTCTTACGCTAGGTAAATAAAATGATTAAGAATTGGATAAGCCAGAGCTAGAGTATTGTCTGCAGTTCTGGAATCTACAATATAGGAAGGATGGGATTACATCAGAGATGGTCCAGAGGAGATTTATGAGGATGTCACCTGAGCTGGGAAGTTTTAATTATGAAGAATCTTTCAATAGACTGGGATTGTTTTCCTTGCAGCAGAGGAGATTGAGAGATATAAAGTTATGAGGGGCCTAATTAGGGTTTACAGGAAGAAACTTTTCCCCTTGTCAGGACCAACGACCAGGCAGCACAGATTTCAGGAAACGGACATGATATTTAAAAGGGATGTGATGAAAACTTTTTCACTCAGAGAATAATAAGAATCTGAGGGTCATTCTCTGTAATGTGGTATGGAAGAAACTCTCAAATCATTTAAGCAGTTTTTAGGTTTGTAGTTTGCAATGCCAAGGCATACAAGGTTATAGACCAAATACTGGAAAATTGGATTCGAATAATTAGGTGTTTGTTTTTGACCAGCACTGACTCAACAGGTCAAAGGACCTAGTTCTGTGTTGTAAATCACTATGGCTGTATATTTAATTCCAAAGCTTCGCCCTTTGGCCAATGCATGTTTGTAATGGCTGCTATATCAAATCTATTTATTTTAATTTGGTGAGTTAATTTATCCAGCTTGTTATGGATGTTTCACGCATTCAGATACAGCACCTTTGATTTTAATGTTAATATTTTACTATTTTTCTTGATTAAGATCATAATTGTTAATGAGTTATTACTACAATTAAACTTTCTTTGCCTTAAACCTCAATTCAATTTGACACGAGGTTTCCAGAATGAAAATTGATTTTCAATGGGGAAAATAATACTGGTGAATTTATCCTTCTCTTTGCAAATGATAAGAATAAATTTCCAATTTCACCAGCAATTGACATTTATTTTTCTTCCAGTTGCTATATTTATTTTCAACAATTTACTGCCCTCAGCAGTGGTGAAGTCTTGATAGTCTTTCAAGTAAAATAATGTTTTGTTTTTGGATATAAAAATACATTTGAATGATTTTTGCAACCATATTACTTAAAATTTACAGTGCCTTACCACCCTGAGTCACTAACTTAGTGGAAACTGAATGGAATAGATTGACTTTTGGCCACTGGCAAAATCATTTTAGGAAGAAGCAAATTTTAACAGTTAATGAATAAAATAAATCAATATGTGCTCCTCTTGCTCTCCATCTTTAAGTACACACTGGGGTATGAATTCTGTTAAGGAGGCCATCAAACACCAGTGCATTTGCTGTACTATGCATCCTCCTGTACTTAATATAGGCGATAATCGTATTGACGAAGTACGGGGCTTTGGATGCTTTCGACAACAGTTATGTGCATAGCTTGAAAAATACTATTTTGTTGCGTTGTTCTGAATTCATTGGATGTATAATATTAAAATATGAAGATGGACTTTTATTCTCACGATGAAATTAAAGATTTATCAAGTTATTTTGACATTGGAATGGTTCAGTAATGATTTTGAGCAGTTGTGCATTGTTTCTAAGAATGAATATCAAACGTTCAAGGAAAAGAGAAGTTGATTTGGAGCACTTTTGCTTAGTATACTTTTCTATTTTGAAGAAAACATAGCAAAACCTCCATTGATTGACTTTCCAGTCGTTGCCTTGTGGTTGGTAGGCCATCAATTTTTGGCTTTCCTCCTTGCCAGAACAACCCACCGACATCATCAACAGACCATAATCCTATGTGAGTTGTGACAGTATAGCAGGAGCCTTGTCCTTACAGTTATATGAAAAACTTTTCCCTGGTGATTTAGAATAACTGGAAATCAAGCTGTGTGCTGAGAGAGCTGAATTTTGAAGAAGCCGCTGTTAGCTTTATCACAATGCTTCTTATAAATACTACTAACTGGAGGAATCCAACAAGAATAATGACCCAGAAACAAAAACAGATGGGAAAAACTCAGCAGGTCTAGCAGCATCTATGGAGAGAAATTGTTTTGGATCCAGTGACCTTTCTTCACTGAGGGTCACTCAGCCAATTTGATTTACTCCACATCATACTAAGAAGCAACTAAAGATCATGACCAGTGCAAAGGCTATTGGCATTCGTACCTTTGAGCCAGAAGACTCAGGTTCGGGTTCTACCTATTCCAGAGGTGTGTTATAACATATCCATAAGAGTTAATTAGAAGAAAGGAGCATATGAACAGGTTTAGACCATTTGGCCTCTCAGGACAGTTTCCTAGAACAGCATGTTGTGGTTTGAACCAGGGATCAGGCTATTTTGGATCTGGTACCATGTAAAGAGCAAGGTTTAGTAAATGAACTCAGGGTGAAAGATTCTCTTGGAAACAGTGAGTATTCCACAGCTCATTAAATGTATTCAAGGTTGAGATGCACAAATATTTAATCAGTAAGTGAATCGAAGTTAATGGGGAAAAGAATGTCGTTGAGGATTATCAAATCAAACTTGATTTCAATGAATTGAGGAACAGACTTGATAGTTGCTTAGTTCTGCTCCTTTGCCTTATGGTCATATGCATTATGCTAGATCTGTGACATAACCCCATAAGCACTTCATAGCCAATTAATTTAGTTTTGAAAAGCAATTAGTGTCTTGTCGACAGATATGAAGCTTCTGCCATTTTGGTAGCTACACTGGAATAGCTTGTCTAGAGATGTGTCAAGCTCTGGAATCCATCTTCAGTACAATCCCATAATGTTGTCAAAGCCAATAGCCTTTGCACTGGTCATGATCTTTAGTTGTTTCTTAGTATGATGTGGAGTAAATCAAATTGGCTGAAGACTACCATCAGTGCTGCTGGCAGTCTTCAGACGCCAGGCCAAGAAAGATCATGATGTTGAAATAATTTGATTTGATTTATTTACTGTTGCTTGTATTTTGTTACAAAAAACAGTGAAAAGGTGTTGTATAGTGTCGACCATCTGTGGTGCCATCATGAAACACACAAAAATAAACTAAAACATAGGATATAAAGACAGAAAAATAAAGAAATTTAGAAAAAGTGTTCAAATTTACAGTGTTCTGCCATGGGCCTGATGGCCAGGCACAAGTCCCTATTTGCACTCAGCTTTCATACACTTGGGATTGTTCAGCAAATGCTTTCAATTTCTGAATCACATCTAACATTAGATATTATATTCTGTGTTTTTCAAGCAGATGTTAGTTGAGTACAGCCAGTATTCTGCTAATTACTAACAGCCAAAGATTTGTCCTGTTTCATACGGTCAGCCAGTTGCTGGTGGTGCAACATATCCTCAAATTCAGCTTCCTTGAAGAGCAGCCTAAAAGTACCCTTTTCTTTGTGTTCTAGGTATGCTAGTTGAGAAGTCCACCAAGTTGTTCTCTACTGCAATCTCCCATAAGCCTAACTTCATCAGTCAGTATACATGTTGGAAACCCTACAGCTCTACATTTGTACACTACAATGTGATTTCTTTTTTCATTTTTGACAAGTGTTTTATCCATCTTTTGGTTAATATTCAGACTTATGATGAAGCATGTGGAAATATCACAGTTGTTGTCGATGCTTCTGTGTCAGCTTTAAAATTGTTTGTCAGCATTGATCTCTAAAAATAAGTGTGGGCAGTTTCAGTACTCATACACATACAAGCCTATAAGACAAAACAGTCCTGAATTCAACACAAATTGGCTCAAATCCAGCAATTTCATGGGTAATGAGTGGGAAACAGATACAGGGATTAAAAAGTTGTGCTACTGCACTGTGAATAATTGTCTGCGGTTAGGTTTTTTTTATTAACCTACTTTTCTAATCAGCCTGTTGAGAGATGATCTCACACACCTCTGGAGCAGATGGGACTTGAACCTGGGCCTCCTGGTGTTGGGGGATATCATGCCACAAGAGAGCCCATGCACATTATTGCCTAGAGCAGAGGTCATTTTATCCAGTATCTTGCTTAACAGTAAGACAGGCTGATTTCCATTCATACCTTGATGTCAGTAAAGCTATCAGTTTTCTCAGTTTTAACCATCTGCCCCAGAGAAGGACAATTACATCTTTCTAGGTATGTGTGTGTCAGCATTTCCTTTCCTAATGACTGGTTGGCACGCCCAATACAGGCTACTCTTGGACTGGGAGGAGATTGAAGAACAGCTGCCAAAGGTAATTTTCACTGCTGTCTTCCTAGATGGTGACCGCTGACTCGTCTGGCTACTGTGGAATGAAAACATTTAGAGAGGCCTGCCAGGGCACTTTGTTACCCAACATTGATCTGCTGGGATGCCCCACTAGTGCACCAGCACAGAATTGAGGCCGAGTGGCCAGAAAAAGTAATTTCTACCTGCATTTCATTGTAACTTCTGACTTAATTCTTTTCTCTGGTGTTGAATGTGAACTTCAGGGATTAGACCATAAGACATGGGAGCAAAAATTAGGGCATTTAGCCTATCGAGCCAGCATTTGTTTTTATTATAGTACTAAAGGTAGACAGAAAATCAATTCCAGAACCAGAATCCCAGCAAGCTTTCAGATGACTGGGCAAGTGACTATGTCCTTTGACCCTATGACCTTGAAACGATAGACATTTAACTTCTAAATTCTTAAAGGATGATGTTGTAAGTAAATGAACTAGGATTATTTTGGTTGAAAGGTCTGAATATATTGTAACCATGGGTAGCTCAGCTGTGTGAATTGGGTGAAAACATTTCGGAAAGCAATGATGTTTGGATGAGATGAACAGCGTTGTGTTTCTACAGACACAGATGCAATTCCACTGTGTTATGTTGTCTCCCCATTGTTGGGTCCAAATGTTATTGCATCCTCGCAAGATATTCCTGACAGAAAGGGTGAACAGCAGAGCTGCCATCCACATTGGTACCTGAGATGCTGCTTGGCCTGCTGTGTTCATCCAGCCTCACATTTTATTATCTTGGAATCTCCAGCATCTGCAGTTCCCATTATCTCTGATACAGCAAAGCAGATGAATGTTTGTCTGGAGAGATAGGAGATGAGGGAAGCATTGAGAATCTTGGGAAATGAGGACCAATTTTGGAGAAGATGAAACTGGATGCCAGTACTAATGCCCTTGCAGAACAATTCTCCTAAGTTGTGAGTGAGGATGTCAACTAATTTGACAAAGGAATGGGAGTCAAGATGTAACATTAGAAAGGAGAAATACCATACACAAAGAATTCCAGGAGACATATATATGTGAGTCAGAAGTCTTGAGACATAATGCCAGCTGATACCAAGAGGAATGCAATAATCTCAAAAAAAGGACAAGACTAGGTACTAAAAATTGATGGAAATGACCTGTTGATGAAAGACAGGGAAATAAAGAAAGCAGAGATGCCTGTATTGATTCAGGAGAATATTGCAATGTGGGAGAAAGAAGATGCCGTCTATTAGGATCAATGACAGAAATTATTCGATTGCAACTAACCAACAGTAGAGGTATGTCATTACATGACTGTATATCCTAGAGATCACCTGCTAGTGGGAAGCATGTAGAGGAGCAAATTGTCAGAGAAGTTGCTGAAAGAGGCAACGTGTAGAATGTAAGAATGGTGAACTTCATCTTAATCTAAACTGCAATGGTAATTGTATAATCGACAGGGAGGAAGTGGACCTTCTGTAGTGTGTTTAAGAATAGTTTGAAATTAGAGACACAGAGACAGTGTGACCATAGTTAAGCGGTGGAGGAGTTAAATAGGGTAGTCATATCAGATTGTACATAGTAGTCTGGATGAGACCTGATTAGAGATTTGTAGAAGTTGAGCATAACTTCTTTGTTTTTGTATTCATTGCCAATGTTTACAACACTAAGTATTCGTATGGTTTCTTCCCAGCTTGATCTATCACTTTCACTTGAGGGCCCCTTTACTCAAACAACGCCTGAAAGTAGTAACATTTTGATAGTACATCCTCTTCGTGCTTTTTTCCCGAAGTGCATCACTTCTCACTGATCCAAATGAAACCGTATCTGCTGTGTGACTGCCCGTTTTGACAGACTGTCTGTTCTGTTGCATTTAACTATGTTGCATGCTATTTACTTTATTGGTAATTTTTTAAAATCACCACTACCTTTGAAATTGTGTTGTATCCAGGTACAGGTTTTATATATGTAAATGAAAAGAAAAGTGATAGTTGTTGTACTGTCCCCAGAGGACCTCATTCAAAATTTCTTTCGTAAGAAAAACATCTGTTCATATGCTTTCCATATCTCCAATCCTTTAGCCAGTTTCATATTCAAGTTATCACTCTCTTTAATCCCATCTGCCTCTATTTCTTTGCATAAATCTACTATGTGAAACTTCATCAAATGTCTTTTGAAAAATCGCTGTGCATCTTCTGTCTCTGTTACTTCATCAGAACTCTGAGGCTGATCAGACACAACTTTCCTTTAACAATTTTTGCTGCTTGTTTCTTATTTATTTATGCTTCTGTATAATCTATGCTTCGTCTGAGTTTGAATTGGCCTTTGCATCACTGATATTATTCCACAAAATATCCAATTGTTACCAGACATAACCTTCTCTCCTTTAGTATCACCACTTAGTATCCAAGGAGGATTAAAAGATTGTGTTCAGTTTCTTTTACTTCATGCTAGCTCATCAATGTTCTTTGCTAAGTTATTTTCATGATGCATACAGTAATCAACATCAGGAAAATTGGTTAGCCTGGAATTGTTGCTCATGAAATTATTTTAATGAAAGTAAGAACATCAGTTTTCTGTATGATCTCAAGTAGAGTATAATGACCAGCATTAACTAGGTATACTGCATGGCCTTTTCAGTGCTGTATGTTCTATATAAATTTGGCTTTCAATGTGAGAAAAAATTACAGTGTCTAGTTTTTCTTTGCGGATTTGGACATAATTATGATGGGAACTTGCTTACAATCTTTCCCTTCATGAAGATTTTTATTCTTTGTAATGGAAACAATATGCACAGAATAAGCTTCCCAAGTAGCATTTTGCCAGTTTTCTCCTGATGATACTGATTCGCATTGCAGTAACATCTGTGAGCAACAGCTTCCTGCTGTACATGTAAACTGGCTGTTTCTTGTTTGAATCCATATAGTGTTGCTTTAGTATTACAACAGAGAAAGCATTTCACTTAGTCTCTTATCCTGACTTCACATTTACAAATGTACATTTCTCAACAGACATCCTAAATAATAACTAAAAAAACGCAATCCTCCCTTACCAAGACTCTAAAGTTGGGCATATAGTTACTAACCTTCTGGCTGGATTCACTAACTCAGAACAAATCAGGTTTGAATCTAGGATCCCTGGATTATATGGTCAATAATATGGCAGACTGCATATTAAGTTATTATTTTTATTAAAAGGCTCCAAAGCAAATGCACTCCATCTGGCTTTGCTTAACAAAAACAATAAAAATGAAGTGTGCTGCTGCAAATATATAAAACAGGAATGAGTTGCTGAAATTAACGTATGGTTCATTCCAAAATGAGATGGAGAAATGAATAATCCAAAATAAGGAAATGGTAAAGGCTTTGAACATGTATTTTATATCTGCCTTCACTGTAAAAATAAAAGAGCCTCAATGATAATAGGAGAGAAAAGGTATTAGGTAGGGAGGAACCTCCAGCAATCACTGTCATAAAGAGAAGTAATATAAAAACTAATCAGACTAAAGGCTGTCACATCTTCTGGACCTGGTGGCCTATGCCCTAGTATATTAAAAGAAGCAGCTGCAGAGGTAGTCGCTGCATTGGTTGTGACCTTTCAAAATTCTCTAGATTCTGGTCAGAAAATCCCCACAAATGTAGCACTTCTATTCAAGAAAAGAGGGAGACAGAAAGTGGGTAACTGTAGGCCAGTGAGCCTAACATCTGTCATTGGAAAAATGCTAAAATTATTTTTTAAGGGAATAGTAGCTGGATTAGAAAATTATGATACATCAAATACAGTAAATACAGTTTTCTGAAAGGAAAATGATGTTTACAAATTTACGAGGATATCAGAAGCAAGGTGGCTATAAAGGAACCAGCACACATATACCGATCAAAATGTGTTCCCTATGGTGTCACATAAAGATAATTAAGTAAGATAAGAATCCATGGTGATGAGGATAATATATAAGGGATGGATGAAGTTACATTAACTGACAGGAAACAGAGAGTTGTGCTAAGTGGGCTATTTTAAAGTCAACAAATTGCAGTTTGTCAGGGATCAGTGTCAGGGCCTCAATTATTTATACTTTTTATTCATGGATAGAATCTTTTGTTCTCCCCATAGGAGGAAAGGATTAACTCAGACAGGAGGGTGAAAGGTGAGAATACATTGCCTTCCCACCTCTGCTGTGCTGTGTCCATGCCTTCTTCAATTAAAGCCATTACAGCCTCATTGTACTGCCCCTGACATTATCTCAACAGACGGTGGGACATAGGCTGGCCATGCAAGGGATACAACACAAAACCCTTTTGAGGTTTGCTATTGGTTTCCAGGGGCTTTTGAGAGAGGGAAGGAATTTGGTACCTATGTCAAAAATAATGGGGAAGGTGAGGCCCAGTCGGAGAGAACCGCTGTTCGTATTGCTATGATCCTCCATCATGACTCCCTCTTCTTCCCGGTCAGCATTGCCCTGTAGCCTGGGATGCAAAGACAATCTCATCCCTTTCATGGATATCTAACGAGTAGCAGTTGCTGCCTCCCAAGTAGCACTGCCATTGAATAGAACCCACTATCAGCCTGATAGATTCTGCATGGTGCAAGATTAGGAGGGATTTCTTAATGCGAGATGTCTGAGAACCCCGGTTGTTCCATGAGATTCCACCCAGTGATTTGGTTGAAGAGATTGAATATATTGTAGCCAAGTTTGCTGATGACACAAAGGTAGGAAAGGAAAATGTACACAGGACACAAAATATCTGATTATGACATCAAGGCTGTTAAATGGTAACAACAGAAATCAATTGCAAGACAGTTGTTTCTACAGTTGATCTTGTAAATGTTTGGCTGAATTCCAAGATTCAAAATGTATTAGGTTAATGGAAGTCTGTCTTCACAGGTTGAAATGGAATGTTTGCTTCGATTAATATCTTTGAGTTTATAATAAGCTCACAATGTTGATCCCAGGTATGAAGGAGTTATCTCGTGAGGAAAGATTAACACTTTGGGCCTATACTCATTCACATTTAGAAAAATGAGAGGTGATGTTACGAAAACCTGTAAAATTCTGAGGTGGCTTGGAAGGATTGACGCTGAGAGAATGTTTCTATTCTGAAGGAGTTCTGAAATTGGTGGGCACCATCTAAAAATATGGTGCCTTGAATTTACTTTGGTAAATAAGGAATAATTTCTCATCTCAGAGGCTGCTTTATTGAATTTCTTCAAGATTATGTTAGATTTTTTTTTCAACTAAAGGGGAATTAGGAGTTAAAATGATCAGGCAAGAAACTGAAGTTAAGGCCACAGTCAAATCAACAATGATCTGACGGAATGTGGAGCAGGCCTGAGGAGCCAAATGACCTACTTATGCTCCTATTTCTTATGCACTTCAGTCCTTTCTTTAGAAACCCAGCAAGAGTGCAAAGGGTTAAAAATCTGTACATCGAAATTGATTTGAATGAGGACAAGATTGAAAAGTCAGATTAGTGAAGGGACTGAAGAACTGATCCTGAATTTGGAGTGCTTCTCCTTGCTCTGTTGGATCCACTGAATATGCATCAAATCAAGCAGGAGCTGGCGACATTGTTTCTGTCATCTGCGTTGCAGGGAAAAAAGATAGGGTGCCAGAATTAATCCTCTTCAGTACAGTACACATCAGTGGCTGTTTAACATCCACGTTAGACATTGCAGAGAGTCAGTGGCACATGAATCTCAAAGCTGGCATTTGAAATGACTTGAGATTTCTGTGGTGCAGAAAGTGCTGGAAACATTTGTACATTTTCCCAACTTTCTGTTCTTATTACAGTCGTTTATCAAATTAGTGATGTTGAGTATGAAAAGCTTGTCGAGTCTTTGCAGTTGTAATAAGTTTAAAATTTAATATCAGTATGTATACTCAAAATAATAATAAAGCAAACTGCTGAAAATAATGAGGGAACATTCATGGAGAGGAAAACAGTCAACATTTCAGGTAAGTCAGCATTAATAAAAATTTGTTCTTAGTGGATCACTGACTTAAAAAACACTGCAAGATCAACTTCAAGAAGCAAGTAATCTGATGTTTACTGAGTTGCTGAGGAAGAAAACAGTGACAAGTTAGTTGCAAGTACCTGTGTAGCCAGTAACTTTTGAAGAACGAAGTCAGTAGTCTCTGTGCATAACCTGAATAGGTTGCAAATGTCACAACATTTCCATGATAATAAGGAGATTTTACTATGACAATTTTGCAAGTAACAGATCTGAACATCAAGGAACAATGCATTTACCATAGTGTGGAAGGAGATAAGCTAGAATCATCAGATGTTGTGATATTTCTGTGATGTGAAATATATTACACTACTGAGTTAAAATTTTAACCAAACTTGTGAATTAAAAAATGGGAGCCATACTGAACTAGTACATGTATTTGCTTGTGTCTGAATAAAACAAAAACACTGTCCTTTCTATATTAAGTGAGAGATGTTTGATGCAATTACAACTTAATTTCCAATGAACGTAAGCTTGCAGATCTAACTGTGTTTAAATTGAAAGCATCACTGAAGGAATCTGAAGCAAAACATGTAAAGAAAATCTAAACATTGTGTTCACACCACAAAAGGTGCACTTCTGAGTTTGAGGAGCAGTAGAGAAACAGACAGTGTTGTACGTGGGCAGCAAGTCCTCGATGCTAATATAGAACATCTTGAATTAGAAAGATGTTCTGCAGCAATCTCGTCCTACACTGATCAGGAAAAAAAATCAAAGATTATACAACAAAAAAAAATGACTTTAAGTTATTTGGTTATCATTTACTTCCTTTTGTTACTAGCTCATAGCAAACAACCACTTCTGGCTGGTAAGCTTTTTAAACATATTATTCCTGTTATTACTATTTCTCAAGTTGTTAATGTGCATAACATGCAGTGAAATACTTCTGGCAAAAGCATACATTTTATAAATTTAACTCCAACGCTGTAATGGAGACATTTCGGGTTTCTCACCTAGTTTAGCCAATAATGTGATGCTTTTGGTGACTAGAGGCAGAATTTGATCTCTAACAGTTGTGGCAATTTATTCTCTCACCTTATTAACAGCACATTTACAAGGTGCCTATGGCTGAAAATCGCAAATAACTTTGCTCACGCAGTTCTTGACCTGGCCTTTGGGAACATATAAAACCAACTGGGTGACTGTTGCTATGATTTTAAATAACAAAGAAAAATGCTGTAAACCTTATCACAATTCAGAAAGAGAAAGTAAATGTTCCTTATCGCATTTTTGATCCTGCTGTGAATTTCCAACTTTTATTTTTAGCTCTTGCAATTTATCTTCTTAGTATTGAGATTTTCTGTTCTTCCCTGCAAAGTAAGTCCCTTGGAGTAATGAAATTATGATTCACCATAGGATGGAACAGAATAATGTGTTTGCCTTGGAGGGGAACTTGCAGATGGTGGTGTTTCCATGTACATACTGCCTTTACCTTTCTTGGTGGTGGAGGTCACAGGTCAGAAGATGCTGTCAGAGGAGTCTTGTTAAGTTGCCCCACTAAATCTTAATGTGGTGCACTTGCCAGCAGATTATTGAGTGTGTTAGGTAGGGTGCCCATCAGGCAGCTGCACTGTCCAGAAGAGTCTGTTTTTGGATTTGGATTGAGGTATTCTGCTTGATCCTGCAGATTATGGGAAAGTTAGATTGAAAGAAATGTGACAGCATGCTTCTAGCAACTAACAATAGATCCTTCCTCTTTCCATCTGGATTGTATGTACATATGTTCAGTCTCTCCAAAAGTGGACAGATTTGGATTGTTAAACAGCTGTATTCCATGGTGCAGCAATTGCAGAAGTTTCCCTACTTTAAATTCTTTGTTTGGGTCTATTGCCCACACATACTGGATAATGTACCAGAAGCACAACTCGTTTCTAAGAATTTCATAATGCCCTTTCTGCATTTTTCTTCCTGTGTTTTGAAGATTTTTTTTCATCTTCTATTAGATCTCACGTGTAACATTCTGGCAGAAGAGATTCAGTTTTGTTGTTTCTGCAGATAAAACCGTAAGTCATACAGGCAGTAATAGGCCATCATTCAATCGAGTCTGCTATGCCGTTCAGTGAGATCATGGCTATTCCAATAATCTTCAACCCTACTTTCCTGCTTTTCCCCCATAATCCTTGATTCATTTACTGATTAAAATCTGTATCTCAGCCTTGAATAAACGTAATGACCCAGCCTTGACAGTCCTCTGCGGTAAGCTATTCTAGAAATTCACAACCCCGCGAGGAGAAATGCCTGTTCGTGTCTGTCTTAAATCGGCAATCCCTTGCTCTGACATTGGACCCTCTGGTCTTAGACTCTCCCACACACGAGGAAGGGTAGTAGATGTTTGGAACACTCTTCCATAAACAACCGTGGATGCTGGATCATTTGTTAGTTTTAAATCTGAGATAGATAATATTTATTAATCAAAGAAACAAAGAGATCTGGGCTAAAATGAGGCCATAGATCAACCATGATCACATTTAATGGCTGAACAGTCTCCACGGACTTAATGGTATGGTTCTGTTCCTAAATTCCTAAGAAGAAACAACCTATGTCTGCATCTAAATCATATCTATCGAACCTGTCAAGTCCCCTAAAAATCTTGCATGTTTCAGTAAGGTCACCTCTAATTCTTCTAATTCCAATGAGAACAGCCTCAACATATTCAGCCTCTCTTCCTAAGACCCTCTATACCTGGTTTCAGCCAAGTGAACCTTCTCTGCATTTTCTCCAATGCTAGTCTATCTTTACGTAGGGGAACCGAGACTGTTCACAGTATTCCAACTGTGATCTGATTAGGGGCCTTGTATAGTTTTAGCAAAGCCTCCCTCCTTCAAGGTTCCATTTACTTTGAAATAAACGTCAAAATTCCATTTGCCTTCGCGATTAACTGTTGAATTTGGATGCTGGCTTTTAATGATTCATGGGCGAGGTCTCCCAAATCCCTCCGGCCAGGAGAATTCTGTAATCTTTCTAGATTTTAGTAACGTTCAGTTATGCTATTCTTCCTGCCAAAGTGCATAGAGTCACATTTCCACATGTTGTGTTCTATCTACCAAGTTTTTGCCTACACACTTAATTTGTCTGCATCCCTCTGCAAACTTTTTATGTCATCCTCAAAACCTGACTTCCCATACATTTTTGTGACATCCACAAACTTGACTATAATAGATTTACTTTCCTAAATCCAGTCACTATATATTATAAATAATTGTGGCCCTGGCACTGATCCCTGTGACACACCACAAGTTACAGATTGCCATCCTGACAATGCTCCCCCCAACTTTATCCCTATTCTGTTTTTCTGATGAGGGGCCTAGGCCTGAAATATCAGCTTTTATGCTCCTAAGATGCTGCTTGGCCTGCTGTATTCATCCAGCCCCACATTTTGTTATATTGGATTCTCTAGCATCTGCAGTTCCCATTGTCTCTTATTCCTATTCACTGTCTCCTATGAACATAGAACATTACAGCACAGTACAGGCCCTTTGGCCTTCGATGTTGTGCCAACCTGTCATACCTGAAGCCCATCTAACCTACACTCTTCCATGTACATCCATACGCATGTCCAATGCCGACTTAAATGTACTTAAAGTTGGCGAATCTACTACCATTGCAGGCAAAACGTTCCATTCCCTTACTACTCTCTGAATAAAGAAACTACCTCTGAGATCTGTCCTATATCTTTCACTCCTCAATTTAAAGCTATGCCCCTCATGCTTGCTGTCACCATCCTAGGAAAAAGGCTCTCCTTATCCACCCTATCTAACCCTCTGATTATTTTATATGTCTCAATTAGATCACCTCTCAACCTTCTTCTCTCTAACGAAAACAGCCTCAAGTCCCTTAGCCTTTCCTCGTAAGACCTTCCCTCCGTATCAGGCAACATTCTAGTAAAACTCCTCTGCACCCTTTCCAAAGCTTCCACATTCTTCTTATAATGCAGTGACCAGAACTGTACACAATACTCCAAGTGAGGCTGCACCAGAGTTTTGTACAGCCGCAGCATAACCTCATGGTTCCGGAACTCGATCCCTCTATTAATAAAAGCTAAAACACTGTATGCCTTCTTAACAACCCTGTCAACCTGAGTGGCAACTTCAAGGATCTGTGTACATGGACACCAAGATAACTCTGCTCATCTACACTACCAAGAATCTTACCATTAGCCCAGTACTTTGCATTCCGGTTACTCTTACCAAAGTGCATCACCTCACACTTGTCCGTGTTAAACTCCAAATGAGTTAACCATTTCTCTATCTAGGTTAAGATACTATCTCTAACACCATGGGCTATCTTATTAGGTCAGCCTATAAATGATACATTACTGAACATCTTCTGAAAATCCAAATGTATTACATCTACTGCTTCTCCTTTAGCTGACCTCGTTTGCTCCTCAAAGAATTTGAGTAAATTTGTCAGATAAGATTTCCTCTTTATGAAACCATGCTGACTCCGACCTCTGATGTACTTCTAAATGTTCTGCTATTGTAGCCTTTATAATAGGCTCTAAAATTTTTCGAAGAATACATGTTACAATAATGATCCTATAGTTACCTGTTTTCATATCATTACTTGTCACTAATATTGCAAGTATACTTTGGGCTTATTGACTGTAGTCTACACATCCATAAGATATTTGATATGTGAACATTTGCAGATGTTGTCAGCTGCTCCTGGATTCAAGGATTATGTCTATTCAGTTTCAAATTTCTGCCTGGGACTTAGTGAGGGACTTAATAACTGGGCAGGCTGATCTTTGACCAGTGGGAGAAAATGTCCATGTGACAGTGGGATCAAGAATACAGAATTTCCTTCCTTTCTTCTTTGCTACTTTATGCTTAAGCCATTCAAACAGAGTATAATATAGATGAAGGCATGAATTGCCACTATTGCAAATGATTGGTAGCTATCTCTACCCATCATTAAAATCAACATTGTCACCCTTCATTTAAGATTGACACCAGCACTTGTTCTACAGTACTCTCAACGAGGGAGATGTGGTGAAAGCATTACATTTAAATTTTTCTCAAGCTGTTATGTTTAGTTACGTAGATTTCATGTGTCACTGGATACAGGAATGAATTGATAACAATTGTTCTATGGCTTAGTACTTCTGTGGAAGTCTTATTTGACAATTTCTTAGAAGGCTAAACTAGTGCAACTGATGCAGTGTTGGATTCCCCCATCAGTAGTTGTCTTTTGAGGGAGTTGGCTGCCAAGGTATGGAAACTGTTCACCATGGTCCAGAGTGTCTCTTTCGCTGCAGCTGAGAAATGCAACGTTTGGCTCATCAAGTATGGGTAGATTTATGAATTTTTGTTTTGGCTTCATTTCCAGCACAGGATGAGTTTCCTGCCAGCAAAATTGATGAGATAAAGAATGGCCTGCAAATCTGGTGCAGAGTAGACAACGACAGTGCAGTAATTTGCACGGTGGATCATGTATGTCTATTATGGTATTGGTCTGGAGGCAACCAAATTTAATGAGTTTTCTATCTAGACATTTAAATAAAATGCCAATTGAGGGCAGTTGATTTTGGTGAGGTGAATTGCCATTGTCAGGTAGTTTGAAAATGTAATGAAGGCTATTCTGGATTTATAAGTTTTCCATTTCAAATCTCATTCAAGATTTTTGCAACCCTCTCTGGAAGCAATTGCAGGGTTGTGATAAGTTTCTTGGACCTTTATACCATAGAGCACAATCCAAAGAGCCTCACGTATTATTGAGCCAAATGTTTTCGTCAGTTTGATGAATTTACTGAAGATACTGTTCTTAATATTTTTCTGGGAATTATCCGGTAACAGCCAAGGTTGCTGTGGAAGATCTAATGCCATTTCCTACGTCTGGGAGAATTTCAAACACAGAAAGTAGGTGTGTCAGGATTTTCCCTGTTATTGACAACATGGAAATACCAACATAATTTCCATAACAAGATTTACTTTTCTTTTTGAATGTAGTTCGATATGACACATTCTGAAGTTGGGAGAGGCAGGAGTTATTTTTTTTCCCAAATAGGTATGATGAGTTAATGAAATTGTGGTGTGAGCAAAGTTTTGTCTGTTTTGAAGATTGTAGCTGCAATACTGTCAGGGCCACTGGCTTTGTTTCCTGTCTGTTCCCTTGCCTGCTGAAGCGCTCTCATTGATGGTGGCCCACGCATGGATTCTGTCCCAAGAAACAGGATAGGTTGGAGGGATTTTGCTGCCTCCAGTGGAGAAAGGTTTGAGAAATTGTTCAAAATACTTGAAGTAATTTTAAGATATAGCAGTGTTGTCCTGTGAATGAAAAGATGGCCATGTATCAGAACATTATCCTAATAAGCTTCTGGTAGAGATTCTGCAATCGTGAAAATGCCAATCATGTATGTGGGGCCCATATGAATTGGTCTAATCTCTGATTAAAAGTAAGATCTGCTCAATGCATCTTCAAGTGTTTTGTAACAAAAATGAATTAATAGAAGTATTCGGTATCTCAGGCAACATCTTTAGACAGAGAAACGTTTCAGTTGGATCACTTTTCAACGAACTTGAAAAATTATAGGTGTAGCAGGTTTTAGGACTCAGGGAAAGTAGGAGGACTTGTGATAGGATGGAAAATAGGAGAATATAGGGGATATCAATGCATTGGGACCAAAGAAAGAAATGGGCCTCAAGGAGGTATTAGTGGCAACAGCAGAATCATTATCAATAGATGCTGTCTGAAAAAGAATGAGTGATGGTCATGACTTGTAATTGATGAACTCTCTTGAGTTCAAAGTGCCAAATTGAAAGATGAGGATGTGTTCCTCGATCTTCCATTGAGCTTAATTAAAGTGTTAGAGGCAAAGAACAGAAGTCAGAATTGGTGTGGGGAAGGGAGTTAAAAGGTCAGATCATCAGAAGCTTGGGGCCATATTTGCAAACTATATGGGTAATGGTTTGTAAATCAGTCACCCATTCTGTATTTGATCTTCCCCATGTAGCAGAACCAGCATTGTAAGCAGCATGGACACCTTTGAAAGAATGAAAAATAAGTGACATTTTCACCTAGAAGGCACATGTGAAATAATTGAGAACTGATTGGAGTTCAGAATCTCTTTCATTATAAGTAAGAATCCTTCGTTGGATCAAGCCCAGTCCCTGAATGGGCTGAACTAGTTGAGAAGTGCAACTTATTTGTAGTCTTTACCAGATGATGAAGTGCATACACAACATTTGAATCTCTTTTATTGGGTCTAACATTGTGCCTCCAGTGAATAAGCAGGATTCATGTGTCAGCAAGAAGAAGAAACAGCTTATACATATTAAATTGAATAGAGGAACATCAATACTGAAAGAATCTTTGAGAAATGCACTAAACACAACTTTTTCTGCAGGAGCTGTTTGCCAGAGCTCAAAATACACAAAGGTGGCAGATGAATTTGCCCTAAAATTCTCAAAATTTAGTCACTGGGACAACCACATCAGAGAAAGGCTGAAAGAAGTCACGTGGCACAGTGGTAGCATCCTTTGCTCTGGGCTGGAAGTTCTGCATTTATATGCTGATATACATTCATGCTACTTATAGAAATAGCGAGTTTTGAGAAGATTTGTAGCTCAGGTTGAGGTTCTGGATGTGAGTTTGCTCGCTGAGCTGGAAGGTTAGTTTTCAGACGTTTCGTCACCATTCTAGGTAACATCATCAGTGAGCCTCCGACGAAGCGCTTCGTCAGAGGCTCACTGATGATGTTACCTGTAATGGTGACGAAACGTCTGAAAACTAACCTTCCAGCTCAGCAAGCAAACTCACATCCAGAACTTATAGAAATATAGCAAATAGGAACAGCAGTAGGCTATTCAGTCCTTTGAACCTGCTTTGCCATTCATTGTGATTATTGTTGATCATTTCACCTCAATGCTCGTTTTACCCAGTCTCCTTTGATTCCTTCAGTCCCAGGTGCTTTTTCCAGCTTCTTCTTGAAATCATAGTGTTTTGGCCTCAGTTGTTTTCCGTGTTAGCAGATAACACAGGCTCATCTCTCTTTGGTGAAAGCGTTTCTCATCATTATAGCCCTAAATGGTTTTTCTGATTACCCGTAGATTTTGATCCCTAGTTCTGGACTCCCCTGTCATTGAGAATATCCTTCCTATATCTACCTTGTTCAGTCTTGTTAAAATTTTATAGGTCTCTGAGATTCTCCTTCAAACTTCCGAACCCCAGCAACAACTTTGAAACAAACAGGAAATGCTTAAAAAACATGTCTGGTGATAAAGTGACAGTACAGGAGTAAACTTTAAACGAAGCTATAGACTTTTGTCGGCATCTATGAACAGCTGAGGTACTGTGGCATGTATAATTGGGGAGAGCTGTTGGAAAAATGATCATCTAAACAGCTGTTGGTTGCTGTAGAGTCGTGGTGCTATGATGCAGTTTACAAAACTGAATTAAGTACATGTAAATTGATGACTGATTTGGAATGACTGTTTGGGCAATGAAGAACAAACCAGGTTTTCTATGGGTCATCAATTTATATGTTTTGAATCAAGTTTAAACATGTTATGATACAGCTCTGGAGCAGATGGAACTTGAAAGGAACCTTCTAGCCCAGAGGTAGAAACTCTACTGTGACATCTGGATAGTCGATTTAAGAGAATCGCCTACCTTATCTGAATGCCTTGCCATCCTGCAGTTCGTTTGGTCTAATTAGCATTGATCCCTTCTAAGTCAAGACTAACATTGTAGCACTGTTCTTTAAGCTATGGTTTAAGGAAACAAAAATAAATCTTGTTGTGCATAATTATCATTTAATAAAATCAGTGCTTATTGTCAGTGTGTTAGGGAAGATCCCAAAGTTCTGAAAATCTGACCAAATGGCCATAGAGTACGATTTCAAACAAAAATGAATTTAATTGTTTATTGGACTTTGCTTGGGATGACACCATTGGTCCTTGTTAGGGTGGGAGTAAGCACAACCTCTTTCTTCTGATAGTCACAGTGTGACCCTCATAGAAGAATGCTGTCTCATATAATCAGATAATGTGAACAGGATTAGACTCAGCTCTATTCTTTCCCTGTCCCACTTTGTCTGTTCTGTGAGATAAAGATTGCTTATTGGGGCCAGATATGGTAGGGGGTACTTTGTTGGTAATTGTGGTTTCTTGAATAGAGACATTAAATCTAAATTCATGTGAATTGAGAAAATGGTAAAGGCTGGATGGCAAACAGTTAAGGCAGTAAGACCATAAGGTATGGGAACCATTCAACCTAAAGGGTTGTCCCTACACTCTGAGGCTGTGTCCTCGGGTCCTAAGATCTCCTACTAATGGAAACTTCTCCATGTCCACTCTTATCCAGGCATGTCAGTATCATATAAGATACAATCAGATCCCCCTTCCTTCTTCAAAACTCCATTGAGTACAGAGTCTGAGTCCTCAACTGCACCTTATTTGACAAGCCCTTCATCATCGGATCATGCTTGTAAGCCTCCTGCGGACCTCTTCCGACACCAGCAGATCTTTCCTTAGGGGACGAGACAATGGCCTAATGATATAATTGCTGAACATATATTAATCCAGAGACCCAGATAATGTTCCAGGGACCTGGGTTCAAATCCCACCATGGCAGATGATGGAATTTGAATTCATTAGAATATCCAGAATTAAGAGTCTAATGATGACCATGAATTCATTGTCGATTGTCAGAAAAACCCATCTGGTTCACTAATGTCCCTCAGGGACTGAAATTGCCACCCTTACCTGGTCTGGCCTACATGTGGCTCCAGACCCACAGCAATGTGGTCGACTCTGAACTGCCCTCTGGTCAATTTGGGACGGGCAATAAATGCTGCCTAGCCAGTATGTGAATGAATAAAGAAACTGAATAAAGTAAAATTTAGGACCCAGAACTGCTTACAACATTCCAAATGTGATCTGACCAGGACCTTATGTAGCATCAATAAGTCATCACTGCTGTGGTTTTCTAGCCTTCTTGAAGTGAATGCCGACATTGCATTTGTCTTTGTAACTGCCAACTGAACACAGGCCCTGCTCGTCACCAACTGCTATCCTGAAAAAGACCACTTCATCCCGACTCTCTGTCTCTCACTAGTCAGCATATCCTCTATGCATACCAATACCTTGCCCCAATACCATGGGCTCTGATTTAGCAACCTCCTGTGTGACACCTTGTTAAAGGCCTTCTGGAAATCCCAAATAGATCATGTCCACTCCTTTGTCTGATGTGCTCGCTACCTCCTCAAAGAATTCAAACAGATTTGTCAGGCATTACCTCCCCTTGACGAAGCCGTGCTGACTGTCCTATTTTGTCAGGCACTTCCAAGTACTTTGCAATCTCATCTCAAATCTTTCTAATGACTCAGGTGAGGCTAACTGGCTCATAGCTTCCTGTCATCTGCTTGATTTTATTTACAGCCACAGTGGAATGGTTTCTTTTTTCTAAAAAAAAGAGATCTCTTTGTGGTGGGCTGTTTGGAAGAACTTAGAAAAAATTATACCTCATAAGCTATCCAATCATTCAATGTATACACTTTTTTTGACTAAATATGGGCTCCAGTAAGTTCAAGGGGGGAACAGAGAGGAGGCATTTAGTCCAGTTGACTATTTAAGTGAGGCAATGCAGTTGTATCTATAATAATTTCAGTTGTTTAACAATATTAAGAATATATGAGAATACAATTGGTAAAACAATGCATGCGCGCATTTCTCATTGTGCTGCAAATGACGGAGGTGTTTAACTGCCTACCATGAGAAAACTAGTGACTGAGTATTACAAGCTCTATAAGTACAGAAAAGTGAGAGTCTGCTGTATGAGTATTGTCTGTAACCACAGATAGCATGGTGACAGAAAATCATATATTTGTTTGGGATGATTATTTAATAGTATAGCTTAGAATTAATATGTCATCCAAATGTTTTGGTTTATTTTACACGTAGTGTAAACAATGTATCTGCTTATTAATTGAAAGTATGACTGACGTACCTAACAGAAGCTGCATCAGAAATATACCTTATCTAAAGGAGAAGTAATGTCAAACCAAAATGGTGCATCTTGGATCTTAAAGCAATAAAATAACAGATTGTTTATAGCTTGGAGTTTCTCTGAATTATCAGCTCCTGCATATTTCCTAGCTCTGTGATTGGCGGGCAACTGGAGGAAAAGTACAGAGGTCACTATTGTATTGTAAGCACACAACTATATTCTTGTAATTGTCATTTGCTGTATATGCTGCAAACACTTCAAAGATTTCTTCCCAACACTGATCGTTGATAACAGGAAGGCTCTGTTGAGTCTGACCAGTCCATGCGCTGGGATAAAGACATTGCAGCTTGAACAGCTTGAAGATCACACACTCTTTCCAAAAAACAGGTTGTGACTTGGTTTTACTTGAAGGTGAATCTTGGAGTAGCAGATTTATGCTTTACCATGAACTCTTAATATTAATTCCAGTAGAAACCTTGAGTTTTAGAAGAGTGCAATTCTGCGTTTGGCAGTTTTATTTTATCTGGAACTGCTTGCTTTGCACATATTCAAGTCTAAATGGATGTAAAGGTGGAAAGAATGGATCTGGCAAATACAGAACATAGCCTCTGACAAGCCGACCTTTTAAATCATTTTTCAATGCATGAACTGATGTACAGGCAGCTTGATGGTTGCTACCAGTCACTGATCAACAAAGAATCATAGTGGTAAGGGATTCTCCCTAACATCTGGTAACAGGAACAATTGTATGCATACAATATCTTATAGCTATTTAATTTAACAGCCAAGACCTTCCCACCTATCTTTAAAAAAAAACTGGTTTTAGTGCTGCTCATTTGATTTAACATTCAGATTTGGATGACCCAGTCAGGGGGCAGTCCGCACTTACTCTTCACTTGCTGGTTATATAACCTGTAGATGTTCCAGTATAGGTACAATGCGAACATTTACTCAGCAATGTGGAAAATTGCCTTGGCGTATCCTTTTCACAAAACAAGAGGATAAAACCAACTTGGCCAATTATCACTGAACAGTTTACCTTCGATGATCAATAATGTAATGGAAGACATAATCAAAAATGCTGTCAATCAGCACTGCTTTGCAAATAACCTGCTCAGTGACCTTCAGTTTGTGTTTTACTAGGGCCATTCCAGGTCCTGACCTCATTTGGGCCTTAGTTCAAAAGTGGACTAAAAAGCTGAATTCCTGAAGAGAGATGAGAATAGATGCCCTTGTCATCGTGGCCTCATTTGACTGGGCGTGTTATCATAGAACCAGAGAAAAACTGGAATCAGCAGAAATCAGAGGAAAATACTCCAGTTGCAGTCTTACTTGATACAAATGGAAATGTTTGCGGTTTTTGGTAATCAATCATCTCAGCTCTAGGATATTTCTGCAGGAGTTCCTTTGAATGGTGTCCTAGGCCAACCATTTTCAACTGCTTCATCAATGGCATTCCTTCAATCATAAGGTTAAGTGGGAGGATAATTACTATTGATTGGAGCATGTGCAGCACCATTTGTTACTCAGAATTTGAAATAATCCATGTCTAAATTCAGTGAGGAGTGAATAATATCCAGTTTTGATCTGACAAGTGCCTTCACATCCCAGAAGTGCCTCAGAACCATTTCCCTTGAGATTCAATGGCATGAGCATTACTGAAGCCCCCACTATCAAAGTCCTTCGGGGTACCTTGCCTAGAAACTGAACTGGACAAACCATATAAATACAGTGGCTAGAAGACCAAGTCAGACAGTAGGATTCCTGCAGTGAGTAACTCTCCAAAGCCAGTTAGCCACCAATAAGGCGTTAGTCAGAAATTTCTGGAGAAAGTGAGCAGTTGTGGCAGCATTTGTACAGAGAAAACAGAGTTAACTTTTTGGTTCCAGTGACCCTTCTTCAGAACCTTTCTTCAGGATTGTGATGGAATGCTCCTCACTTGACTGGATGAGTGCAGTCCCAGAAACACTCAAGGAGGTGCACACCATCCAGGACAAAGCAGCCTGCTCGATTCGACCTACACCCACAAACATTTACTCCTTCCACCATCGACGCACAGTGGCAACAATGTGTAGAATTTATAAGTTGCTTTGCAAACATGTACCAAGGCTCCTTAGGCAGCACCAGCCAAACCTATGACCCCTATCATCTAGGACAGGGACAGCAGATACAATGGAACACTGCCAATTGCAAGTTCTCCATCAAGCCACTCACCATCCTGACTTCAAAATATATTGCTGAATCTCCACAGCAAAACTTAGGGTAGTGAAGTCTGCTGCAACTCCTGGGTAAACTGAACCCCTGACTCACCCAGTACTGAATGGTAGTGGACAATTAACAGAGCTAGGAGGTGAAGGCTCCATGGTTATCCGTATACTCCACAATGGAGGTGTCCTGCATGTCAGTGCAAAAGGCAAGACTGAAGTATTTGCCAGATCTAGCTCAGCCTCCTCCTAGATCCCCAGCATCACATGCCAATCCACAAGCAATTCAATTCATTCCACGTAATATCAAGAAAAACCTGAAGATATTGGATGCTGTAAAGGTTGTGGGTTTTAACAGAATTCAGGCACTAATATTTAACATTTGCTTCAGCATTAGCCTTGCTTCTAGCTACAACACTGGCTTCTACCTGACAGTGGAAAATTGTCCAGGTATGTCCTGTACACAAAAAGCAGGATGAATCAACACAGCCAATTACCACCTTATCTATCTACGCTCAATCATCAACAGTGCTTGTCAAGCAGCCCTTGCAGAAGAATAATCTACTTATTTATATTCAGTTTGTGTTTCGCCAAGGCCAAGCTGTTATCCTTACAACGAACAAAGACAACAAAGAACAAAGAAAATTACAGCACAGGAACAGGCACTTTCGCCCTACAAGCCTGTGCCGATCCAGATTCTGTCTAAATCTGTTGCCTATTTTCGAAGGATCTGTATCCCTTTGCTCCCTGTCCATTCATGTATCTGTCAAGATACATGTTAAATGACACTATTGTGCCCGCCTCTGCATTCTATGCACCCACCACCTTCTGCGTAAACAACTTTCCACGCATATCTCTCTTAAACTTTTCCCCTCTCACCTTACTATTACTTTAGTCTAAACATGGACGAAATAACTGGATTCAGAGGCAGAGGTGAGAATGAGTGACCTTGACATCCAGGCCACCTTTGAGCATGGCATCAAAGAATTCCAGCAACATTAGAGTCGGTGAGAATCAGGAGGGAAGCCCTCTGCCAGTTGGAATCATTCCTGGCACAATGGAAGATAGTTGTGTTTGTTGGAGGCCAGTTATCCCAGCTCCAGGACAATGCTGCAGGAGTTCCACAGGGTATTGTCCTCACCCCAACCATCATGCTAACTTTTGCACAATGTTCAACACCATTTGTGTTACTTAAACACTCAGCTTGTCTTGGTAGCTTTCAAAGTGGATATATAGGACCTTTAAATCGCCGAAATCAACATTTGCTGCTGAAAAAGGGGTGCGATTTCCATCCTGATCTTCTTGTTTTCATGGATTCCTGGATTTACCCACGCTGGTTAGGAAGAGAAAGCTGCTGGCTAGGAGATTTGCTGACTTGACTAAAGATGAGTTCTATTTTTTGGTCTGCTCACGTCCAGAATCAAGGTTTCTGATCTTGATTGGAAAATCTAGGCCAGTATTTTAATTATGGTTAAAAAAAATGACAGTTCCATCATTTAAATGGGGAAACTGCTGTTAGTGAATAAATCTGTACGCATGGTTCAGCCACTCATGTCCAGAAGGTCATTGTCCTGAGAGAATAAACTTAACTGGTGGAGTGTAACCCTGAATGATGTTGCATTGAACATATGAATAATTGACATGTGATAAATATAATATGCTTGTGAGCACAGGTAACTTTGGATCCATGATTCCTGAAGCTAAGATTAAGCTTTCTTTGCCTCACATATGGATCTGTCATGGACTAATAGAGGTTGATTAGTCTATTTATTCGGTTATACTTTTATACAACCAGAATAAAGGAATGTGAATAAAACGGTTCATGATATTTTTCAATTATCTAGCAATTG
Organism: Stegostoma tigrinum; assembly: GCF_030684315.1. Lineage (NCBI taxonomy): Eukaryota > Metazoa > Chordata > Chondrichthyes > Orectolobiformes > Stegostomatidae > Stegostoma > Stegostoma tigrinum. The sequence continues at coordinate 81,412,051 of NC_081356.1, forward strand.
GTAAGTTCTTTTCACATATTGTCCTTAATCTGCTGCCTGAAACATAGTTGCTCCTGTAGTTTTACAATCCTGTTAAATGTTTATTAATACATTTTAAAGGAAGAAAAGTAACCCACTTCCAGGCAGAATATTTAGTCAGGTCTGATTTAACACCTGAAATAGGTGTCTTGTTAAGGAACCTCAGATTAGGAGGCATGATGCTCCTTTCAATGCAGGGCTCTTTGAAAAGGATTGGATATTTTGTGCTGGAGTCCAGCAGATATCATTGCTGGAACAATTTTGCACACAGCTTCAAATATTGTTGGGCAGACTATATTTATGTTTTATATCACCTTAGTTTAGGGCTTCAAGCATAGTGATGTTTCTAGGATATTTGCTTTAATTCGCTTCAATTCTGGAACATGACAAGTGGGTTTCTAACATGTTCAACTGACTGGAGCATAATGTCTATTTGAGCACCACAGTTCAGGAAAGATGTAAAGGGAATGGAGAATGTAGAAAAGATGTATGAGAATAGCTCCAGGATTGAGAGAATTCATTTTTATTGAAGAGAGAAGTTGGAATAGAATTACCATGGTGCTGAAGGAGACTAGCCATTGTACCTGCACTGTTTGCTGAATAAGCGTCATGATTTGAAACCATTCTCCTATCCTTTCATCACAACCCTTTAATAATTATCAAATCCCTTTGTGAATGGCTCCTTTCAGTCTATCTCAATTGATCTTCCAGGTAATTCTCATTAGTAAATGTTGAGGCATGATTTGATAGAATGCTCAAACTTGTCAAGGGCTCTGGAGAGATTAGATGCTGAGAAATAATTCTCAGTGGTGAAAGAATCAAGTACCAGAAGGCACTGATTTAAGATGAATTGCAGGAGATCCAAATGTCACATGAGAGAACCAGTTTTCACACACCAATTGTTTAGGATCTAGAATGCAATTCCTGAGACTGTGATGAAGGTAAATTCATTCCTGGTTTTCTGAGGAGAAAACATTTGAAGCGTTACATGGAAAAGATGGAGTACGAGGAAGTTAGTTGCTGCTGAAGTTCGTTGGGACCAGACCCAGTCGGCTGAAAACTACCTCCTGTGCTGCTGCAATTCTATATTTGAATCGAGCAAGAGACATCTTGTGAAGATGGAAAGCTGGGTTTGAATATATTTACGAGACATTTAAGTTAAAACACCACTCATGACAAAAGCTTTTAAAGACAAAAAAAGTTGAATGTCAATTTCTATTTCTTCAAAAATTTCTAAAATGTGAAAATGAAGACAGACTCCAAGTTTATCTGAAGGTACAATTTAATTAGAATCATTTAATTTTATTCTACAAAAATAAACCATTTGACCTTGTTGCTGGGTCCAAGAAGCTGCCTGGCTTGACCCATTCTTCAGCCCTTTCTCGATAGCCCTCTAAATTCTTCACTTTCAAATATATGTCCAGCTGTCTTTTGAAACGTAGAACATAGAAAAGTACAGCACAGTGCAGGCCTTTCAGGCCACGATGTTGTGCCGTGGATTAATCCTAATCCAAAAATAAAATAACCTAACCTACATTCCCCTCAATTCACTGCTGCCCATTTGCATGCCCAGCAGTCGCTTAAATGTCATTAATGACTCTGCTTCCATGACTACCACTGGCAAACTATTCCATGCGCTCACAACTCTGGGTGAAGAACCTCCCTCTGACGTCTCCTCTCTATCTTCCTCCTAACACCTTAAAACTATGACCCCTCGTGGCAGTCACTCCCACTCTGGGGAAAAGGCTCAGGCTATCGACTCTGTCCATACCTCTCATTACCTTGTACAACTCGATCAGGTCACCTCTCTTCCTCCTCCTGTCTGGTGAGAAAAGTCCGAGCTCAGTCAACCTCTCCTCGTAAGACAAGCCCTCCAGTCCAGGCAGCATCCTGGTAAACCTCCATTGCACCCTCTCCAAAGCCTCCACATCTTTCCTATAATAGGGTGACCAGAACGGGACACAATATTCCAAGAGTGGTCTCACCAGGGTTTTGTAGAGCTGCAGCATAGCCTCGCGGCTCTTAAACACAATCCCCCTGTTAATGAAAGCCAAAACACCATATGCTTTCTTAACAACCTTATCCACTTGGGTGGCAACTTTGAGGGAGCTATGCACTTGAACACCAAGATCCCACTGTTCCTCCACACTGCTGAGAATCCTGCCTTTAATCCTATATTCAGCATTTAAGTTCGACCTTCCAAAATGCATCACTTCGCGTTTATCCAGGTTGAACTCCACCTGCCATTTCTCAGCCCAGCTCTGCAAACTGTTAATGTCTTGCTGAAGCCTGCAATAGCCCTCGATACTATCAACGGCACTTCCAACATTTGTGTCATCAGCAAACATACTAACCCACCGCTCAACCTCCTCATCCAAGTCATTTATAAAAACTACGAAGAGCAGAGGCCCAAGAACAGAGCCCTGTGGGACACCACTCAGCACTGACCTCCAGGCAGAATACTTAGCATCTACAACCACTCTCTGCCTCCTGTCAGCCAACCAATCCTGAATCCAGACAGCCAAATCACCCTGTATCCTATACCTCCTGACTTTATGAATGAACCTGCTGTGGGGAACCTTATCAAATGCCTTGCTGAAGTCCATGTACACCACATCCACTGCTCGATCCTTGTCAACCTGTCTCGTGACCTCCTCAAAGAACTCAATAAGATTTGTGAGGCATGACCTGCCCCTCACAAAGCCATGCTGACTCCCTTTAATCACGCTATGCTTTTCCAAATAGTCATAAATCCTATCCCTCAGAATTCTTTCCAAAAGCTTGCTTGCCACAGACATGAGAATGATTGGTCTGTAATTTCCAGGGATTTTCCTATTCCCTTTCTTGAAAAGAGGAACAACATTTGCCTCTCTCCAATCTTCTGGTACGACTCCCCTGGAGAGTGAGGAAGCAAAGCTCTTCGCCAGTGGCTTAGCAACCTCCTTTCTCGCTTCCCGGAGTAACCTAGGATAATTCTGGTCTGGCCCTGGGGACTTACCAATCTTCATGTTTGCCAAAATTTCCAGCACATCAACTTCCTCAATGTCGATCTGTTCAAGCCTGTTTCCCTGCTCCTCAAAGTTCTCATTCACAACAAGGTCCCTTTCCTTAGTGAAAACCGAAGCAAAAAACTCATCTAGGGCTTCCCCTATCTGCTCAGACACCACACACAATTTCCCTATGCTATCCCTGATCGGCCCTACCTTCTCCCTGATCATGCTCTTATTTCTCACGTGTGAATAAAATGCCTTTGGGTTCTCCCTAATCCTTTCTGCCCTCTCCTGGTCCTCCTCAGCCCACTTTTGAGCTCCTTCCAAGCAAGCCTGTAATCTTCTAAAGCTGTGCTAGACCCTTGCTTCCTCCACCTTAAATACGCTGCCTTTTTCTTTATGACGAGAAGCACCTCTGTTCCCGTTATCCAAGGCTCCTTAATTTTACCCCTTCTTACCTGTCTCAGAGGAACAAATTTATGCATCACTCGCAACAACTGCTCCTTAAACAGCCTCCACATGTCTGTTGTGCCCTTTCTGTGGAACAATTGCTCCCAATCTGTACTTCCCAACTCCTGCCTAATAACGTCATAGTTTCCTTTTCCCCAGTTATATATCTTCCCCTGGTAAGTGCTCCTTTCCCTCTCCATGGCTATGGTAAATGTGAGGCTGTTGTAGTCACTGTCGCCAAAGTGTTCTCCCACCACGAGATCTGACACCTGTCCTGGCTGATTGCCGAGCACCAAATCCAAAATGGCCTCCCCCCTCGTCGGCCTGTCTACATACTGAGTAAGGAAACCCTCCTGAACACACCTGACAAAAACGGTTCCATCCAAAGCATCTGCACTAAGGAGGTTCCAATCAATATTGGGAAAGTTGAAGTCACCCATAACAACAACCCTGCTACGTTTGTACTTTTCAACAACCTGCCGGCCTATGAGTTCTTTGATCTCCCGACTGTTATTTGGGGGTCTGTAGAAAATCCCCAATGAGGTGACTGCTCCCTTGCTGTTCCCAATTTCCACCCATACTGACTCAATCGACAAACCTTCCTCGGCAACCTTCGTTTCTCTTGCTGTGATACACTCTCTGATTAGCAACGCTACACCCCCTCTTTTGTCCTCCTCCCTGTACGTTTTAAATGTTCGAAACCCTGGAACATCTTAGCAACCATTCCTGCCCCTGTGAAACCCACGTCTCCGTTATGGCCACAACGTCATAGTCCCAGGTGCTGATCCATGCTCTAAGTTCGTCACTCTTATTTCTGACACTCCTTGCGTTAAAGCAGACACATTTTAACCGATCTCTTCATTCTATTACTTGAAAAACCTTCCTGGTAGATTCACTGCATCCTGCTACTGCTATGAACTCAAACTTCCTATGAAATCTCACTCCACTACTCTCTTAGGCAGCACATTACAAATCCTAATGACTCTGAGTAAAAAATTTCTCCTTATCTCATTCTTAACTGTCTTGCTAGCAATCTTAAAATTGTGACCCCTAGTTAGTGACATATCAACTGGAGGAAACAATATCCTTCCTTACCCTCGCTAATACGGTGCAGAGCTGGATGAACACAGCAGGCCAAGCAGCATCAGAGGGGCAGGAAAGCTGACATTTTGGGTTGAGACGCTTCCTCAGAAGCTTTCCTGCTCCTCTGATGCTGCTTGGCCTGCTGTGTTCATCCAACTACACTGTGTTATCTCAGATTCTCCAGCATCGGCAGTTCCTACTATCTCTCCTTCTTTACTCTGTCAAAATTGTTCATAATTTTGAATACCTCAATAAGCTGACCTCTTCAGATTCTCTGCTCCAAGGAAAATCAGCCCAATTTCTTGATCCTTTCCCTTTATATATAATCCATCATTCCTGGTATTATTCTTATAAAGCTCCTTTGAACTCTCTTTTTTACATTCTACTTCAAATAAAGTGCCCAGAATTCAACGCAGTAACTCAAATATGGTCTGACCAATTATTTGTAGTGGTGTAACTTTACTTCCTTGCTGTTATATTCTGTGCCTCTATTTACAAATCCAAGGAGATTATAACCTTTCTTAACAACTGTTTTAATTTGCCTGGTCACCTTCAGAGAATCATGAATGTTAATGTTGAGATCCCTCTTGCATCTGTACTCCCCTCAGTGTTGTACCATTGACACTGTATTACCGCTCCATATTTCTTCTACCAAAATGCATTATTGGACATGTGTTTACTGTTGCACTCTTTTGTATATTTAGTTATAATTTTACAATTGCTTTGTAGTATTTGATGCTGTACCTTAAAGCTCCATTCCTTCCCTGATAATAAAATGTGAGGCTGGATGAACACAGCAGGCCAAGCAGCATCTCAGGAGCACAAAAGCTGACGTTTCGGGCCTAGACCCTTCATCAGAGAGGGGGATGGGGGGAGGGAACTGGAATAAATAGGGAGAGAGGGGGAGGCGGACCGAAGATGGAGAGCAAAGAAGATAGGTGGAGAGGGTGTAGGTGGGGAGGTAGGGAGGGGATAGGTCAGTCCAGGGAAGACGGACAGGTCAAGGAGGTGGGATGAGGTTAGTAGGTAGCTGGGGGTGCGGCTGGGGGTGGGAGGAAGGGATGGGTGAGAGGAAGAACCGGTTAGGGAGGCAGAGACAGGTTGGACTGGTTTTGGGATGCAGTGGGTGGGGGGGAAGAGCTGGGCTGGTTGTGTGGTGCAGTGGGGGGAGGGGATGAACTGGGCTGGTTTAGGGATGCAGTGGGGGAAGGGGAGATTTTGAAACTGGTGAAGTCCACATTGATACCATATGGCTGCAGGGTTCCCAGGCGGAATATGAGTTGCTGTTCCTGCAACCTTCGGGTGGCATCATTGTGGCAGTGCAGGAGGCCCATGATGGACATGTCATCAAGAGAATGGGAGGGGGAGTGGAAATGGTTTGCGACTGGGAGGTGCAGTTGTTTGTTGCGAACTGAGCGGAGGTGTTCTGCAAAGCGGTCCCCAAGCCTCCGCTTGGTTTCCCCAATGTAGAGAAAGCCGCACCGGGTACAGTGGATGCAGTATACCACATTGGCAGATGTGCAGGTGAACCTCTGCTTAATGTGGAATGTCATCTTGGGGCCTGGGATGGGGGTGAGGGAGGAGGTGTGGGGACAAGTGTAGCATTTCCTGCGGTTGCAGGGGAAGGTGCCGGGTGTGGTGGGGTTGGAGGGCAGTGTGGAGCGAACAAGGGAGTCACGGAGAGAGTGGTCTCTCCGGAAAGCAGACAGGGGTGGGGATGGAAAAATGTCTTGGGTGGTGGGGTCGGATTGTAAATGGCGGAAGTGTCGGAGGATAATGCGTTGTATCCGGATGTTGGTAGGGTGGTGTGTGAGAACGAGGGGGATCCTCTTGGGGCGGTTGTGGCGGGGGCGGGGTGTGAGGGATGTGTCGCGGGAAATGCGGGAGACGCGGTCAAGGGCGTTCTCAATCACCGTGGGGGGGAAGTTGCGGTCCTTAAAGAACTTGGACATCTGGGATGTGCGGGAGTGGAATGTCTTATCGTGGGAGCAGATGCGGCGGAGGCGGAGGAATTGGGAATAGGGGATGGAGTTTTTGCAGGAGGGTGGGTGGGAGGAGGTGTATTCTAGGTAGCTGTGGGAGTCAGTGGGCTTGAAATGGACATCAGTTACAAGCTGGTCCATTCCTTCCCTGTTTGCTCTGACTATACTGTAGTCCTTTAAATGATTTCAATATCTTACCTGTGACAAGGGCCTTTCTTTGTGTCGTGTCACTTTAAATAGTAATATTATTTAGTGACACATGGTGATTTTCGGTCAAAATCATAGAACTTTCTTCTTAACTTCACTTTGGATGTTTGTACACCTCAAGGACTGCAGCTGTTTAAGAAAGCAACTCACCACTGGGCAATTGGGGATAAGCAGTAAATGTTGGCCCAGTCAGCAGTACCAGTATCACTGTTTTTAATATGTAAGCTTTAGCGTGACTACCATTGCAGTTCTTAACTGCAGAGCATAATAGCCAAGGCTAATCCTGTCCTCTCTAAACATGCACACTTTTAGCAGGGACTGTAGGTTAATTGCTGTTTTAATCCTATTCTTAATTTAGCATAAAGGACAAGTGCACTCATGCCAGTGTTTCAGGTGAGATAAATTAAGAGTTGATACCTTAGATCTCAGAGCACAGGTTCAGTTCAATCTCCCTGATCTCTATGAGTTATGTCACTGCTTGATAATCTTGCTCAACCATCTTTGGAGTCATGGCATTTTGCTTCTAAGTTTTAAGCCAATATTAACTGAAAACATGCTGATGTAATTGCAGTTGTTTCAAATATATTTGCCATCCAATAGATTTATGTTGGTTGAGTGGAAGGAAAGCTGGAACTTCGAGTATGTTTAAAACAAAATGACATCCTGTTATAAATCACAATGTCACTTCCAACTCAACATGGATGCACATTGAATGCATGACCACCATCCTAACCAAATATATTAATAACATTAGTCTTACTAATGCTGAACAGGGAGGTACAGCACCATTAGTTGTGAACTAATATAATATTTGATTATTACACTCCATCATATCTTACCCTTTTGAAAGGGTAACAATATTCTTGTGACATATTTAAATATGGTTTGATGGTAAAGCAAGTTTCATTTGCCTGTGGAATTCATCAATGTATTGCTTTAATTCCTCGAATCACACACTGGTCATCCAAATTTGAGTAAAAATATATGGTAGGAGAGAGATTTGAACAGCTAAGTAGAGCAACTGTATGTCAATGACTGCTGAATGGCATTCAAATATTGTACATGCTTAGAATTTTACAATCAAATCTTAGCCAACTTCGGCCTAGCCGAACTCGCCCTCACCCTCAACAACTTCTCTTTTGACTCCTCCCACTTCATACAGACTAAGGGGGTGGCCATGGGCACCCGCATGGGCCCCAGCTATGCCTGCCTCTTTGTAGGTTACGTGGTACAGCCCCTCTTCCGCACCTACACAGGCCCCAAACCCCACCTCTTCCTCTGCTACATTGATGACTATATCGGCGCCGCCTCTTGCTCCCCAGAGGAGCTCGAACAGTTCATCCACTTCACCAACACCTTCCACCCCAACCTTCAGTTCACCTGGGCCATCTCCAGCACATCCCTCACCTTCCTGGACCTCTCAGTCTCCATCTCAGGCACCCAGCTTGTAACTGATGTCCATTTCAAGCCCACCGACTCCCACGGCTACCTAGAATACACCTCCTCTCACCCACCCTCCTGCAAAAATTCCATCCCCTATTCCCAATTCCTCCGCCTCCGCCGCATCTGCTCCCACGATAAGACATTCCACTCCCGCACATCCCAGATGTCCAAGTTCTTCAAGGACCACAACTTTCCCCCCACAGTGATCGAGAACGCCCTTGACCGCGTCTCCCGTATTTCCCGCAACACATCCCTCACACCCCGCCCCCACCACAACCGCCCAAAGAGGATCCCCCTCGTTCTCACACACCACTCCACCAACCTCTGGACACAACGCATCATCCTCCGACACTTCTGCCATCTACAGTCCGACCCCACCACCCAAGACGTTTTTCCATCCCCACCCCTGTCTGCTTTCCGGAGAGACCAATCTCTCCGTGACTCCCTTGTTCGCTCCACACTGCCCTCCAACCCCACCACACCCGGCACCTTCCCCTGCAACCGCAGAAAATGCTACACTTGCCCCCACACCTCCTCCGTCACCCCTATCCCAGGCCCCAAGATGACACTCCACATTAAGCATAGGTTCACCTGCACATCTGCCAATGTGGTATACTGCATCCATTGTACCCGGTGTGGCTTCCTCTACATTGCAGAAACCAAGCGGAGGCTTGGGGACCGCTTTGCAGAACACCTCCGCTCAGTTCGCAACAAACAACTGCACCTCCCAGTCACAAACCATTTCCACTCCCCCTCCCATTCTTTAGATGACATGTCTATCATGGGCCTCCTGCAGTGCCACAATGATGCCACCCGAAGGTTGCAGGACCAGCAACTCGTATTCCGCTTGGGATCCCTGCAGCCTAATGGTATCAATGTGGACTTCACCAGTTTCAAAATCTCCCCTTCCCCCACCGCATCCCAAAACCAGCCCAGTTCGTCCCCTCCCCCCACTGCACCACACAACCAGCCCAGCTCTTCCCCTCCACCCACTGCATCCCAAAACCAGTCCAACCTGTCTCTGCCTCCCTAACCTGTTCCTCCTCTCACCCATCCCTTCCTCCCACCCCAAGCCGCACCCCCATCTACCTACTACCCTCATCCCACCTCCTTGACCTGTCCGTCTTCCCTGGACTGACCTATCCCCTCCCTACCTCCCCACCTATACTCTCTCCACCTATCTTCTTTTCTCTCCATCTTCGGTCCGCCTCCTCCTCTCTCCCTATTTATTCCAGATCCCTACCCCCATCCCCCTCTCTGATGAAGGGTCTAGGCCCGAAACGTCAGCTTGTGTGCTCCTGAGATGCTGCTTGGCCTGCTGTGTTCATCCAGCCTCACATTTTATTATCTTAGCCAACTTAGCCTGTTTTTTAGACGTATCTTTTCATGTTTTTAAAATTCTAGCCCCATAGCTGTCATTTCATTACACTTATTTAAATACCACCTCTTCCTACACAATTTGGGAAAATGGTGGTGAACGAACAAAGTTTTTTTAAAATGCTATTTAATTTTGCTATTGCTTATCTTGTAGTAACATTAAATTCTGTGTGATTAATACTTTGCAAGGGATGGTAATTATTGTAAACCATCTATTCTAATCTGCACAAGGGTATGAGAGGTAACTATGGTAGAATAGGTAAAAGTGTGAAGTAAAGTTCAGATATATGAAATCTGAAATAAAAGCAAAGTACTGGAACAGTAAATAAATAACTGTCTGTGGTGAAAGAAGCTTAGCACAATATCCCAGGCCAATGAACTTGTGTGTCAGATTTGGAAAATGTTAGATGGATTGAGAATTGATGTGAGTGATGTGTTGTGGGAAAAGAGAAGTCACAATGAGAGACAATAGGAAGCAAAAGACCTGATCAGATGACGTGCTGATGGCTTCTCAAGAACAAATGGTAGAGGAGAACCTTTTGAAAGTGGAGAAGTTCCTGTGGTCCCAAACTGTATTGGGAAATAGCAGGTGGACCCCACAGGGCAGTTCACCCTGTCAGCTATACACTGGTATAGAATATATATCCCAACGATCGATCTACATTGTATCCCACTCTGGTGCATCCAACATATATTGCCAGCAGTAAATAATCGAAAATACTGGAAATGCTGAATAGGTCAGGCAGCATCTGTGGAGTGAGAAACTGAGTTCAAGTTTCGGGTAAGGTGACCTTTCATTAGAACTGGAAGTAGAAGATCAAGTCTAAAGTTCTTTAGATTTTGGGATGGCATGGTGGCACAGTGGTTAGCACTGCTGCCTCACAACAACAGGGATCTGGGTTCGATTCCAGCCTTTGGTGACTGTCTGTGTGGAGTTTCCAGATTTGCCCTGTGTCTCTGTGGGTTCCCTCCAGGTGCTCCGGTTTCCTCCCAAGTCTAATAATGTGCAGGTTAGGTGGATTGTACATTCTAAAAATAAAATTGCCCTGGAGTGTCCAATGACGTGCAAGTTAGCTGGGCTAGCCACGTTAAAAACGCCATGTAGGGTTATGGAGGTGGAATGCCGTTGGGGAGCAGGTCTGACTGGGATGGCCTTCAGAGGGTTAGTACAGACCCAGAGGCCGAATGGCCTCTTTCTGCGCTGTAGGGGTTCTATGATTCTTAAAGCCAATAGTCAGAGGAGAGGGCTATTTCATGCTGGGTTAAAAGTTGGGGTGGCGTTTCTTCGGCTTCATTGAAAACATATGAAATCCTAATGGGAATAATGATGGGATAAGATCAGTCTCGTCAGTGTAATTTGAAAATGAAATTCAAGCATTATGGATGTTGAAAATCTGAAATAAGCGATGGAGAACCTCAGCTGGTTCTGACCTGTTAAAAAATAGTCATATGGAGTTGAAACATTAACTCTGTTTTCTCTTTACGGATGCTGTCAGATCTGGAGTGTCTCCAGCACCTCCTGTTTCTATTACAATAATTTTACATTCTCGTGGAAAATAACACTCCTGCCATATTACCACTATTATCGGTATGCCTTACTAGCGCATAGCAGAGCCAAAAAATACTACTTAATTTAACATCTTCAAGAGCTTATTCATTTTAATTAACTGTTCCCAATGGTATAGAACAGATTTTTTAAAAAATAGCAGTTACTTACAGTGAAGTCTAAAATATTTTGTTAAATTGCTTGTCATTTTTAAATGTGTTGTATGAGCTAACATCTTTACTGGATCCAACTATGCAAGTAGTTTCCAATCAAGGGATGTAACTATTCCATATCCTGCGAAATGTGCAATTATTCTTCTTTGGTTGAAATGAAATTGAACAATTAAATTTATTGGTCATCTTTGGTGTGGCCTTTTATCTGATTGTAAATTTGTTGCTTGTGCTTAAAATTGGACTTAGGAATCTAATGCAGCCTAATAAATGTGTGGAATAAAAACTGGAAGAGCTGTATAAACTAGCTGGTCTGGCACAAAACTAGTAAATCTTAATTCTTCAGCACTTAAACTTTGGAACCTTGCTTTATTAATACCTGAAAATATGAGGAATAAGTTTCTCTTTAGAGTGTCAAATGAAATGATGAATGAAATAGAACTGGGGACCAGCACAGTTTTGAGACAGCACAAGTTTCTATGCCCTCTGACTCTATATAACTGAAAAAAGGTGATGTTAATGGAATGAGAGTTTGAGTGGCAATGCGTGACACTGTGTGGATCTTAGCTTGCGGTGCAAGCAGCTGTGTGAGGAGCATTGAATGTCTTGAAGATTCCTGTAATCTCGGGTGGGTTCAAAACATTAAGAAGAGGATTTCGGTTAGGACGTGTGTGGAGTTTTTGAAGAAGTCATTTCAGACTCAAAGTGTTAACTCTGTTTCTTTGTCTACAGATGCTGTGAAACTTGCTGGGTTTCTCAGCACTTTCTGCACTTATATAAATGTGCATTCATTTGCAGTCATATGAATTGAGCATGGATATGTTGTGTAATGGTGGCAGCTGGACGAACCAGAACCCAGAGTGCAACCAACTTTTTAACCATGAAAACAAGATAACGAAGTGTGGAGCTGGATGAACACAGCAGGCCCAGCAGCATCTCAGGAGCACGAAAGCTGACGTTTCGAGCCTAGACCCTTCATCAGCTTTTGTGCTCCTGAGATGCTGCTTGACCTGCTCTGTTCATCCAGCTCCACACTTCGTTATCTTGGATTCCCCAGCACCTGCAGTTCACATTATCTCTGATCACACTTTTAACTATGAAAGTCAGTTACTGGACACGCTCAAAGTGTACATTTTAAGATAAGAAGACAACATTTATTGAACGAAAGAGAAAAGCCTTCATTGTGAACACTAGAAAAAAATCAAAATCACATTATTCCTTTTATCCCAGCACTACCCTCAGCAAAGACTCACCACTGTCTCCAGAGTAAAGCTGCTCACTCAGGCTTGCAGTGCTTCAAACAGTTAGCTTTTTGTGTTCTTTCTCAACCAGTTGATCTCCTTAAGGTGCATTAAACCAAACTGCAAGCTAAACTCACTTTGACTTTAACTTTCAAGCAAATACTTGAACTCCTGAAAGACAGTGTCCAGCTGCTTTACCTCCAATCTTTGGTACATCCGCATGTAGAACAATTCACTGATTTCTTGGAGTGTTTTGTCTCTTTGTGTCACTGGGTTCTGGTTACTAGGGGATTGCATGGCTCTTTGTTGTCTTTGACCTTTTTAATTAACTGAACTGTTAACCACCATTTCCACTTCATGTTAGTGTTGTAATACTCAGCAAATGCCTAGAAAGAAACAAGCCTCCAGACCCTTCATTATCAAGCCCAAAATAATTGCCTGGAATGGAGGATTGAAGTTTAATGGAGAGGCTGGATAGGCTGGAACTTCTTTCACTGGAGTGTAGGCGATTGAGGGGTGACCTTATAGAGGTTTATAAAATCATGAGGGGTATAGATAAAGTGAATTGTAGATACTTTTTCCCTAAGGTTGGGGATTTCAAATCTAAAGGGAGTATGTTTAAGGTGAGAGGAGAAAGATTTAAAAAAGACATGCGTGTAATTTTTACTTACACAGTGTGGTTCGTGTGTGGAATGAACTTCCAGAGGAAGCGGTGGATTGGGGTCTAATTTAAAAGTTCAAAAGACACCTGGATAAGTGAAAAAATGAGAAATGTTTGGCGTGAGATGGGCCAAGCACAGGCAGGTGGGACTGGTTCAGTTTAATTTGGGATTACGGTCAGTGTGGACTAGTTGGACTGAAGAGTTTGTTTCTGTGCTCTATGACTCTATAGCTGAAAAAAAATGCAACTAAAATCCACATCTCCCTACTTAACAGAAAAAACACAAAGTTATGCATTTTTCTGAATAGCTGAAAATGCTGTTTTTGTACACTGATGTTAAATTCATTGATAGTAATATTAATGTATACCTCCCATTTAGATATTTTTCTAAACAACTTAAAATATTATTCCATATCTCTGGAGCAAGTGAGACTCAAACTCAAGCCTCCTTGCTCAAAGATAGGGACGTCACCATTGCACCACAAGAATACGTTGGGCCCCCACATCCAGCAAACTGAAAATTGAACATTATAGCCCAGTGATTTAACTGTAATAAAATGTAATTTGGCCTTAGAGTACACCTGGCACCATTATTATTTAGTGTATCTCGGTTATTTTTGTTTTCAATAATCTATTTAAAATCAATGTAAAAGAATATTCTAGAAAATCATGATGCTGGGACTTTTGTTGTCGTCAGATGGATATAACCCCTCCAGCAAATCATAATTCAACGTACAGTATAACATGTGTAGATATCCGTGAACAAAATAAAGATTGTAGGTTGCTTTTGAAATGCCATGACTATGTCATTCTTTGCAAATAAATATGTTCATTTTAATTTCATTCCCTTCATGTCTCTTTAAATATTTCTTCTAAAAACTACTCCTGTTTTTAAAAATTGAGGTACGATGAAGTTGAGTTAATTTGATTGTTTTACTCTTTTATGAGTTACTAAACAGGATTTTCCTGGCAATAAATTGATATTTCATAATTTTGATGCTACTTCAGTAGTGACATCTATTTTAATGATTTCTTCAATTGTTAATTAAGGAATTATGAACTTAATTTTGGCAAGAGTATTTCAATGAGATGTTATATGTATGAAATGCAGTGTGATCTGTGTAAAAAGGAAATGTATTTCATTCTAAAACGAAAAGATGGAACTGAAAGGTGGCACAGTGACTCATTGCATTGAAAACCTAACACGGTACAAAATAGTCTTGGGCAAGAGCTGATATGTGTAATCCTATCAAATAGGGTTTCACTGCTTGATATGGCTCCATAAAGAGATGCTGAGCAGAGGCCAAGCATTCACTTGCAGAGAAGGAAAATTAGAGTGAGAAGCAATCTAAGCCAATTTCAAAGCACTATTCAGTTCCCTTGCCACTGAATCCATCCATTTCCCAAGCAATGATGAAGTTGAACCAGACATTCACAGCCTTCACAGCAAGAGATTGGAAGATTATCAGGGTTAGGTTTGAATGCAGATTTGAGGTTACAAGCAGATCAACCATGATCTATTGAATGGCAGGACAGACCCGAAAGACTGAATGGTCTACTCCTGCACTTAATTTTATGTTCATAGGTTTGTATGTTGAAATGAAAAGGAAAAATATAAAAATGTCTCTGAGTTGAGCTTGAAACTGGAGATCTGTATTATTAATATCACCAACTTCAGTCTCTATAACAGTGCTCAACTCCCACCTGCTCAAGATCATCTGCTGTTGAAAGCCCCGTCCTTACCTTTCTTACCTCTGGACATGACTTCCTACACATTTCAAGCATGGCCTCACATCTTCCATTTTATGACCTCGAGCTTGCCCAAAATTCAGCCGCCAGTGTCCAAACACATTCACCCATCGCCCTTGTCTTCACTGACCTATGTTGACTCCTATACCAGTAGCGCTTCAGTTTTAAATTTTTCATTCTTTGTTTTCAAATAAATGGTAAACCATCTAAATCATTGATTATATAGATTGTGAATAACTGGGGACCTTGCACTGCTCCTTTCAGTAAAATAGCTAATATCACCATAGTCATATCAGAACATAGGACTGACGCTGTCATTAGAGACATTAGAGATGGTAGTTTCACCAGAGGGCCACCGTGTCCAATGCGAAGGGAGAAGTTGAGAAGGAGAGCCTTTCATAGTAACCTCAGCCAGTGCAGGAATTGAACTCATGCTGTTAGCATCACTCGGAAACCAGGCATCCAGACAACTGAGATGATCCCTGTGGTACCCCATCTGCAACTGCTTGCCATTCAGAGAAGACCCATTTATTCCTACTCCTTTTTTCCTATCTGCCAACCAGTTGTTTATCCATCTGAAGATACTAACTCCAGTGCCATGTGCTTTAACTTTATATGCTAATCACTCATGTAGGATTTTGCAGAAAGCCTTCTGAAAGTCCAATGAACCAAATCAACTGGCTCTCTCTCATCAACTCTGAGTTATATCCTTGAGCTGATGTATTCTGTACGGTTCCTTAAAGTCCATATTAATTATGCTTGACCCATGATATAAACCATACTTATTGTTATCATGCAGTGAGCCATCTGTTAACTGAGACAAGGATCTCTTCTGTTTAGATTTACCAATAATCTATCCTTAACCACTATAAATAGGCAGGCTTTGGACACACTATATAAAAAAACTTGGTGCCTGTGATCACTGTCAAACAACCCTTATAGCTAGTATAGCATATCGGCAGAGGTGACACATACCATGATGTGCCAGAAGGTGAAATCTGGCCAAATACCACACCATGGTCTGGAAATCCCCCCAAAAAATTCAGTGACTTCTTATTACCTTATTCTTAAAACTTAAGATCAAGATTCTGTCATCTCCCTTAATGTATCATTTGGTGGGCAGGCATTGAATTTCTTTGATATTTCTCTTATGAAGTGTCCTTAGATATTTTACAATGTTAAAACACTGTATACAATGGGAGATGGAGCTCAGCAGCTGGTTTACTTTGCTGAATTTGGCACATGTCAGTTTTAAATTTGAGTGTGTACTAACGGAGAAATCTGAATAGAGGGTTGTAATGCTCAAAATGTATAAAACTTATGACACAAAGATAATTGTTAAGTGCTTAGCAGGCACAAAATACATGATATGTGCAGTAGTTTAGACGATTAAGCCACAACGTATCAGACCTAAATAACTCAGTAGTACCATTGGCATAAGGGCACTAAGCTTGTCTTGCTTGTTACCACACGTCAGGGTACTGTACGTATTCTACCATTCTTGACATTTCTCAATAAAATAGACATAAATAGGAATAGATTAAACACTTGTCGTTGGACGTTGCTGTGCCCTGATTTCTTTCTTTTTAACCTTCTTTGCCAATAAGATGCAGTGTGCTGAATTAACGTGAAAGCTGCTGAATATAATAGTGGAAATAGGTATCCTGCAGCATTGGTGGCTATTATGATATTTGCCTCCTAAAGTAATGAGCAAAATAATTGTCATTGTCTTCCCCTTCTGTATGTGTAACTACAGTGAATACATTTCAAAAGAAACTCAACACCAATGCCCTGCAAGGCTGTGTACCCAGCCCTCTGCAATACTCCTTATACACTCAAGACTGGTATGAGGTACAACGTGGTTGGTCAATGGGAGGGATGAATCCGGTTGGTGGCTGGAAGAGAGGATCAGAAGGTGGAATGGAAGGGAGGAGGTGGGGCTAGAAGGGGAGTCAGGGGATGAGTGGGAAAGTTATTTGAAATTGGAGAACTCAATGTTGAGTCCTTTGGGCTGTAAGGGTGCCCAGGCAGAAGAAAAGGTGTTGTTCTTCAAATTTGCATTGCAAGTCACTGCCAATGGATAGAAGACCACATTGGGAGCACCATATACCACCTCCCTCACCTCCTTTCAGGACTGCACACTCCCTACCACACTTCTATTTACGGCCCTAAACAGTCCTTCCAAGTGAAACAGAGCTTCACCGGCATCTCCTGCAACCTAGTCTATTACATCCAGTGCTCCCGATGTGGTGTTCTGTACATTGGTGAGACCAAATGTAGACTAAGTGATTGTTTCATCGAGCATCTTCGCCTGGCCTGTAATGGCCAGCCTAATTTCCTGGTCGCTGCCCATTTCAACTCTCTGTCCCACTCCCCCTTCGTCATGTCCATCCTATGCCGCCTCCTGTGTCACAGCGAGTCGAAATGCACATTTGAAGAACAACACCTTGTCTTCCGCCTGGACAACCTGCAGCCTGGAAGAATCAACATTGAGTTCTTCAATTTCAAATAACCTCCCCATCTATATCCTGGCTCCCCTACCAGCCCCACTTCCTCCCTTCCATTCTGACCCTCACTTCCAGCCACCAACCAGGTTGTACCTACTACCAGTGTCCACCTATCACCACCATTCCACCTCCATCCCTTTATCTGTGGCTCCCTCTACCCCACATCCAGTTCTGAAGGAGGTAGATACCTTAAACACTGACTGCTCCTTTTCTCCAAATGCTGCCTGGCTTGTTGTTTTCTTCTAGCCTCCTGAAGTTAAGAAAACTTTCTCACTCTGCAGTTAGTTAAGGTATGGAATGCATTGCCTGGGACTGTAGTGAAGGCAGGTTCAGTTGAAGCATTCAAAAGAACATTAGATGGTGAGTTGGATAAAAGTAATGTCCATCGGTATGTGGGGAAAGCAGATTGATGCTAGGAAATGTAATTCATTTATTGAGCTGGTGCAAGCATGATGGCCCAGACAGCCATCTGCTGTGTCATTATACTTAAGTGATTCTGTAATTATGTGCTTTTTTTATTTAGCTTTGATATTACTTTAATCTTTATAGTTAACCATGGATAGTTGGCCCTCCCTTGCAATTTATATTTCTCATTGAGATATGCTTATTTTGTACATTCTGAAAAATTTCCCTTAAATGTCTGCCCCTGCGTCTCTGTTGACCTATCCTCAACTTAATTTGTCAATGCACTTCAGAAAGCTCTGCTGTCATGCCCTCATAATTCCTTCTATTTATGTTTAGATACTAACCTTGGACTCACTCTCTCCCCCTCAAACTGAATGCAAAATTCTGTCATAATACAGTAGCTGTCCCCCAGGGGCACCTTTACTGTGAGATCATTGAATACTCCAATCTCATTGCATGTCTAGCTTGTCTTTGGTTGGCTGCAGTTTTGTTTTCAAAAGAGTAAAAAAAGTCTGATGAAAGCTTTTAAACCTAAATCAGGGTTGACCCATGTCATACAGCCCGTTAACAATTCTATTTCATCAATGTTGTATAAATGAATGTGTTCCATGACAAGGTTATTATACAAGTATAATAAATTAGTGACCAGACGGTAAGAAGATGTTGAATTCTTTATACAGTGATGATCTTGATAAGAAGTCCTGGCAGTTAGTCAGCATTTTAGTTCAATGCCTGTCATAATGAAATGAGGATTTGGCAAATCTTGTAATATTGATTTGCAAAGTCGTTAATCAGTTTTTTGGTCTCTTAATAATTTCCAGAGAGTATAAATTCTTCATTTTTAAGGTGAGTGTAAGTTGAATAGTAATAGGATTATTCAGGAGTGTATGTGTCTCTACTGGAGAATCTTGTGTCTCTCATGGAAATTGAGTTACAGAGTTCTTGGACGTGATGGTTTTTGGAGCTGTTGTGAGTAGTGGTTATGCAATACTAAAGCTTTTAATGCTGTGGATTATCCACACTATAAAATGGAAACAAATTGATCTGTATGTATTTTCTCTATAAACTTAACAGGACAGAGATCAATTCATATTTAAAACATTTAGAGAAAACAATCTCAAGGTGGTTTCATGAATAGGAGATAGGATTAAAATTTCAAACCAACCAATTTCAGGGATCAATGTGCACATAACTTGTTTACATTTGAAATAATTAATGTTGCACATCTGAATTGATATGCAGAGATTTATCAGAATAAAAATATTTTCTGTACACTGACAGATTTTATAAATAAATTTGCAGTTTCTATTAGATGTTTTTTAATGAAACAAATGTTTAAGTAATTATGGATTGTTTCATGGTTAAAGGCACGAGAATTATGAATGTAGGAAATTATGCTTGTAATAATTGATCAACTATCTCCACAATTCTTGGTTTACATTTAGATCCTTTAATTTGCCACGCAGATTTTGGATAAAATTTTCTTCTGCCTTCATCCCCTGTTAGTGTTCTTGCAAATCCCCATCTGACAATCTTAAAAAGGAAATGTATAATGCATTCTGCAGCCTTGCATCCTCTGCATAAACATCTTTCTCCTGCATTTCTTGAACTAGACTGACTCAAGCATGAGGAACGTGGCATCAGAGGGTGTTCATGAGTGCCTGCAAAGTTCTGAGCTTCCTTTCTTGAGGAGTTGACAGACGGTCACCAAGATATGGGAAATTATTTTCCCAGGGATCCAGCAGAATAAAACAGTTAATAGGTGAAGGACTGTATAGACTTAAGTTTGAGAACAGGGCACAATGCCAGTAGTGCCCTTAATGGTTAATCAAGGTAGAGTTTTCTTTGTTCATTTTTTCATTTATTCTAATGATAATTAATTGTGATATTAATCAAATTTATGTTGTTGATGCTTACTTAGAAACATGAAATTAAGGTTCTGGGGAAGGGATGCCGGGGCTTGATGTGGTAGTATTGTCTGAGACGTGGGAGAATGTTGGCTGTGGGGACCCATTTGCGGTGTTTTGAATAGTGGCAGGATTATTCAGGTGTGTATGAGTGTCTACTGGACAACCTTCTGTCTCTAATGGAAGTTGACTTACAGGATCCTCTGTTTTGGGCCTGAGAGGCATTCAATTAATGTAATGTGGAAACTGCATGTCCCTTGTAGCCAGGACAGTTTGCTGATCATGGGGGACTCTGGAATACGCTCAGCAGGCTATTTCTAATTCTTTGACATTAGGCCATTGCTACAGCATCCTTGCTCTTTTCTTCATGCTTTACTTCCTCCTCCTGACTTCTTCCAAGGAAGAATAGCATTTTAAATACTCCTGAGTACTCCTCACTCTTTGTACTGTCATTTTGTGCAAGTACAGCAATTAGCCACAATACAAGACATGCTCATACTATAGAGCACCAACTGATTGATCAAGACAATTAAAACATATATTCAAGATGCCAACCGTCTTTTGAATACAAGTGTGTGTTAGGACACGTCTCTGTTTGCAGTACCTCTTCGCATCTGTATCTGGGTATCAAACGTGTGTCAGGACCCATCTCTTTAGAGAATAATCCTTATCCTCAGCAAACACCAAGCAAGTCACGATGTTGTCCTGAAGTGATGTGGCATGGGACCCACTTAAGGTAAAGGAATCATGGAGCTGCCCGCAGATTTAAGTGCATGCGTGTAAGCTGCAATTTCTGTGGTCATTCAGTGGAATCTTTATCTGTTCAAGAATTTATTTGGCTGTTGTGCAACACTCCTGATGGCTACCTGATTACAAATGGACTCAGTAGAGCTAAGAGAATCTGTCGATGGCAGAAAATACCAATCCCTTCTGTATCTAGCTGGCCTATTGATCTTAAAAGAACCTTTCAGTTCTCCTGACAAGGATATCCATCACCTGCTTGATAACATGATAAAAAAAAACTGACTACGAAGTGACACCCAAGTCTGCATCTGATCGCTGGGACAACCTGAAGCGTCAAACTCAAGGTGACAGTGACCTTGATGGACATTTTATGTTAAGAGTGTCACACAAATATAAACGTTTATTGATGAAATGCAGCAGAGAAAATTTGTTTGTTAAAGGCAAAATGAGGCCATGAGGGATCTTGTGAGATATGGTAAAGCAGAATCATTACCAAAATCTGCTATATGGAAAAATGGGAGTAGTAATAATAATCTGAATTGTAGAACTGAATGGTAGGTACAGAAGGCAGTAAAGTGGAGGGTGAGTTGCTCAGGCTTGTTGAGATTGGTTGGCTCACCAAGCTGGTTTCTTGTTTCGCAGATGTTTTGTTGCCATGCTGGGTAGCATCCTCAGTGCAGCCTGCAATGAATCGTTGGTATGTTTTCCCACCTGGTTTTTAAACTCTGGAGTCCATTGAGCTGGATTGCCTCACTTCTGGTTTTCCTTCGTAGTGGAATGTATGTGGGGTCGAGTTCAATGTGTTTATTAATAGCATGCTTCGTGGAGTGCCAGGCTTCGAGAAATTCTTGTGCCTGTCTCTGCCTAGCTTGTCCCAGGATTTTGGTGTTGTCCCAGTCAAATAGGTGGTTCTCCTTCTTGTCCGTGTGGATTGAGATGAGTGAGTAATGGTCATGTCTTTTTGTAGCCAGTTGGTGTTCATGTACCCTTGTTAGTTTCCTTCCTGTTTGTCCGATGTAGTGTTTCTCACAGTCTCTGCAGGGGTTCTTGTAGATGACATTGGTCCTGTCCATGGCGGAGAGTGGGTCTTTAGGTTAGGGTCACATTTGGATTCAATGCAGACGTTAAGCAAAGAGCTTACCCAATGTGTGTTTGGTGACTGCGAACTTGAGGAGAGTGCATCAGAAGCAGCGAATATGCTGTATCAGATTGAAAGATGTTTGAGCAAATGACAGTTTTCCTCGAAAGGATTCTCTTAAGATCTGGATTGTGGGAGCAGGAGGTGGTGAAGGGACAGATGCTACATGTTCTGTTCTTGCCTGGGCAAGTACTGTGTCATGGTGAGAGGATGTTGAAGTAGTCAAAGAGTGAAGTAGGTGGTGCAGCGGCAAAAAATCCCTTTGGAATGCTGAAAGAGGTGGGGATATATGCTTGGCAAGTGGCAGATATTGTGTAAGATGATCTATTGAGTGCAGAATCTGATGGATTTTAGTTATCTTAGAGCACCTTGAACTGAAGAGAAAGTAAATCATCCTCCATTCTGAGTTGGACCAAAGGTCCTGTTTCCATGCTGTATGACTCTACAATTAAGTTCCAATTTTTAGTGACCAAAAATTGTTAATCAAAAGTATAACAAAAACAATGTTGCCCTAATAATGAATACTTTTACGAAGTAAGAAGCAGGGAAGAGCTTCAGCTAGCTCCAATGAATAAGAATTAACAAGCAAGTCAAATCAAAATCAAATAAATATTTTGTGTTTTCTTTCTTCATGGTTTGGAATCTAGGGAATCATTTTGCTCCACAAAGTTGCAAGTTAATTAGGTGCAATGTATTTTCATGTATAAAATTTCCTGGCACACATTGATCCTATTTAGCCACTTGTTCAATGAACATCTTAGGTAGCTTTGTGTCCAGTTTTTTTTTCATGCTCTTGGGTAGCACCTTGAAGCACTTTGCAAGGCTGATGGTGTTGTTATAAATACAAGTTGTTCTCTTTGCAAAATAAGTAGTGTACTAAGGTAACAAGGTGTAAAGCTGGATGAACACAGCAGGCCAAGCAACATCCGAGGAGCAGGAAGGCTATAGAGGACCTGGATTTAGTGATTAACTATTTGTCTATGATGTAGCTTCTTAATCAACGGCAATAATGGATTGGGTCATGAATGTTCTCCAATGGTGTCTTGTCATATATAGCCGAGCATAATTAATCTGACGAGTTTGCATTGGGCTTCAAATGTTCAAACGTTTTAAAGTAGCCTTGGTCTTTTATTGTGACCGTTGCTAGCTTTTTGATAATTATCCCAGATAAAAGCAAGCAGCACTGCTTCCCTACCTGGCTGGGGCAAGTTGCTCACCAGTTTTGGAGAACTAAGAATAAAACAAGATAGCGTGTCAACTGCATTAATATCAGCTATGTGTACACCTATCTTCAATCTGTCTTTGTTTATCGAAGATCATAAAGTATTGTTTTATATTTACTTTCCACTACCAATTGAATGTTGGATGCTTGAATATCCATTCGGCTTGTTTTCTTTGCTCTTAGTTGACAGTCTGCGTATGGAGTGATGATCTCCAGAAATTGACAATTTGCCTGCATTTCTTAATGATTAGATAACATATAAGTGAATAGCAAAGAAAATCTATCCTGATGCCTAAACAATGGGCCAATTTGATCTGCACTAACACTTAACAGCGAATTAATCACCCCATGCCTCTTCTGAGGTTTATTTATCTATCAATAACCTTCTGCTTTACGAGATTTTCTTTCATTTTTATGAATATATGGGCACGCATTTCTTTGTGTGCGATTTCCAGTCATTGAAGAAAAAAGACCACAAAGATCCATGGCATTGAAATTAATTATGAACCTAATTTCCACAATTTATTAATGTGACAGAGGAATGCTACATGATTTTTTTCTGTAAAATCAAGTCAATTAGTACACAGGTAAATCTGAAGAGCCTGGAATAGTGGATACTTTAGTCTAACAAAATATTGATGTTTAATAATATGTAACATTTATTTTTTACAATTTCACAGTCTGGAAGGAAGCTTCGCTCATTGTTATATTTGTTGGTCATTCAGTCATGGAGATCAATACAGCCCACAAAAGTTCTTGGCCATTCATTTTCATTTTTTATTTTCAGCGTAAATTTGAATTCAACTTATTAGTGAATAGTGTGACCCAGCAATTGTTTTTGTATGACAGGGCACTATTTCTGTCTTTGACCTTCATGAGAACTGAGATATTACACTAGAAATATTGAGTTGACATCTGCTAGCCAATCAAAACTCTCCAATGTTTTATCTCCATAGGACTGGATTATTTGGGTATGGTATTGTTGTCTAGTTCCTCCTCAAAACAAGTTAGACAACTCCAACTAGAATGTTATGAATGAGTTTTCCCAGGTGTCCCACAGTACCAAAGCGGTCACGTAACTATGAATACAAGCCAGTGTCAATGCAAGCCATTCCCAACCTTATTAGGAAACAAGTTACAATCGCCTTTAAAACTAAACATATTAGCTGTAATCCTATTTGACCCCATAAAGTTACAATACTTCCTGAGTCTCTTGTAGATTTACCCAGTCACGCTGTCTCTGAGTCTGTGAAGCTGCTTCCTCTCTCTCCGTTCCCCCCCACCCCCCTCTCTCTTTCTTTCTCTCTCTGGATAGTCAGCTGGTCTCTGCCTATTGCCATTGCACGTCTCCTTGGAAGGCCTCCAAAAGATTCAAGAGAGGGGTCTGCAGGTAAACCCTGTTTTTATACCTTTATAGATTGTTTTCTGGAACTTTCTATAGTTCTGGCCAATCAGGGAGACACACTTAATGGTTTGAAAGAGTATCAATCATTTGAATGGCTTGCTACTATTTGTTTCTTTGTGCTGCAGGACCTGATGCCTTTCTGTCTGAGCCCTCCATTGTTTGGTGGATAAGTTTTGTCTAGTTTCTCCTTAAAACAAGTTAGACAATACCAACTAGAATGTTATCACTGGGATGTGTCAGTTCAGGATAACTGTTACATTACCTTTTACATTATGCAGTGTTATTAGCACATGGTTGTTGTGTTTGCACTGTGTCTGGTGTGTGGGTTCTGTGATTTCAGTGTTACTTGGCCAATTTACCCAGTATCCCTTGCTATTTGGCCAAGTTAACCATCTGTGTTTTAGCAGCCAGCTGGCTGCTACCTTATAATGTCTTGCTAAATGTCAATGTGGAAAAAAGGATAGGGGCTGGGGTTTGAGCCAATGGATGGGATACTGAAACCCTTGAAGGACGTAGAACCCAACAGGACCATAAAGCAGGGTGTTGACACCTGTCCAACACCAACTTTCTCAGGGAAATTGGCCAGGCTGGTTGTTTGATGTTGGCCCGTTTCACTGCCCATTAAAAGCCTGTGGTGGGATGTGTTCATTATGTGGGCAGTAATTTCTTCAGGACCACAGTTGACTCACTGTGAAGGTGGGGAATGGGGGCTGGTGTAGCCCTGCACGTCCATATCTGATTTAATTGCAGAGGTGTGACTGACGAAAAATAATTGTAATTTAAATGACTATACATGCTGATCCAGCAATGAACAGAAGCCTGTAGATGACTTGCCCTCTGGAGACTTGACAACATGAGGTACACACATTTTGGATTATGTAGGTTGTTGTCAGATTTTCACTTAATATTTAACAGCGTGAAACTGATTGACACTCTCTTTTGAGATGAGATGTTATGGATCGCTGAACTTCTTTTGGAGCAGTTAAAGAAAGAAAAATAAATAAAAGACAATTATGTATGGAGTTCATTAATCTTTATTGAACAATGTTCATCCAGTCCTGTTTCTTGCCGAGATTTTCTGAGCATTGTCAGATTGTTTGTAGTTATTGAAAACAATCAATAAATATGGTTTAAGATTTACTCTAAGTATATTCATCCTGGACTTAGTAATTTCAAAATATTTACTTCTATATGTGCCTTAATGAACTCAACATAATGCAGTGTAGAATTACTACGTTTAAGTAGTTTACAACAGAGACAATAGCATCATCGTCCTGATATATGCTCTCAATCATGTTATGTTTTCAATGTATTCTCAATGAGGATTCATACTTTGTTACCTCAAGCCCCTAGTTTTGATTGTAGTTATATAACAATGCATTTTAGTTGTCCTGTTACTAATTCTAGAAAAATGGAATGGACCACATTTTTGCCTTGCAACAGAATCAGGAATTGAGTTGTTCGTTGCTAAACATAGTGTGACAAAAGGTTTTTACATGTAAATATATTTTTTTAGACAAGTTTGGATTTTTAAACTGCTGTCATATGGTGTTTATCTTTTATTTTTGTAAAGAGGTTTAATAATTAATTGATTTTGACAGGAGAGAGAAGGTGCTGAAAGACATTTTGGGTTTAGAGGAATCAAGGATTGCTTTTAGCTTTTAAAAACAGAAGTCAGTTGTTGACTCCTAGAAAAACGAAATTCTTCAGAGCAGTTAAAGAAATAAATTACCTTAGTGAAAATATTTAGTTGGTGAAATTCCCAATTAGGACTGATTGCAGTGCAGCACTGCAGAAATCTACAGTAATTATTCAAAGCTGAGAAAGTCTGAGACCTTGGTCATGTGAGGATTTAAGGAAATGGCTTCCTCTCTTGGAAGCTGTGAACAGAGACAATAAAACTTACGGTAAACTGCCAGATTTGGTAGGGAAGGAAAATTTCTTAGTTCTTTGAGTAATTGGTAAGTGATCATGTTTGGAAGCACATGCAATTATGTTTTGAAATCTGTTTTAAAACCTTTTAAAGCATGATATTTAGATAGTTTGGTTTGCTTTATTTGGTTTTTAATTCTTAAATGTAATAAGCTTCCCTTTCATTGTTTCAGTAAAATCTGTAGCCTTGGGTGCTTATGTTTCAGTGAAAAGACTTCACATCTAATTAAAAATAAGATGACATCAATCCAAATTTTATACCGGGATCTAATTCATCAGCAGCAAAATCAACTCTCATTGCAAGAATAGTTTTAATTTTGTTGGAATGCCAAGTTTCTTCAGCCTTCCCAACTTTGCATTGTTTTTGTGTGTCTTTCACATTGGTCAGGTAGGCCGTGGATACACAGGAATTCATGCACCACCTCTGAAGGGCGGCGGGGGGCTGGTGGGGGGCGCGGTCACCACTCTTAAGACCACTTTCCACACACTATTCTCATGTGCTGGTGTGGGTTTTGGAAGCTGGAAAATAACTCATCACGTTGGAAATTGTAACATTCAGGAAAGAAATCTGGAACATTTTGAGTGTTAAATGTTTGACATACCCTGAGAGTACTAGATGCTGTATTGTAACCGAGATGTGTCTTTAATGCAATGATTGATCATAAGGCCCTATCCTACAAATGTAATTTGACCATTATATTGACTACCACAATGTAAGTGCTGACATGCAAGACAATACTGTTCAAAGATTTCCCTGTGAGCCATGGTGCACATTCTGCCTGCTCCAATCAAAATCGTGTTAATAGCAACAACTTGCCTTTATATGATGTTTCAAGTGTAGTAAAATGTTCCAAATGTTTTTTTTTCAAGCGATACTTTCCAAGCTTCTGAGACTTTCGTCCTGGGACAGGATTTGTTTTGGGACAGCATATTAACAACTAGAAACATTCTTATGGTTCCAAATAATTAAATTTGTACTGAATTGTTTAAACTTGTTATTTTCAGATTTACTTTTGCTGGACTAGCAAATTTTAATTTTAATTTCTGTGGCATAATTAGAACTCTTAATATGAGGGATGTAGGTTTTGATTAGGATATCTCTGGCATTTCATTCTCACTTGAACAGCAGGAATGTTATGGAAGTAGTTTTGTAAGGGGCTTTGCTGTAAAAGTCTAAACTGCTCAATTTCACTTTGCTAGAAAATATTGTCTTTTGATTGTGTTTAATGTAGCACTCACTTTATGTGGTACATATTTTTAATCAGCCTGTTCAGATGTGTTATGACTCACGTCTGGAGCAGGTGGCCCTTGTACCCCGGCCTTTTGGCTGAAGGGTCTAGGCCCAAAATGTCAGCTTTTGTGCTCCTAAGATGCTACTTGGCCTGCTGTATTCATCCAGCTCCACACTTTGTTATCTCGGATTCTCCAGCATCTGCTGTTCCCATTATCTCTTTTGGCTGAGAGGTCCGGAACACTATTACGGCACCACAAGAATCCTTGGTTTTATGTGCTATACGGTCCCTAAAATGCAAAGTTAATATTCTCATTTCTTTGGTTTGTTTTTTGGGCGTACTTTTCCTATCCATGATCTTTATCTAAATGGAGATTTGCAACTTGACCACATGTATTGATGACATTTGTAATTATTTAAGTAAAACAGGTAGTGATCACGACGATGTCATCTTAGGAGGGATCTTAAACAGAAGTAACAGGACAGCTTTACTGCTATAAGAAGGATGTTGAGAAACTTGAGAGGGTTCAGAAAAGATTTACAAGGATCTTGCCAGGGTTGGAGTGTTTCAACTGTAGGCGGAGGCTGAATAGGCTGGGGCTGGCGACTCTGAGGCTGAGGGCTGACATTATAGTAGTTTATAAAATCATGAGGGGCATGGATAGGGTAAATAGACAAGGTCTTTTACCCAGCTTAGCGGAGTCCAAAACTTGAAGTCATAGGGTTTAAAGTGAGAAGAGAAAAAATTAAAAGGGACCTAAGAGGCAACTTCGTCACTTAGCTGGTGTTGCGTGAATTGCATGAGCTGCTAGAGAAAGTGGTGGAGGCTGGTTTCAATTACAACACTTAAAAGGCACCTGGATGGGTATATGGATAGAAAGGGTTTAGAGGGCTATGAACCAAATGTTGGCAAATGGGAGTAAATTAATTTAGGATATTTGATTGGTATGGATGAACTGTACAGCTCTATGACACTAAGTGCATTTCAGTCTTCTCAATGACCAATTGCGACCCCTATGGTTATCAGACAATCACATTTTATAGGGATGAGCACAGTTGAAATGTTAGCCCATGTTTAGTATAGGTATTATTACTTTTTAAATGTACTCTCAGCATTCTAGTTTTGTAGTCTCTATTCTAGACTTACGTTTGGAGTCGAATTTCTAATTACATGTTTATCTGGTATACTCTGGATGCTTAGGAAAGCCCAGAGATATGGTAATTTCTTATAAGTTCCCACCACACTTTTGGTCAAGAATATCTAACTGGTTAGAGAATCCATTATATTGATTGCCCTACTACTCCGGAAATATGTGAAATAACAAAAGTAAAATTAAGGTTCCTGTCATGGTCTAGTGAGTTAAGATGCCACCAATCAGGGGCTATGCTATACAGTCAGACCAGAAGGCTCTGCAGTTGATTTTTAGTTTTTTAACTGTGCCAGCTGCTTTCAGCAGTAAGTTCTGTACAATCAGAGGAAAATATGACCCAGGTTTCTGCCATTGATCCTATCCAGTGATTTGAGCAATGACTTGTGCAAAATTAGGATTGATATTGAGTTAAATTTAGTTGTGATACCTTCCATTGTTATATAATATCGAAGCACCTTATGTCCAGACATTGGCAGAAAAAAAATGTTATTTGGATTCTTGTGGACTCATACCCGAGGAACAGTCAGCAACTTTGACAGATGATTAGCGGAGGAAGCTGATATTAACATAGTTCCTCATTATAGGCAAAAGTCTTCTGTCTCAGATCCAAGGAATTAAAATAGACCACATGGTGGCAGAATGAGCAGGTGCAGGAGACTGGTAGAATAATAATCCTTTCAAACAATGTGTGTCTTTGCTCACTTGCTGTCAGGAATAATTTCAGTTAAAGACAAAGTATAGTGCACCAAAAACCAGTTATAGCATAATAATTCAAAATAGGAATGTTTACTTTCAGTCGGGTGCTCCGTAAATTTTCTCTTAAATACTTTGTAAACAGCTTGCAAAATGTATTTATTTCAAATATTTTGTCATGACGTATTTCCTTTCACCACTAATATATGCGTACTTGATTTTCTTCTCTAAAGAAATATTTTAGTACAGAAAGATTCCTGCCTGCTGCTTTTACCCACTAGCCTATGATTCATTAATTGTGGCAAATGAAACCTGCTTTTAGGATTTTCTTTAGCATTTATGAATGTTGGCATCATTGTCATGTCACTGCACAGTGTCATCCAAATGCTGTAGTGAGTTTTGTGGTAAGCTGAGACATCTGTTTTAATCATTTCTTAAAGAACCTTAATATAAATTGGTGAAAAAAGTGAAGGTTCAGTTTTTCTTAGGCAATTAATTTCCTTGAAATATTTTTATGCTCTTACTCTGTGTTCCGTCTCTTCTGAAAGTTGAGACTTCTGCTTTCTTCCAGATTCACAAATAATGGTTAGGGCCCTCTGTAACCTCATATGATTAGTCATTCATTAATTTATGACCTGAATGGTTAGTATCAGTGGGCAATTTGACCTGATTGGCCATTGTAATCATGTTTTCATTCTCCTTTTTGGGATACCTACACATATCTGATTTCAACAGGGAGTGCTAGAAAGCATTGTGAAGTGGCATCTTCAGCACCTGGTTTCCCTATCCAAGTTGCTGATGGCAATTTTAGCAACTTAATTGCAGAATCAGCTGACAAAGTCTGGCACTGCCGAAACCAGGGATTGAATTGGAGTCTTCTTTTTCTATATTATAACAAGTGATGGATTAACCTACGAGATTTTTAGATATGTGGCAAAAATGACCGTATCTGGATGATGTCACTTTGTCTCTAATTTGTATTCTAGAAAGTCATTGATCTCTTTGTCCTACTGATGTATAAGTCTGTTTGAAATATAATGCTCTGGTATTGAATGGATTTTTAAAAAGTTATTTTCTTTGGAAGAAACTTTTAAAAATTTCTGCTCCACTCCCTTAGTGATTTGGTAAACGCGAATCCGTGTGATTTGTTTTCATTTGTCTTGCATCAACACTAGTAGGTCTGTATTATTTGTCCACTTATTAAACTGCAAGCTTGTCGTGTTGCCAGCGGCCAACTTTCATACAATAAACTCCGACAAACAGAAATGTTTTAATAAACAGGTTATCTGATTTTGACCTGTTGGATGAGAGATAACTACTGTCTTGGACTTTGCTGCTCATTCAGGACTCCTAAAACATGATTAAAGATGATGAAATGTGTTTTTGGTGAAAAACCCTTAGTTGGCAGATTTGATGCTGAACTAATTGCCCAAATTAAAATTGTTTATGTTGTAACTGAATGTTATAACAGTTGTATTGTTCAAATATGACTTTGATGCTAGGACCCATAATATCCTTTCAGCTTTTGATCTTGTCCAGTCCATTAAGGGCAACCTTGACACGATGCAGTTTTACGCAAAATGTCATCATATCATCTTGTAATAAAAATGAAATTATATTCAGTCATTTGTGGCTGATGGTGTTGCTTCAGATTAGTTTACTTTTATGTTGTGCTGCAAATAATGATTTAAGACAAGCCTTTCTGTTTGGCACCAGATCTAACTTAGCTGGACAAACAGTTAGATCACAGTTTATGACTTTGTTGCCTTTGATTTGTATAGAAGATGAGGAAAAGGGAATGCACAAGATTTTATGTTTCCAAGTGGCATTAACAACTGATATTTTTGATTTTTCTAAATGGGATACTGACCTTAATAACGTGCTTACAGATATATTAAGCAGAAATTGGGTTGTGAGAACATTTTTGAGCGTGATTGAATATTTACAGTCAACTACTCTGTCAAAGAAAGAGTGAATTTTCATTTGTAAGAATCTTTCATAACCTCAAGCTGGCGCAAATGGTTTATAACAAATGAAGAGAGATAATACGGTGTAGAGCTGGATGAACCGAGCAGGCCAAACAGCTTCAGAGGAGCAGGAAGGCTGACATTTCGGGCCAAGACCCTTCTTCAGAAAAGTTCTTTTTGAAATGCAGTTACTTGTCGTGTTGCCAACGGCCAACTTTCATACAATAAACTCTGACAAACAGAAATGTTTTAATAAACAGATTATTTGATTTTGACCTGTTGGATGAGTGATAACTACTGTCTTGGACTTTGCTGCTCATCGTAAAAATATTGCCATGCAACACATTTATCTGGGGGTGATGCTGTTCGGAGGGGCGTGGACTTGTTGGGCGGAATGGCCTGTTTACACGCTGTAGGGATCTTATGAACTTATGAATCTCTGTTGAAAATCTCATTCAAAACAAAAGTTCAAACTGAATAGCACTCAAGCAATGCTGCATTTGTGTGTCAGCCTAGATACTGTGCTGAAATCTCTGAAATAGGATTTAAACTTGTAATTCTGACTCAGAGTGGATATGCTACAACAAAGTACTTGTAACAGTGGCCCAAGTTTTCTCTCAATGGATGATTAGTGATATACACTGATTGGAGATATACTGTATACTCGAATTTGTAATGACAATTATAAATTTTTAGATTTCAGTCAGTTTAACTGCGGTTAATCCAAACCAATTTAAGTTGTTATTATGATATGTTATTAATAATTTGTTAATAAAATAAATAAATCCCATCTGAGATCCCAGCCTGTTTAAGGGAGTCTATTCTTTCCAAAATGTCCAATATAGCCGAACATCACATACTTTCATTCAACAAAAGCAAAAGTTCTATTCGCCTCTGGTGACTGACAGGGGGCTGTGCTTGTCTTTAGATCAGCAACAAACATCTGTAATTGATCGCTTCACTCAGTTCACACCTACTGGAACCGGCTGGAAATTAAGTTTTGTCTGTCTTGTTGCACCCAATGCTGCAGCACTGTCTTAGGGACAACATGCTGTTCCTCTGTCAGGGTCCTCACCATTTTTCTCAGTGCATTGTTTGACCTAAAATGTCACTCTTCTTTACGCTGATAAAACCTTTAGTTCTCTCAGGATTGTGACTTGAAAGAATTCAGGGATTTACATATACTTATTAATCAAGTAAAACCTTCTAACTGATTAAAGATTTAACAACATTTTAGGTTTGTTTAGTACTTCCTCATCAATGGTGTGAACTTTTGATCTTTTACTTATAAATTCTGTGTCTTATACTACCTCTCTCACTAACACCTAAAGGAGGACTGAGGCTCCAAAAGCTTGAGATTTCAAATAAACCTCTTGGACTATAACCTGTTGTCGTGTGACCCCTGTCCAACACTGGCATCTTCACACCATTTTTCTTGGAAGACTCTTCAGATTCCATCGTAACCCACCTTAACTGTGTGTCTGCTGCAAGCAAGTGAAATTACCCAGAGAAGAGGGATTGAAGAACAGCATGTCCTGACAAGCTAAAAGGAACATTACAGTGAACCCTGTGGACAGGAAAGATTGAACTACCATTCCAGTTTCTCCCACTAGCCTTGACACCTGTGTTTTATTTCTGTCTATCCACTTGTGCGTGTGTATGTGTGTGTACTGGGTTGTTTTAAAGGGCATCGAGCTTTAGCTAGCAGAGTTATCTATCGATAGTTCATAGGTTCTAGCTACTATTTATTGTAAATGTACTTACTCTTGTTGAGTATAGGAATGTGGTCCATGCATTCTGTTAACATGGGTCTAAGAAAACTGAAAAATTGAGAAATTTTGCATATTTTTACCAAATCTTTAACTTTTGTGATGACTCTGGGAATACCGAAACTTGATTTCCAGAATGGTACACATGTGAAGATGACACTATCAACATACTGAAGGTTACCATTGACCAAAAACTGAACAGAACAAGCCATGTGTATAGTGTACCCACAACAGCAGGCCAAAGTCTTGGAGTTCCGTAGTGAGTAACTCACTTTTTGTGGACCCCAATGCATGCCCACCATCTTCAAAGGGACAGTTCAGGAGTCTGATAGAACACTCCTCCCTTGTTTAAATGAATGCAGCTTCAAAAACACACAAAACACTTGACACCATCCTAGACAAAGTAGATCATCTGATTGTATTCACTCCCCTCAAACACTCACCCTCAGTAGCATTGGTGTGTGCCATCTGTTAGATGCACTGCAGAAATTCACAAAGGCATCTTAGACTTTCAAACACATGACCACAGCCATTTAAAAGAACAGAGGTCAACAGAGACATGGGAACACTGCCATGTACAAGGTCACCTCCAAGCCACTCACCATCCTGACTTGAAAATGTATCACCATTCTATCAGTATTGTTGGGTCAAAATCCTGGAACTCCTTGCCCAATGGCTTTGTTGCAGCTTGCTACTGCTTTCCCAAGGGCAGCTAGAGATGTGCATGAATGCTGGCCTAGCCAGCGTCTCCCGTGCCCCATGAATGAATAAAAAAGAAACACATGGCAGACTCTGACAAGGAGACCTGTGGAATGTGGCCCTTTAACAAAGGAACTGATTGCTCTTACTTTGTCTTCTCACTGTCACATCACCACAGAAAGCCAACATTGGATCTAAAAGCATGTTGATCAAGACTGAGAGTTCCAGGTGAGAGGAAATCAGTTCTGGCCCCATAACCAGCCTACGAGATGTTGCTCTATCTTTTTTATGTATTCTGGTTCACAGGTGCCCATTTTAAAGTTGCCTGTGATTACTTCAGTCTTTAATCTGCAATGATCACTGATATGGTCAAAATTGCTTGTGAACTCATTTGGACACTACATTCATTTCACATGCACGGTAATATGATCACAGATGACTTAAAGTTGTACTGTTTAAGGGCTTGGTTAGTGCAACTGCCCCTGGAGGGGGCCTCACATCACTCATAAGTAGAATGCATCTTAGAAAGGAAATAAAAACTTGGTCCGCCCACTCTGTGTGTGGCCTCAGCTATTGTCCGTTTCAATGAACATATATGAATTGCATGAGTATGGAAGATAAATGCATATCACACTTGGCAGAGTGAGTTGCAGGCCCTGCCAGGTAACCAAGAGGCTCCCAAGTTCCTCTATTCGTGTTGACCCGATCAGTACTGATCTTCCAAAACTCCTACACACCACTTGGAATTATGACTTCGTCACCTGATTGTAACTTGTTGAGGCCCATCCCTACAGCTTAATCTTGACAACTACCAAGCAGCACTGGCTCCCCATTGAAGCCAGCATTGTTGTGATCTTTAATGATCTTCCTGTCCCTCATTCCCACAGTAACCCATGCCCTGCAATGCTCTAATGTCTTCCCTCCACCCCCTTATAGATAGTTTCTGATCAACCTGTTCAGAGATGTTATTACATACCTTTGGAGCAGGTAAGACTTGAACCCAGGTCTTCTGGCTTAGAGGTAGGAATGCTACACTGCAGTAAAAGAAATCCCTGTCCCAACCCTCGACCACCCCCCCCCAACCCG
Organism: Stegostoma tigrinum; assembly: GCF_030684315.1. Taxonomy (NCBI): domain Eukaryota; kingdom Metazoa; phylum Chordata; class Chondrichthyes; order Orectolobiformes; family Stegostomatidae; genus Stegostoma; species Stegostoma tigrinum. Next base: position 81,446,824 of record NC_081356.1, read on the forward strand.
TATATGTTGAGGTGCCCCCTTCATAGTTATTGTCCTCTCAATATCCCAGCATGGCTGCCTCCAGTTTCTACAATTGACTTCCTCAACTTCATTATCTCAATAATAGTGCCTGATAAGCTGTCTTGACTTTCATTGAGCTGACCCCCAGAGCTAACAATTGCCTATCTTCCTGACCAACTTGAATAGACAGAACGGATTTATGACCAACTATACCCCTAAAGGATCGGTGGGCAGCTCTCTTACTGAATTACCACAAATCCGATGACTATTAGGACTGGATATATGGTAGAATGAAAATGGCTCACTCCTTGGGCTGGTTGTGATTGGCACACTCTGACCCTGATCACTACAAGCAGCAGACCAACAGTATCCAAGCCCTTGGATTGTTATCAGATGCTGCTCTTGACTTGCTGTGCTCGGGCCTCCTGACTGAAGGCTTTGTCTTTTAGTCCCTTAGACTTTCAGCCTTGGCCATTTGGTTGAAGAGTTTGCAGTGTGTTTGCCACATGTGCTGCAGACACATAGTGCGGGTGTGAAATTAAAGTAGCAGTGTCATACAGTAACATGTGTACCTGCTTGACTGAAGACTGCTGACAACCATGACAAAATACCTGGCTTTGTGTCTGCACTGAACTTCAAAGCGAGACAGTTGTCCTGTAAACCTCTAAGCTCTGGTTGATGGACGGAAAGAAAAAGGCAAGGCAGAGGTGCTGTTAGCATCAAAGTAGGCACAAAATGAATGAAAGCTAAGAGATCAAGCAACAAGACCTGAGATGCACTCTGGTCAGATCCTTGAGTTGTTTCCTGTCCTTGCATACAAAGTATTCTTCCAGCAGCATTACAATGAAAGGTGCCAGTGTACTCCAAAGTACAGTATTGTTCATGGACTGAAGAAAAGTCATGAGAGTGCACTAGACTGGTACAAGTTCAGTGACAATATCCAAAGATGGAAGTGTAGCTTGTCATTTCCCAAGGAGCAAATTCCCAGATATTGTGGACTGGGGTTCAATAGGGAGGACCTGAGGAGCAATTATTGAGCTGGAGCCGTTAGGTACCTACTCTGACTTTCACATTGGGCATTGGCGCTGCCTAGTTTCTATCTGGTTGGTTGGTGGGAGAATATCAGTGAGGTCAGATTAGGTAATAACAGCATGCTAGTCCATGCAAATGAATGCAAATAAGTCTGTTGACACTCAGGAGCGAAGTTCTCGACTAGCTGTTCAATACTTGTTTGTGAATTGATGCAGAGATAGTAGGAACTGCAGATGCTGCAGAATCTGAGATAACAATGTGTCGAGCTGGATGAACACAGCAGGCCAAGCAGCATCAGAGAAGCAGGAAAGCTGACATTTCATCTCTGGACTCTTCTTCAGAAATGGGGAGGGGAAGGGGATTCTGAAATAAATAGGGAGAGAGGGTTAGGTGGATGGAAGATGGATAAAGGAGCAGGTAGGTGGAGACGAGACGGACAGGTCAAAGAATTGGGGATAGAGCCAGTCAAGGTGAGTGTAGCTGGGGAGTTAGAATGGGAGTTAGTCAGTCAAGGGAAGACGGACAGGTCAAGGAGGCGGGGATGAGGCTGGTAGGTAGGACTAGGAGGTAGGGGTGGGGAGTGGGGTTTGGGGTTGGGGTTGGGGTTGAGAATTGGACATTTTCCTCCCCAGTGTTAAGAATCTTATTTCTATTGATCTCAATCAATTTTCCCAACTAACTCATCAATGCCCACTTCTTTTGGGGCTGGAAATATTTTGCCCAAAATTATTATAGCCTTGTATTGTTGGGATTGTGAAAGCGTAATGTGAAGTTGAATTTATGTCTTGCTGAAAGGAAGATCATAAAAAAATGGGAGCAGAAGAGCCTATCGGGCCTAGTCCACTATTCTCTGAGATCATGAGTGATCTGCTTGTGACCTTAACACCAAATTCCTGCCTGCTTTCTGGAGCATTGACACCCTTGGAGATCAAACATTTCAGATTATTTTGATTTGAAAGAGATTGAAGTAACAAATCTCTGAAACTGCAAATACTTGTGTAATGCAAGCTGGCATATCTCTGACTGGATAGGACTGAAATAATTTTGAAGTATAGCGACATCAATTTGTAGTTGTAAGGTCAGAGAGCACAGTGGCGACATTTCTGGTCTCATAATTCAGGAGCTTGGACTGATGCTTTGCAATCATGTGTTCAAAGCGCAATGTGGCATTCCTCAAGTTAGGAAGCTGAAATACACTAAATAAACAAATCTGCGGTAAAATGCTACTACTAGTAACGGTAAATATGTAACTACTGGATTGTCATAAAAACCTATCTGTTTCACTAATGTCCTTTAGGAAAGGAAACTGCTGTTATTACCAGATCTAGCCTCTACATGACTCCAAACCCAAAGCAATGTGATTGACTGTTAACTGCCTTCTGAAATGATGCAGCAAAGCACTCAGTTAATGTTTATTAGGGATTGGGTAATGCCCCCCACATCACATGAATGATTAATAAAGAATGCTGTTAGGAATAGTGATTAAGAAGCAACGCTGAGTGGTTAAAAAGAGTTGATTGTGTAAATGGCTTTAATGAGATTGAATCCTGTGGGAATACAGGGGAGTCATTTAAATTCTGGAAACAATCTTGTCAATTGAGCAAGTTGATATGAGCATATGGTGTGGCTGCGTTTAAAGCTGGAAATCCCAGATGCGGGAAGTGGATACTCAAACATCCTAGTTGTTTAATCATTGTAGCTGTGTTACATTTCTAACAACTGGGAGTTCAATCTCCATCTTGGTGCAATAAATCATGCAACTTAGACCATTAACATTATCTTTAATTTGAAGTGGTGTAGAAGCTGAAAACTGTCGGAAAATCGCAATAATTTTCATGGGGTGGGGGGTAATTATTCTAAATATTTTAACAGGGTAACTGTGGCAAAACACAAATGCTGCAGAAAATATGGACAGCCATGATGAATGTCATGTCATTTAGCATATCATTTTCTCTTTTTAATACAGTGATCAAAGATCTGTATGAAATAGATGGGTTCTGATGAAAATATGACCTGTATTTTATGTATGCTAATGATATTGGTGTCTTACCTTTACATCTGTTTAAATTGGACAATACATATGCTTTTTTTATACCAAGTGACACAGGTTGCTACTTGAGTTAATTATCCTGCTGTCTTTTAATTTACATCATTCAGTGCATGCTTAAAACATCCAAATTTGCTTTATTTAAAGTTTAAAAGCGCTGTGGTTGATGGAAAATATTCAGCAGACTCAAATCTTGCTCTTATATACTGTATTGTATTGGGGAGGGGGGGGAAGGTCAGCCATAATTCAATTGATAGCACTGTTTAAGTCAAAAGGTTACAGGTTCAAGACCTGTTCTACAATTTTAGCATTTAAAAAAAGACTCACATTCTCTTGCTAGGGAAGGACTGCTGCCCTGTTAGGGTTGCCACGTTTCAGGTGAAATCATTTGCCCCATAGGTGTATAAGAAGAATCCATGGCAAGATTTTAATGATAAGGAGGAAATTACCTTCACTGCCCGAGCTAATATTTATGCCTCAGTTGCTGTCACTAAAATACTTGTCATCACATTGCACTTTATGGGACTGAGTGATATGCTAATTGCTTGCTGTATTACAACAGTGATGACATTTGTAAAGTATGTCATTGACTATAAAGCACTGACTTTTCAATTCAACACAGTTTCCTTAAAAGCAAAATACTGTAATTACTGGAAATCTGAAACAAACACAGAGAATGCTGCAGAAACTCCGCAGGTCTGGCAGCATCGGTGGAGAGAGAAACAGAGTTAGCATTCCACGACCAGTGTGATTCTTCTTCATAAGTCAGTCTTAGTTTGTATCACAGTTTTCTTATTCTGCCTGATTTCTAAAAACATCATCCCACATACTTTTCATATTCCCTAAATCCTTAATTTTGCTATGTCAAAGTTCAGCAATCTCCTGTAATAATTAATTTATGGGACCTTTAAACTGTGACTGTACTAATCTCTTTTTGTGCTCATCTTTCTGCAGTCAAATTACGCAGACATTGACTTGCTGTCCTTGTGTTCTTAATTTTTCCAACTTCGCTTGTTTCTTGTATTTTTGCACCTTAGTCCACCATCTTTAAGTTTAGTTAACATATTCCTCTTTCAGACAGTCTCGTGAGGACCACACTGGTGAGCAGCCCAATTTAAAAATGCTGAGCCATTACTTTAGTTTTGATCATTATGCTGCCCAATTCCAGCAAATTAGATTAATTTTTTCCTAGATGCTTTTGCTGTAAAACCTCCATGTGTAAAGTTAGAAATTCAACTTATATTTATTAAAATGTTGATGAGAGTGAATAATGTAGCTGTCTGATGGAAAAGTGCCAGATTTGTTCTGAAGAAGTAATAAACACTTAAAATCTGCTGTGAAAATAAATTGTCTCACTCCTCAGTTTAAGATGGTATGTTACTGTACCAACTGCTGCACATCACCATTTTCACTAAGATTCATGGCTTCACATCACTGGTTTTATCGTTCTATAAATTTCATCTTAGATATTAAAGGAAAGTGCTTGCCTCATCAGGCAAAGCATGGAATGTTTTGAATCAGAGTCATCATAGCTTAGTTTATTACTTAGGATTTTGTGCTTTATTTCTTTTTAAAGAAAAAGTAAGTGACACTTGTTATAATTAAATTCATTTTGGTGCTGTGTAATTGTTCGCTATGGATTGGTGATGCTTTACAGTTAAGAAAGTGTATAAATAATTAACAGATCTGAACATAATCTTGTTTTCTCACTTGCCCAAGAGGTGTAGATTTTGATATGTCTCCACACATATTTATTCATTAGGTGGATAGAATTTGAGTTCATAGCTGTGATCTGAGCATAATGAAAGTAAATTTGATAACCTGAGTATCCTCATCAAAAAGTGAATATATTGATTAAATTGCACTCAATCCTGGCAAGGTTATGATCTAGATCATGTAATATGTTAGTGTGTCTCACATGTCTGTTGAAATAAGTTGTTATATCAACATGATCCTGACACAGCTAAATTGCTGTTATCTCATTGACCTCGGAGATTATTGTTTGTGAAATCAAAGAGACGGCATGATCCTTATAGATCTTACAAAAATGAGCTTTAATTCATATATGACTGAATGCAGCCTGAAGATTATCTTCAAAACCAAGGATCAGCAACAAAGTTGTGGTGTCACACATCACAATTCAGACATGCCCACTCAGTAGGGCTTAAGTGTATTTTTTGGACATTATCTTAGGTAGCAAGAATCGTGGCTTTCATGTTAGACTTAAGAAATTAGTAATGAATGTTTGACATATTCACTGAATAGCAAGATGCAAACAAATCTTGGTCTAAATATAATGTGTATATATATATATATATAGTGTTGTAGAGTCTTACAGGTATCTTTTTGACAAATTCTGTTGGTGCTGAACAGAAAGAACCGTTTCTCTTTAGAGAAAACCACATGTAATGTGATTACTGTAAACTGTAGTATACATCAGTACTGAATGAAAAAATGGAAAGCAAAGAGGGGAAAGTTGCCATATTTTTACATTGCATTATGGTTTGTTGTATGGAGGTTGTCAAAAGCAGTATTGATGGGCCATATTTTATTATGTATGCATGTATATTTACTGTGGTCCCAAAAGGACTATGTCACTCCCTCATTTTCGAAAGGCAAATTAGTGCAGGACTTATACACTTAATGGGGGATTGTCTTGGGCATTGTTGCTGAACAAAGAGGCATTGGCGTGCAGGTTCATATTTCTTTGAAAGTAGCGTTGCAGGTAGACAGCACAGTGAAGAACGCATTTGGTATGCTTTGTTGGTCAGTGCTTTGAGTATAAGAGTTGCCTTTATTGGCCAGTGCATTGCATACAGAAGCTGGGAGATCATGTTGAGGCTGTACAGGACATTGGTTAGGCTAATTTTGGAATACTGCTTGCAGTTCTAGTCTCCCTGCTATAGGAAGGATGTTATGAAACTTGAAAGGGTTCAGAAAAGATTTGATTGATTGATTTATCATCACGTGAGCCGAAGTACAGTGACAAGCTTTGTTTACGAGTAGTACAGCCAGATCATAGTAAGCAAGGATATACGGATCAGAGGTTGTAAAAGAACCTAGACAGAGCCATACAAGTTACTTTGCACAGGCCGTGCGCTAGGTGAGATCAACGTTAACAAGATCAGCATTAGTTGAGGCTAGGGAGTCCATTCATCAGTCTAACAATGGCAAGGAGGAAGCTGTTCTTGAAGCTGCTGGCGAGTGTGTTCAGGTTTCTGTCTCTTCTGTCTAATGAAAGAGGTTGTTGGAGATCATTACCAAAGTGCAATGGGTTTTCGATGATATTAGTAGCTTTTCCATGGCAATGAGCAGTGTAAATGAAGTCCATGGATGGGAGGTTGGCTTCCAAGAAGGTCTGTGCTGTCCACACCACCTTCTGTAAGTTCTTATGGTCGGGCAAAGCAGTCGCCATACCAGGCCATAATGCACCCAGACAGTGTGCTTTCAGTGGTGCATCCATAGAAATTTGTGAGGGCTCTTGTGGGTTTGCCAAATTTCCTGAGCTGCCTGAGGAAGAAGAGGCGTTGTTGTGCCTTCTTGACAATCACATCTATATGGGGAGTCTAGAACAGGTTGTCGTTATCATCACTACGAGGAACTTGACGCTCTCCACCCTCTCATCCTCAAATTTCATTGATGTAGCTCGGCGTGTGTTCTCCTCCTTTCTTTCTGAAGGCAATGATCAGCACTTTAGTTTTGGCGACATTGAAAGACATTGCTGTCATTGTACCATGTCACCAAACCCTTTATCTGTATTTTGACTTGTCATTGTTAGGTATATGTCAAACTATGGTTGTGTGGAACTTGTCGATCATATTCCTTCTGAATTGGGCAACACACTTGTGGGCGTACAGGGAGTACAGAAGGGGGCTGAGGCCACATCCTTCAAGGGGTCCAGCATTGAGTGTTATTGTGGAGGAGGAGGAGGAGTTACCTATCTTCACTAATTGCAGCTTGTGGTTCAGAAAGCTGAGGATCCATTCGCAGAGGCTGGAGCTGAGACCAAGGTCACGGAGTTTTGAGACAGTCTGGACTGGACAGTGGTGTTGGAAACAGAGCTGTAGTCAACAAGCACAAGTCTGACGTAGGTGTCCTTGTTGTTCAGATGTTCCAGGGATGAGTGCAGGCCGAGGGACATGGCAGCTACTGTGGACCTGATATGTCCATAAGCAAATTGTAGGGGATCGAGGCAGGCTGGAAGACTGGAGTTGATGTGGGCCATGACCAGCCATTTAAAGCCTTCATGATTATTGAAATCAGAGCCACTGGATGGCAGTCTCTAAGGCATGTTACATGTGCTTTCTTGGGTAAGTTACATGGTGGTGGTCTTCTTGAAGCAGATGGGGCCTTTGGCCTTTAGGAAGCAGAGATTGAAGATGTTGATGAATACCTCCACCAATTAGTCTGCACAGGATCTGATGCTCGGCCGGGTTCACTGCCTGAGCCCATCGCTTTCCTTGATTTGACTCCCAGGGAAACCAGTCTGATGTCGGTGGTGGCATGCTCATCTGAGCAGTAGGGCAACCTTTTTGGCATCGTGATCAGCACTGCTGCCTCACAGCACCTGGGACCCAGATTTGATTCCAGCCTTGAGCGACTGTCTCTGTGGGTTTCCTCTGGGTGCTCCGGTTTCCTCCCACAGCCCAAAGATGTGCAGGTTAGGTGGATTGGCCATGCTAAATTGCCCATAGTGTCTGCCGTGGGAAATCTAAGGATAGGGTATGGGGTGGGCCTGAGTGGGATGCTCTTCAGAGGGTCAGTGTGGGCTCGATGACCCACATAACCTGCTTCCATACTGCAGGGATTCTATGATTCTTTGTTTTCTACTGAGTATTCAAACATGGTCCAGTCCACCGATTCCAAACAGTCCTGTACGTAGTCTTCCACAGCCTTGGACCAGTGTTGTACTTTCTTTTGTGAAGCGCCCTCCCATTTCAACTTCTGCTTGTAAACTGGGAGGAGGACACCAGGCAGTCCATGTGATAAATGGAGAACCTGTCAATTTATAGGGCACAATCAGGAATAGAACGGATGAACCAAATCTCTGTGTAGCAGAGCACATAATAGCCTTTCAGTTCCCTGTGGTAGGTAAGTCCAGATCTGAATTCATCCATTTTGTTTTCGATAGCCTGAATATTTGCTCATAGCTCGTTGGGGATTTGCAAAGAAGTTACCAGCGTAGGAAGGTTTGAGTTATAGGGAGATGCTAAATAGGTTCGATCTATTTTCGCTGGAACATGAGAGGCTGAGGAGTCACCTTACTGAGATTTATAAAATCATGAGGGGCATAGATATGGTTAATAGAAAGGACCTTAACCCAGTGTGGTGAAGTCCAAAACTAGAGGGCATAGGTTTAAGATGAGAGGGGAAAGATGTAAAAGAGACCTCAGGGGTAACCTTTTTCACACAGAAGGTGGTGCATGTATGGAACGAGCTGCCAGAGTAGGTGGTGGAGGCTGGTACAATTAAACATTTAAATAGGTATATAAATGGCAAAGGTTTAGAGGGATATGGACCAAATGCTGGCAAGTGGGCCTAAATTAATTTAGAATATCGGGTCAGCATGGAGAAGTTGGACCGAAGGTTCTGTTCCCATGCTGTATGTCTCTGTGATTCTGTAACGTCATTGCATTGCAGAACAGCCAACTGAGGTATCTTATGAAACACCTTGAACAAATATTCAAGGAATTTAAAACAAAAGTTGAAAATTGATATAAATTCAGAATTTTCAGTTCTTTCAGATCTTGCTCTTTCAGTTCTTGCAGATTAGAAGAAAATAGTAGATTCTAGACAGAAGAAGACTCTTTACATTTTTACTAGTGTAACCCAGTGCAAAAACATGGTCGAGGAAACTGAAGCTAGCAATTATATTTTCAGATAATCACAAGAGCTCATTATGTTGGCGAGGCAGCAGTGATCCGCATCCTCCTATAAACTTTGGAGTCTTGAGAACTTACAACAGGCATCTCAAAGCAGTGCAGAGGTATGACCAACAATGCCTTTGCAAGACCCTCCTTATCTGACACCAAAAGAGATGGCCCAACAGCAGTGGCCTCTCCCAAACCAATATTTTGGCACTAATCTTTCAAAATCAGCTCTGCCTGACACCAGATTCCTGAATCAACTACTGAATTTAAGGGAAATAAATACACCAAAGAACTGTGGATTCTGGAAATCAGAAACAAAGTCAGAGTTTGTATCATCCTAATGCTGCCCGACCTGCTGCCTATTTCTCATTTTGCGCTCAACTTGGAACTTGATCATTAAAGGATACTCTGAGAAGAATACTACCAAGTAGGTTGGTAGCATCTGTGGAGAGAAAACAGAATATCTGAGAAAGCGTCTGGAAACTCGAAACGTTAACTCTACTTTCTCTGCAAAGATGCAGCCATGGCTGTAACTTACTTTTGTTCAGAGAAGACTTTAGAGGTACCTTAAGCTCTTCCTCACAACTGTAGATAATTCTACTCCAGGAAGTCATTCGGTTATGGTGGTTGTTCCCATGAGCATCAGCATCAGTTAGACTTTTAACATTAAGGTACAACTAGTAGATCTCACTTGATTCATGGAGTTAAGAGTGAATTGGATGGTTGACCATGAAAACAGCTCTTCTGTTTTGCATAAATTTGATTTGAATTCTTCTTCCCACTGATCCAAGTCTTACTCACTGAACAGCAGCCGCAATTTATAAGACTGTGCAGACAGGAAAATATTTTAAGCACCTAAAAACAATAACAGTATTCATTAGCAATATGGGTTTACCTTAAGCCTGTGTTTTATTTCAATCCCAATTGGTGTTATGTTATGTGAGCTTTGTCTCAATAATAGAGCGTTCAGAAGTCATTACTAGTTACTGGGAACCATTTTAGGAAAAGTAATAAGTGTACAGTTGTACAGGCCCCTTAAATATTCCAAGAATACATATTTTCTAGACTTATACATATCCAACAACTGCTCTGTCTAGCTGAGAAGTGGCAGATACCTGATTACATATCCAAGCGGAAAGAATTATTCATTTAACTCACCCTTGGGATGCTTCAAACTGACTTTGATGTGCATTCACTTATGTTAAATCAGTAAAGTCAATGCCTTCTTTGCAAGATCCTGTAAATAATTGTGGAGGTTAAATAGCACCAAGACAACTTGAAACTCTACACCCTTGTTGTAGGCGCCACTGGCTTTCTCACATACAGCCTAGATCTAATTTCACATCTAAAATGTCTTTCATGAATGCATAGTTACAACTATAACTGATATAAGGGTACCAAACTTGAATCATGCAGTTTGAAAATGAATTTGGATTGTTTTGATATTTAATGATTATGGATGCTCTCCCATAGCACAAACTGGCTCTAACTCATTATTAAATTCTTCTTAGGCTCAGGATTGAGTATGGCTTGCTTCCACTCTGATTTGGCATGCTCTGATATGGCTAATGAGTTCAAAGCGCTGTCACTGACTTGGCCACATGCAGGACTTTGGAGATCGATTGCTGATAGACTTATGTGCACTCTGTCCAATGCCTCATATTTTCCTGCATGTTTCAGACAAAATGCCTCCCCAAATGAGCCTTTGTCATTTGCTCAGTCACACCCAAGGGACTCCCATGTGTCGATAGGAATGTTTAACCTCTTCAGGGATGCTTTGAGTACATTTCTAGAGCATTTCCAGATGAAAATAAAATATTGCAAATGCTGGAGATCTGATATAAGAAAAATGAAAGTGCTGGAGAAATGTTCTGACTCTAATATGACTCTTTGTCAGGATAACTCTTGTGTCTCTCCCCACAGATACTGCCAGACCTGCTGAGTCTCTTTAGCGCTGTTTTTATTTTATCTTAATCTTTTCTATTCTTCAACAATTCTGTTTATGTTTCAGATTTCCAACATCCACAGTTCTTAGTTGTATTTTAATTAAGTTACAGTCATAATTGATAGAAGAGAAATAACCTGGAATTGTGGGGCAGTAAATGGGTTTGGCCAGTCTTGATTTTTAATGTTGGTGGACACTGTCCCAAAGCAGAAATGTGGCTTTATTTCACTAACTAACAAGCTACGTAGATACTCATAGAGGTTACAGGATGACTGATCTGACAATGGAAAAATACAGTGCATAAAGTTTACAAAGCTAAAATAGAAAAATTATTTCATTGTCACAAGTGTACAAATAAAAATATGATTTCATACTTGTGTCATACTTTGAAATAGGACAAACAACCCCTCTTGTGAATGCAAAAGTCATGTGTTTAAGTTTCATGCTAATTCTATTTGTGATGAACTTAATTTTAGCATTAAATGTATTTAGTATTTGTGAAAATGGGATGTAGTTTGGAATTTAATGTCCTCATCCATGGTGGGTTTCAGACAGCGAGTGTCATCATGGAGACCCCACTGGTTTCCTCCCTCCAGTTCGATCAAGTCTGTGGTGGGATGGCCTTTCTACCTTGTGACCTTAAAACCCTCTAAGGCCTTCATGTCAGTGCTGGGCAGAGGTTTTACTGTGTGGAGACCACAACAAGCGAATGTATGTGGGGTTGCCCAGGAGATGGGGAATAGTCCATTACTCAAAGGTGCTCAGTGCCTGATCAAGGGATCAGACATTGCAAATGGAGCGTCGATTGGCTGAGGGCTGACTTCCTTCTGTGCTGCCGATCTTCCCACTCCTGTGACCCCGCATGCCCCAACTACCATCAGCCAGCATTCAATGACCATCCTTGCTTTGGGTGGATGGTGTAGTAACGGCAGCCACCACTTCCCCAGTGGCATTACCATTCAATAGAGATGCCACTCTTTGGTTGTTAGGTAGCTCTGGGCAAGTGGGCTATCTGTCTCTGAGTTCCTTGATCTTGCAAAAGGCCTTCCACTGTCAAGTTATGTGCATATGTGCCACTTAATAATATGGTGAGCCGTCCTAAGAGGGAAAAATGCAGGGCTACAGTCAGCCATTGAGACCCCGTCATCTCCATTAAATACCACCTGTTATTTATCAAAACCGAAAGATCTGAAAAAGCAATGTCTGAGGAGCACTTTGGCACTTGTGTGAAGTTGCTTTAATTGTTTCTTTCTGAAGGAAGGATGAAAACATTAGATAAATTTACAAAGATTTTGCAAGAGAAGATGTAAAATTGATACCTTTTTTCGTAGGAACTTAGAGATTAAGGCTTGAGTTAACCTTTAATCTCCCTCCCGGATTTCTTCTCGAGAAACTTAATGAGACCTTTCTATATTTGACTGAAGAAAAGATTTATTTCAGATGGAGAAAATAAACAATTTCATTGTGGCTGCCACTGCTTTCTCAGGCCAACTAGAGATGGGCAGTGAATTTGGCCTTAGGAGCATCTACCACAGCTCACAAACTAAGAACATATGGAAGAATATTTTGAGTTCCCTAATGGAAAAAAGGCCTGGGTTGGTATGATGGTACAATTTGAAAGAAGTAAGAATCATGTTGAGGTTCAATGATTTGAGAGTTGAGGGGCCAGGTGCCTGAAATGGAGAGGGAGCAGGGAATTAAACATGACCAAGAGTTATTGGAGTTCATGGCCTGTACTGGGATATGTGATTACAAAAGATCACTTGAACATGAGAGTCTGTGGAGAGATACTAAACACTGTTCTAAAAACATAGCTTGCTTGAATTCATGACTTTTTTGAGCTATGTGCTCAGCGAAAATTATGTTTGAATTATTGTATATGGAAATAAGTACATCACCCAAATTTATATTTGGAGAGTTGTGAAAGCAGAAGATTATTTATTAACAATGAATCTTGAAAGATCTGAATCAGAGGCATCATTGAATGGCATCTTCACCTTGAAAAAGAAGACCGCACAGTCCTCAGCAATTCATTCAGCAGTCGTATCATTTGCTGTGATTCTGGGCACTGTAAACCAGGAAATTTTTCAACACAAATACTAAGGCCTTGTAGGATGGTCTTCTCTGTGATTATCCTGCAAGGAATTAAAAGTTCAGGCTCTCAAATGAAGAATGACCATTTGGAAAGCCTGCTGAAGGGTTGCAAAGCTGCCACTCACTGTGATTTACTGCCTTCAGCAGAACAGATAATAGGAGAGAAAAATCAGAGAATTGGAAGGTGAGTAAGAAAGTAAACCAAGAAGTTCGGAAAGTGTTATTCTTTTGGAAGGATTTTCTGAAATGGACTGTGCAGTTGATAAGATGGTGCATTTCAGCAGAATCCACACCGCCTGACTGTCTGCAATCTAAAATTTATTTTGTTAACCTGTTATATCACTTCATCTGAAAAAATATCGAAACAGTTTCTGTATTTCATACCATCCTTTAACATATAATATAACATGGCAGGATAAAATAACACACAATGCTTTAATTTTTATTCAATTTCTTTCAATTTAAGTGAGGTAACAGCTGTCCATTTGAGCTCATATTTGAGGATGGAATATAATCTGTGGATTCAACACTCCAATTTAGTGTAAGTAGAACTCTGCCGCACCACGCCAGTCTTAAGTCTGAAGTTTGTGGGTTCCCAGTCTCAAGCTTTAGTCAAGAATAGGATTGTGGACTATAGACTGAAACTAGTGAAGGCACACGTGGAGACCTTTTTCATTACACATAAAGTAATCAAATTGTTTAATAGGTCCACTTTAGGCATGATATGGAATGTAGAGTCTATTCAATGAGTTGACGTTGAAATGATGGTTGATCGATGGTTAGATAGCTTTCCTCACCTTCAACCTGCATTTAGACTATATTACCTCACTGCTAGATAACACTTTGAATAGATACTGATGGGATTGACACAATCAACACTCCAATTCATTACGTTCCTGATTAAATTTGCCATATTTATTCCCATAAAATTCCCATAATATAATCACATTTGTTGACTACAGCAACATTCCAAATGCTGAAATGAACAAAATCGATTTGCCATGAATTTTCTGAAAATCACATTGCAGTAATGGAAGACAGCATCTTGGTTTGCACCCACAAAGTTACTGCCGTAGGTTGTGTTTACACAGGGTGTTCTATCCAACTGTCAATCAATTTTGCGATTAAAATGTATGGTGTGGAGTATACTTAAGATATCATTAGACTGTTTCACCTTGATGCCACCGGCATATCAGAGATTAAACTTCAAAATGTATCATCATATTTTTAATTAGAGGTATTCAGAGTTTTGAAATTCTTCTTAAAGCAGTGGGAAGAGTATGGATATGTGTTCATTTTGTGTTTCACCTGTTATGCCTGTAACTGAAGTCGAAATTTAACTCACCACACCCCAGATATATTTACCTCATTGATATCACAGGCTAAATCACATCTAAAAAGTGAAAAAAAATGTCAGTTTGGCTACATCATCAGGGTACTGTTTATCGTGTGGGTACAAAATGTAAAATTATAGGACTTCTGTGTATTTCCAGTGTTCTCTGCTTATTTCACTTTCACACCAACAGTTTTTCTTTTTAACCTATCTCATTTATTGTTGTCTAATTAGATTGTGGTAAGGGCAAAGCAGGGCCCTAATTAACTGATAACTAATTAAAACTGCTTCGTCTTCTTCACCTTAATTCATCTGTATGTCTCACTGTTCTGCATCACATAATCACATACACTGCCTCAGAAAACAAATACACAAAGGGATATTTGAATATCAGCAACGAACTCTCAATGAATTTATCATGACTTTAGAACTGTTCTTCACCTCATCTGCCTTTGGTCCCCTGTGTGGTGAAACCTACAATAAATGCAGGCTGTTTGCTTCTGCATTGTCTGTCTAATTGTAGATGTTGGATTTTATTTGGAGATTTAATAACAGTGAAGCCTGAGGCTGCTTCCTCTCACCATGGTCTCTAACTCTTTAACAGCTGGATCCTCAATTTACACCAAAGCTCCTGAGAGAATGAATGGTTCCATTTGAGGAAAGCGACTTAAAGTGATCAAAAATCAACTTAATATTGACTGTAATTCATTTAGTTTTTTATTGTTGGAAAAGAACGTTTACTGAGCATCCTTGTTTAACTCTGTACATTCACTGGAATAGAAAATACCATTTGGTGGCGAGAAGAGGTTTTAAATGTTTGTAATACGGACTGCTTTCCTAATCACTGCATTTTGTTGCAGTTTATTTGTTAAAAAGAATCCATGTAAACAAGAAGTAAGTCAATTATTATCAGAGGTGCTCTGTGACTGTGATAGGTGTTAGAATCAGATATGCCAGGTCTGAAAAGCCCAAGCTGTTTGTATTGTCACCATATCTGAACTGCTTTATCGACTGACATCTGTGCTGCTCTGTATGATGGAGTTAATTACCACTGGTAACATCCTCAGTGAAAGATGACTGCACTTTTTTAGCTTACGCATTCTAAAATAATCAAGATGGTGGCATTATAGTATCTCATGACTGAAAATTCATTGCAGTACGGGCAAAATCAGCATTACAATTTTATTTGCTTTCGATCCCCAAAGGCAACTAACTTGTGTAGAAGAGATCGAAGAGCACTGTGATGCATTGCTGAAATAGATATTCGATCATGGGATTATCATCGTCAGTTAAACCTGATTTTGTTCTTCATGTGTGCAGGGTTAACTGGATGATGAGCAGGAGCAGGACACCAGCTGATTTTTCTATTCTTCTCTGGCCAGGGATTTTTTTTTTACATAATGCAAGCATTGCTGTCTATGCTAGCTTTTGTTGCTTGTCCTAGGAAAAGTGGTGGTGAGCCACTGTTATGAATGAGTGTGGTGGAAATGGTACATCCACAGTGTTATTGAGAGGGAGTTCCAGAATTTTGACTCACTGTAAGTTGATTTTTTTATTCACTCACAGGATATGGGTGTCACTGGTTGGGTCAGCGTTTGTTGCCCATCCTGAGTTGCCTTCGAGAACATGGTAGTAAGCTGCATTCTTGAACTGTTGCAGTCCATTTGGTAAAGGTACACGCACTTTGCCATTAGGAATTGAGTTTCAGTATTTTGACCCAGGAACACTGAAGGATCCATGATAAGTTTCAACCTCAGAAGGTGAGTTGGTTGAGGGGGAACCTACAGTTTGTGGTAATCCCAAGGACCCCTAGAGAGATATCCTGGAGCTGAGATAACTGATCTCCAATCACCACAGCCCATCCTTCTTTGCACCAGGTATGACTCCAGCCAGCAAAGAAGTCTCCCTTCCCGATTCCCATTGACTCCAGTTTTGCGAAAACTCCTTCATACTATGTTTAGTCAAATGCAGCCTTTATGTCGAGGTCTGTCACTCTCACCTCACCTATGGAACTCAGCTTTTTTTGTTCATGTTTGGACAATTGCCTGTGACAAGGTGAGGAGCTGAGTGGCAAATGATATAGATCCATGTCAGGATATTTGTTTTCTGTTTCCATAAAGGTGGTAGGGGTCATGGATTCAGAAGTTGCTGTTGAAGGAGCTTTCGTGAGTTTCTGCCATATGTTTTGTATAGATGACACACAATGCTGCCACTGTGTGTTGGTGGTGCAGGGACTAAATGTTTAGCATGGTGGATGGGATGCCAATTAAGTGGGCTGCTTTGCCCTGGATAGTGTTGAACTTCCTGTGTGTTCAAACTTCACTAATGCAAGCAAGCGGAGAGCACTCTTCTAGTTTTGCCTTGTAAATCATGAACAGACTTTGAGAAGTCAGGATATGAGTTACTTGCCACAAAACTCCCGACTCTGACTCGCTCTTGTCATAGCAGTATTCACGTAGCAGGTTCATTTTGGTAGATTTATTCATTTATTTCAAAGGATATCACTGGCTGTACCAGCATTTATTGCCTACCTCACGGTGTCCTTGAGAAGATGGCAGAAAGCTGCCTTCTTGGTCCACGACAGTGTAGGTAGGTAGGTTGGTGTAGGTAGACTCTCTGTGCCATTGGGAAGGTATCCCAGGATTCTGACCTAGCAAACCAATAGATCAGTGGCAACCCTTAGATGTTGGTAGTGGGGGTTTTTGCAATATTAACACTGTTGAGTGTCGAGGAAATGATCAATTATAGTGTGAATGTTACTTTTTCCTTTTCAGCCCAAATCTGAATGTTGTTCAAGTCTTGTTACAAACGGACATGGACTGCTTCTGTAGCCGTGGGGTAGTGAATGGTGCTAAATTGTGGGTAATCGCCAGCGGAAGTTCCTGCTTTTTACTTTGTGATACAGGGCTAAGCACTGATGAAACGGTTGTGATACAGGGCTTAGGACATTATCCTGAGGACCTCCTGAAGTGATGTTACGTGACTGAAATGTTTGAGTGATGCTGTAGTTGTTGCTGCCCTCACTACAGCATCAGATCTGGCTGGGACTTAGCTGCATGAATGAAATCTGGCTGGGAGAGGAGAAGTTTCTCATGCATTACAGGATTTTAGTAGTTAGGCAAGTATGGACTTGGGTCAAGGAATTAGGAGGAAGAGCTGTTATAGTCCTCAGGCATGCACTGATTTTCTCAGTAATGCCTAGGACTGGGGTCATTTAAGTGTAGCGCTAAACACAATCTGATTGCATTTATCAAGACATACAACTTCAAATAATTTAAAGTTTTTGGGCACTTAATAATCGTAGCTTAATTCAAGTAATCAAAAAGCATGTAAATAACTTAAAGTGAAAAATAGTACTGAAAAATTTGAATGATCAGAAAATGTGCATTAAGCAATTTGGAATTAAAACTGAGGGGCTGAATGCAATGTGTTACCAGGGAAACGTGGTCAGTCTGTGAAGGACAGATTGCATGTGTAACGGATAAAAGCCCTGAGGTGACCTGTGTCGAGAAAGGCTTGGCAGAAGCTCTCCTTAATTTTTCTGTAAAAATATGTGATTGTTAATAGAAGAGGACACAGCCCTGAAGCTCAGACTGTCTTGTCACTAATCTCCACAAATAGCTTTTTAGATGTTAAATTGGAAGATATCAATCAACATGCAGCGGTGTCTTTATGTGATACTGCACCTGATAACTTCAGTTAATAATTAACTAATTCTCGACTGTACCATCAGCTTTGACTCCATTTAGTAGATCTGTTTCCTCTGAATCTGAAGTTAGTGAGTTCAATTCCCAATGCAGAATGCTGTGCAATGCCAAGGAATGCTGCACCACTGCAGGTGCCGTCTTTCAGGTGATTTGTTAAATTCAGGCCCATCCAACCCTTCAAGGGAATAGAAAATATGCCGTGGTTCTGGACCAAACAAGAGTTTGATGAGGTAATCCTATATTTATTGCTCAGTCGATACACGGCAGTCTATTGTCTTATCGTTATCCTATTACTGGTTATGGGAACTTGCTATTTGCAAGTTGACTGCTGTATTTCCCATATGAAATACTGACTATAGATCCAATGTAGTTCATTGGCTGTCAAGCACTTTGAAATGATTCGTGATCATGAACAGCATTTTATGAATGCAAATCTCTTTTTAGCTGCTTCCCTTCATATTTAGAGTGGAAAAAAATCTGCCGCCACCTGCTCCTACCATCTGAAACCACATGCCACAATGGAACTGGGTCATGGAGGAAGTTTTCTTTATTTAATATACTGCTCTTGACAAA
Organism: Stegostoma tigrinum; assembly: GCF_030684315.1. Classification (NCBI taxonomy): domain Eukaryota; kingdom Metazoa; phylum Chordata; class Chondrichthyes; order Orectolobiformes; family Stegostomatidae; genus Stegostoma; species Stegostoma tigrinum. The sequence goes on from NC_081356.1 coordinate 81,465,425, forward strand.
ACAATTCATTAAAGCAGTAGCAACGCACCACTGATGAACCAATAGATACCAATAAAAATATGTAGGATGAAGTATCAGCAGACACTGAGCCAAGGATCTGTCTTTAGGCAGAGCGCAGATTGGTAAGAAATTTATTTAAAAGAAATTTTTATTTTCACTATTAGAAACATTGCATGCCGCAGACCAGAATGCATCAAGCCTCTGAGTCTAAAACAATGTGTTTGGATGATGTGAATCGACTCCTCACTTGTCATTCAACCTAAATGAATTCAGCGTTCTTTGAGATGCCAAAATCTCACAGTTCCACATAAGTGATTAGACTTCCAGCTCTCTCTGGGAAGAACTTCTCTTTGCCCAATGCAACTAGAACATTGCGATGAGAACAGTTATTTAAAGGAAACAATGTGAAAAGGTGAAATCCAAATCAAAAACCACGACTAGCCCTGGTGTTTTCATTTCCTTTCCTAAAACTTAAGAGGTATGTGACATTAATGACATTGCTTGGCATTATTTGAAACTTTGGGAGCAAATTATTGCAAATGCTGGAATCTGAACCGAAAACAAAAGGTGCTGGAGATCACAGCGGGTTGGGTAACATCCATGGAAAGAAAGCATGCTGATGTTTCGCGTCTCTTCATCAGGAGCTTCAAGTGAGGTGTGGAGGGAGCAGTGTTTATGCAGTAGTGAGGGGAAGGTGGTCGGAGTGCTGAGGGAGAAAAGATGTTGATAGTTCAGATTCAGCGATCAGAAAATGAGCAAGGCAGAACGATGGTGTGTCTGACTGCTAAACTGTAAAGAACAGACAGTTCCACTGGGATGGGAGAAAGGGAGCTAGGCTGACAGAGAATGTAACAAGCTAAAAGAAAGGGAAGGAAGGGGTTTGTAGTTTGAGGGTGTTAAACTCAAAATTGACCCCAGAACATTGTAAACTGCCTAGTCTGAAGGTGAGATGTTACTCCTCCAGTTCATGCTGAGGTACGCTGGAACATTGCAGCTTGCGGAGGACAGGCAAGTGGGCATGCGAGCAAGACACTGTGTTAAAGTTACTGGCTACAGGAAGGTTGGGGTCATGCTTGCACACAGACCAGAGGTGTTCTGCAAAGCGGTCACCCAGTCTGCATTTAGTTTATTCAATATAGAGTGGACCATGTTCGGTGCATTGCATACAGTACACAAGATTGGAGAAGGTACACATGAAATGCTGCTTCTCCTGGAAAGGCTGTTTAGGTCCTTGGTGAGCAGAGAGGAGGTGAAAGGGCAGATGTTGCACCTTCTATGGTTACATGGGAACGTGCTGTGGGAAGGCGGGGTGGTGTTAGTGGTTGTATAATGGACTAGGGTGTACCAGAGGGAACGATCCCTGGAAAATGCAGACAGGAGGAGGGAGAGGAAGCTGTGTTTGGTGATGGCATTCTGCAGGAGTTGTCTAAAATGGCGAAGAATCATCCTTTGAATGTGGAGATTGGTGGAGTGAAAACATGAGAACAAGGGGGGCCTGATCATGCTGTTGAGAGTGATGGGATGGAGTAAGGGTGGAAGCATGGGTAGTAGATTGAATATGGTTGATGCCCTATCAACCACTCTGGGTGGGAAGCCATAGTTGTAGAAGAAGGAAGCCATGTCAGCTCTGCCCTTTTGGAAGGTGACATCATCTGAATAGAAACTATGTAGGTGAAGGAATTGGGAGAATGGGATGGAATCCTTATGGAATGTGGGATGTGGAGAGCTGTCGTGAAGGTAGCTATGAGAGCTAGTGCCTTTGTGGTGGATGGCAGTGGATAGTTTATTCCCCAAAATGGAGATGGCAAGATCAAGGTAAGAAAAGGAAGTGTCGGAAGTGGACGATGTCTAAGTCATAGAGGGTTGGAAATTGGACGCAAAATGAACAAACTTCTCAAGGTCCAGGCGGAAGCATGAAGCGGCACCGTAACAGCTGCAGATGTACCAACAAAAGCTTTGTGGGAGAGGACCAGTGTAGGACTGGAACAAAGATTGTTCCCTATTCCCCATAAACAGGCAGGCATAACTGAGACCCATGTGGGTGCCAATAGCCATTCTTCTGACTTGGCACAAGTGAGATGTATTCAAGGAGAAATCGTTCAGTGAGAGAATAAGTTCAGCCAAGCGGAGGACAGTGGGGTGGATGGAGATTGTTCAGGCTTCTGGATGAGGAAGAAACCGAGAGCTCTCAGACCATCCTGGTGGGGGATAGAGATATAGAGGCAATCAATATCCATGGTGAACAGGAGTTAGTTAGGGCCAGGTAACTGGAAATTGTCAATATGGCAGAAAGCATCAGAGGAATTGCGGATTTAGGTCGGCACAGTCTGTACAAATTGAGATGGGTTAGAGTCGAGAGGTTAGAGTCAAGGTAGAAGGAAATGAGCTCACTGGGACAGGAACAGGCTAATACGATGGCCCTACCAGGGCAGTCTGTCTTGTGGATTTTGGGGAGGAGGTAGAGGTGGGGTTGGGATACTGAGGTTGGAGGCAATAGAGGGGGAGATCACCGGAGGTAATGTGGTCAGTGACAATCTGGCAACAGTAGCTTGATGTTTGCATGTGGGGTCATAGTCCAGGGGAGGTAGGAAGAAATGTCCAAGAGTTAGTGTTGAGTCTCCACGAGGCAAAGATCAGTATGCCAGACTACAATGGCACCATCTTTGACAGCGGATTGGATCTGAGAGAGTGAGGTGCAGCAATTTCAGCTGGGGACAGGTTAGAGTGGGTGAGAGGAGCAAAGAAATTGAGACGGCTGATGTCACGCAGGCAGCCTTTATTGAAGAGATCGGAGGCAGGTAAGAAGCCAGGGGAAGAGTTCCAACTGGAGGGTGAATATTAGAGGCAAGTAAAGGGATCAGTGGAATTGGGGGTGGGCAAAGAATTCTGCCTGAAGAAGTGAGGGTGGAGAGGAAGCTAGCGGAAAAGCAGTTTGACATCATGGCAAGCCCAAACTTCATTAAGGTGGGGGCTTAAGGGTTTGAAGCTGTCTTTTGCCAAGGACAGTGCGTTCAGCCTCAGAGAGGGGAAAGTCAGGAGGTATGGTGAAAATATGGTAAGGGTTGGGATTTATGGGAGTAAACACTAGGGGACAGAAAGGGATGGCATCTGAGGGCTGGAAAGGCATGAGTGCCAAGTAATGGTAAGGGGTCAGCTTTGCTGCCCGTTTGGAATTGCAGCTAAACGTCTCATCCACGTCTTTTGCATCGTTAAGCCTGCTTACATTCACCTTTGATATCCGACATGCCTTAATTGTTACCTCATCTGCTTCTGAAGTGGTTATCCTGCTTTGTTCCCTCTAACTTGGCTTTTAAAATTACCTCCTGGTGGCCTTCTCTACTGCATCTTTCATAAACTTGAACTGATCAAAGATTCTGCTGCCTGTATCACAACTTGTGTCAAGTCTCATTCAACCATCATCTCTACGTTCACTGTCCTAGACTGACACCCTGTGCAATTGTGAATTCATTTTAAATTCTCATCTTTTTTATTCAAATTTCGCAGTGGCCTTGCCCTCACTGCATCTATCCTTTGAGATTTTTGAACTCCTCCGTGTCTGGGCTGTTTAGCATCCATAACTTTTTTTCTTCACTCTACCATTAATTATGGCAATGCCATCAGCTACTTAGGCTTTACAGCTCTGGAACTTCTTCCCTAAATTTCTCCAATTCTCCTCCTTTAAGATGTGCATTTATACCTACCTCTTGTCCAAGTTTTTGATTCTGTTGTAAAATATTCATATGCTGCTTAGTGTCAAAGTTTATTTGATCATGTATCTGTACACTGCTTTGGCTTGTTGATTCAGATATGGGGACTGTGATCATGTTGCTGTGAAAGCAAAACACAGTTTGCAATCAATCTCAGTCCCCAGTTCGTCCCCTCCCCCCACTGCACCACACAACCAGCCCAGCTCTTCCCCCCCACCCACTGCATCCCAAAACCAGTCCAACCTGTCTCTGCCTCCCTAACCGGTTCTTCCTCTCACCCATCCCTTCCTACCACCCCAAGCCGCACCCCCATCTACCTACTAACCTCATCCCACCTCCTTGACCTGTCCGTCTTCCCTGGACTGACCTATCCCCTCCCTACCTCCCCACCTATACTCTCTCCACCTATCTTCTTTACTCTCCATCTTCGGTCCGCCTCCCCCTCTCTCCCTATTTATTCCCGTTCCCTCTCCCCATCCCCCTCTCTGATGAAGGGTCTAGGCCCGAAACGTCAGCTTTTGTGCTCCTGAGATGCTGCTTGGCCTGCTGTGTTCATCCAGCCTCACATTTTATTATCTTGGAATTCTCCAGCATCTGCAGTTCCCATTGTCTCTGAATCTCAGATTCTGTTGCTTTTGATAAAATTATTTATATTGTTTCTGTTAGGAGTAATCTTGTAAAGCCTACCACTAAATTATGCATTGAGTAGAAAATACAAATAAGTTTGCATAGCTGTAAACTAGTCTGGTGATTTTTTTTTGTTGCTGAAACAATTTTACAAAATTGTCCAAGAACAAATATAGTTGGAATTAAATTTAGCTATCAGCGGATGATTTTATTCACCATACCATATCTATAATTTCAATGTAGGAGTATGGCTCAAAGCTGATATTTGAATCAAAGGATTTTTTGATGACTTTTGAAAAAGAATGCACAAAACTCAACTTGGATTATGTGTACATATCCATATATGTAAAATTTTATTCATAGTACACAGATTTGAGAAAAATATTTGCATAGCTAAGTGAAAGGTTAGCCAGTAGTTTAACCTTTGTGTTTCAGTTTACATTGTAGAAAGCAGTATAAAACTTTGAAGTCACCTGACTCGTGAATATTTCTTTCTTTCATTAATGTTGACCGAATCAAACTTTGACGCTTTTGTTTCCTTTTGCTGATCTAAGTTTAGATTAAGTTTTTACTCAAACATTTCAATCCACTAGTGACTTTGCTGGAGTCAGAATATGAGACAATCCCCACAACAATAATGGGGTGTTGTGTTTGAAGTTATGTCCTTGAATTCTGGATGCTGAAGAGTTTTCATTTTATTTTCTCCCCACTCTATTTCATTTTATACAGAATGAAATCATGTTCAAGCCAGACCATGAAGGCATGTTTGCTCTCATTGATTTATCTAAGATGGTACATATGATGCTGCTTGCGAAAATCAATTTTGTCAAGAAAGTTGCTGAAAATGGTGCTGTTATCTCTGTGTCTGTTTGTCTAACTTGCTAATTTGACAGAAGCAAATAAAAATTAATAACAAAATGTGGCCAGAGGCAGTTCAGGATCTGGTTATTTGATTGTCTCTTAAGGTGCAATTTGCTTTAAGCTCTGGAGTAATCTAAGGTCCCCCAGCCTTGGCAATTGAGAGATGATAACCGATATATGACAGTTCTAATTAGCTTTCGCTTGGTCGTGAGTACATCGTAAACAGTAACAAGGCCTCCCAGGACTGCTTTCTGCTGCCAAGAACAATGGCTGTATTTCCTAATTAACTACCTTCGGTCATCACTTTTGTCAAGTTTTACAGTTATTATTACAAACCCATCTATAGATATATTTTCAAATGAGTGGCAGCCTAATATGCCCAGTTATCTGATTCTATAATCATAAATACCTTTCAGCAAGTGCTGAGCAAAATTAACTCCTTCTGCATTATTTTTCCAATATTTAACCTCTCATTTGGAAGCAAGGTCATTGGGGTCATTTAAGAGACTGCTGGACATGCATATGGTCACAAATTTGAGGGTGCATACATGAGGATCAATGGTCGGCACAACATTGTGGGCTGAAGGGCCTGTTCTGTGCTGTACTGTTCTATGTTCTATGTTCTATTTCCTTCTGAACTTTTCCAGCGATCTTGCTTTTCGTTGAGGACTGTATTTACCAACTTGCATATTTTAATTAAATTATCTGTTTTTTCCCCACAAAGCCATTTAATTTTACCACCCACCTATGTACTTCTTCGGAAATCTGAAAAGTTAAAGCCCAGAAGCATTTTATACAAGCATCATAATGTTTAGAAAAGGGCTAGGAGAACAGGAGGGAGGTGGCTGCAAGGGGAAGGATTATTTTTGGCAGATTTTTGTAAGCTGTGAGATGTGTCTGCTTATTTCTTATTTCTTTCTGCCTTTTCCTTCTCCAAATTCTTTCGCTGCTATGCACTTATTTGTTGGCACTGCAATCTCACCATCTTTAAGTTTGAACTGAGATGTGCACCCATCATTCCTTCTTAATGCCACAGTAGAGTGTGGATTTGCTGAAAATATAATGTATCAATGTGGTGGCATTTTGACAGGACATGTTCACATGCACAGGTGTGAGGGACTGAACAGTCGTCATTGACTGTTCATTGTTTCATCCTGTTCAATTTGACTGGTGCCAATGTCTTTAATCACTTTGACACGTTCTATTTTCTGAAGAAGGCAGATAAAGAAATGAAAAGATTGGCTGTCAACCTTCAACATATATGAGCACATGAAAGAAGTGCAATTCTCATGGCTAAGAAAAATGGGAAACTGCAGGAATCATGTGCTCCTTTGTATTTTGAGACCTAAAGGCAGTGCCATAACAAAACATGAGATTCTGATGCTGTCCAGTGGCCAATATGAGGTCCTTTATTATTTTATATCACCATCAGTGACATTGTTTCAAGCATACGTCATGGCCACACCACTTAAATATGAAAGGTTTGAAGCCTCAAGTGGACAATCTAAAGAAGGTGAGCAGAACTAACACATTTCTGTTGAAATTAGGGGAGAACAGAAAACGGAGTCAACGTACATCTATATGGTCTATTTTTTTTACCAGTCAGTGAGTTTTTTTCAGGCAATAAAGCTTCTGTAAATGAGGTCACAAATCACTTTTACACTTTCCAAGCTGGTTTGATTTGCAAGTTGTTGTACTACAGTATTTTTTATGAATGAAATACGGTGCTCAAAAAGTGACTAGATAAAGGTTGAGGAGATGAGGCTTCTGGAAGAGGCAGAAAACAGCGAGAATTTTAGAAAATCATTAGTAGTTCACCAATATGTTTATGACCAATGTTTTAAATGTGTTACTCACAGGATTAACGATTTTAATGATACCGCCTCGATGTTAATCCCATGAAGTGGATCACCCATCCATTGTGAAACTCTCAGTCACAATGAGCCACATAATGTGGCCCTTAGAGCATCACCTATAAGTGAAACAATGAACTGCTGAAACTGTAAGAAGGAAAGTTTTTAAAAAGATTAGATATTGCCGTAGTTAAATTATTCCGAACTTAACTTATACCAAACAATTTTTGCAGACAGGATAATGAAATGTGAGGCTGGATGAACACAGCAGGCCCAGCAGCATCTCAGGAGCACAAAAGCTGACGTTTCGAACCTAGACTAGGCCCGAAACGTCAGCTTTTGTGCTCCTGAGATGCTGCTGGGCCTTCTGTGTTCATCCAGCCTCACATTTCATTATCTTGGATTCTCCAGCATCTGCAGTTCCCATTATCACGGATACAATTTTTGTAGACAGGTTGCTTTTCAAAATCCATTGCTTTTAGATATCAGGCTTAAATATGTTCAAAATAATACAAATGTACAGCCCAGAAAGAGGTTATTGAGCTATTGTGCCAGGGCTGACTAAAAGAGCTATTCATCCTATTCGTATTTTCTAACACTTGTTCCATGTGCATAATCTAAGAACTTCTACTCAATGAGCATTTGTGCCTCTCAGCCTTTAAAGGAGTGAGTTCCAGATTTTGATAGTCCTCTACTTCCCTCTAATCTTATACCAATTACTTGAAATCTATGCTTATTCATTTTTCGACTGATAAGGAAAGTCTGTTCTTCACACTATCCAAGCCTCTGAGTTTTATACATCTCTATTAAATTCCCCTCTGTTACTTCTGTTATAAAGAAAATAACTGAGGGACATCCAATCTTTGCTTTGAGCTAAAATTCTCCAGCCCTGGTGATACCTTCATAACTCTGTTCTGGGTGTATATAGAAATATATTGGGTTGTTAACAGAAAATTGAGCTTGTTAACAAACCAGTTGACCCAAATATAATGTTGTCAATTCCATAATGCGATTGGTGTAAGAAGATGGGCAAGAATGGAAAATTTCTTTTCATCACCTGGAATGACAAAGCTGCAAGGAAAAGGTATGCATCATTTGGGGTGCTGAGCAAAATTAAATCCTTCTCACACCCTAAAGATGATTATCCCTTCCTACTTGTTCTGCAAAACCTTCACTCTCCATTCTGGGCTGCTCAGTCCCTCCCCAGGGATTGACTTTAATCAGGAATCCATTGTTCTCCTTCTTAGGGCTTGCTTGCAGTCCCAACAGTACTACCAAGACTGCCAATGCCATATCAGATTGGCCAGCTTCTCGCAAATGTAAGACTTACTTTCAATGAGGGACTGAAGTCTCACTCTCTGGTCATTAAGGATGCTGACAGCGTGCTATTGTTGCAGGGTAGGCTTTTAATTTGTCAGTCAGCTTGGAATGTATCTTTATAATGTGGGAAACGAACAGTATGTCTTCTCCACACTTCCCCCGCAGAATAATTCTTGTTATTATGATATAAAGTGTGGGATTTTTAAGTATAATTTTTAATGATTGTTGTGAGTTAAGGCATTTGGTTTTTGAGTTAGTATCTAGTGAGTGTTCTGTGTGTCTGTAGTTAATTATTAACTTGTAAGCATTTCTTTTAAATGCAGTTTTGAGGCCTGGCTTTACAATTATAGGTTTTTGAACACATTATTTGACTTCTTTTTTAAATATAGCTTGTTCTGGAACCCAATATGTTAAGTAGTGGGACCTCAAACTTTGTCACATGCTTCTGGAACTTGTCCTTTCAAGTTGAAAAGGTTACATAATGCTAAGTACATTTAAGCAAATGTATGATATCTCCATGAATAAGCTATGTACAGTTTCACTTTGAACATTGCAGTCACAAGTCACTTAAACCTCTTGAGGTATGAGATACAGGGATGGTGGTGTAAGCCTTACATGAATGAAGTTTTGGATACTGTGCTAGGAGTGAGTTTTAATACTATTCAAAAGCTGTTTTGTTTGTTTTCAATTTATAAAGGCATATTTTTGGATTTCTGGGGTCATGCATGCAGTGTATGTTCAAAAATCTTTGAACTTGTCAGCATGGTGGCACAGTGGTAAGCACTACTGCGTCCGAGTGCCAGAGATGTACATTTCATTCCAACTTTGGGTGACTATCTGTGTGGAATTTGAACTTTCTCCCTCTATCTGCCAAAGTTTCCACCTGGTACTCCGGTTTGCTCCCACAGTCCAAAGATGTGCAAGTTAGATGAATTTGCCATGCTAAATTGCCCTGTAGTGCCCAGGGATATGTAAACTAATTGGATTAGCCATGGTTAATGAGACTTTACAGGGATAGGGTGGTGAGCATTTGGGTGGGATGCTCTTTGGAGGTTTGGCACAGGCTTAATGAGCTGAATGGCCTCTATCTGCACTTTAGGGATTCAATGATTTTATAATTCTATGATTCTATAATCAGAAAGTTTGGCTTATTCTATTTCATCTAAATTTCTTTTGTAATAAACACTACATTATTGTGAAAGAAAAATCTCGAGTTTTGCGTGCTTAAATCAAGACAAAATAAGACATAACCGATTAAATCAGACCCCTGCCCTGGATCTGACATTAGTTGAGATAATAGCACTGCACAAAATAAAGACATTTAACATCAGTCAATGTGGAGTTAGAGTTGAACAGTTTAACATATAATACAAAATATAACAACAGGTGCATTATTTTTAAGATATAAAGGTTATTTTGCTTAGGAAGAATTAAAATTCAATTTTTATTGTGATTTTCCATGCTTGAGCTACCATTTAAGCCTTTTTTCAATGTCTAGTACTTTAGTATAGCAGCTGTGCTACAGCTTGCAATTCTGCAACTGAGTCAGAAGGAAATGTATTCAGACTTCATCCCAGAAATCTGAGATCAGTAACATAGGCATACACTCCTGTGTAGGATTGTGGCATTGCTGCAAGAATAATGGTGCTGCCTTTGAATAGAAGTTAAACCAAAGTCCAGTCTATCAACTCAGATGGACATAAATACACCAAGGCCCTATTTCAAAGAGGAGCAATGATGTTATCTCTGACACCCTGGCCAATATCCATCTTTCATTCAATATCAAAAAATGGATTACTTGGACATAATTACATTGATGTTTGTGTGAGCTTGTTTCTAACATAACAATGATGACAAAATTATTTTGTTGTCTGTGAAGCATTTCAAGTGGCTTCCAGGTTGCCAAAGACATTAAATGGATACATTTTTTTTAAATGCATTATGTTTTCTACTTTGTTTTTATTGGCTTCATGGGCTACCAATTCATGCCATAAACCTAGGCAGATAACTTACACCACTACCCTGGGTATTACTGCTCTTGATTGATCAGATTAGGTGCAAACATGGCCTGTGCAACTTCACTCTGTCTCTCGATGGGAGGGATTAAAAGAAAATACGTGTAGGAAAATGATTTCTTATCCCTTAGTGATATAAAACTACTTTGTCGTAATTTCTTTGGGCTGTTGAAATGTTTAGTGCTGAGGTGAATTTGGTATTGAAATTATCCTGTCTGTTACGGTCAGATATTGTGATGAGAGTTCTTGTATACTTAATCATTTTAACCCTTCGGCTCCAATTTATATTACACTGATTATCTTGTTTTGTTTTTTTTAAACAGATGTGTAGAATTCATAGCTAAAGAAGGACACAGCCTAAAGGAGCTTTACCTGGTATCCTGTAAAATTACAGATTATGGTGCGTATTTCTGCTGCTTTTTGTCACTACTGCCTTTGGGATGTGCCTATGTCTGCAAATCTGAGATTATAAGGACATCAATGTACAGGGTATTGAGTTTTCTCAAAAGTAATCATAAAAGTATGGGACATCTCTTGCCGAAGAAGGATTTTTAAAATCTTCAGAATATTCAGTCATTTTATGTTCCATTTGGATTACATGGTAACTACTATAATTTTACCAAAGTCCAGGATATTAAAAGTGAACAATTTTAAATCATTGTGATAGATTGAACACAATTTTTAAAAAACTTCTTCTCAAGTCAAAGAAAATGGAATTTGGTTAATATATTTGAAGATCCTTACGTATCTTTTCAAAGGACTTCTTTTTCTCTGTTGCTGTATAACCAAATGAGAATATATCACTCGGAAAACTGCTGGCAATTACTTTTAAATTAAACTCAGTATCAACAATTGCTAGGATAATTGTACAATGAGCCTTAGCTGCAACCAGCACACTGCCCACGGTTTTAATCCAACTGAACAAAGAAAATTACAGCGCAGAAATAGGCCCTTCGGTCCTCCAAGCGTGCGCCAATCCAGATCCTCTATCTAAACCAGTCACCTATTTTCCAAGGATCTGTATCCCTCTGCTCCCTGCCCATTAATTTATCTGTCTAGATGCATCTTAAATGATGCTATCTTGCCTGCTTCTACCACTCCACTGCCAACACGTTCCAGGCACCCACAACCCTCTGCATAAAGAACTTTCCACACATATCTCCCTTAAACTTTTCCCCTCTCACTTTGAAATCGTGACCCCCTAGCAATTGAGTTCTCCATTCTTGGCAAAAGCTTCTTGTTATCCACTCTGTCTACCTCTCATGAATTTTTAGACCTCAGTCAGGTCCCCCCTCAACCTCGGTCTTTCTAATGTAAATAATCCTAATCTACTCAACCTCGCTTCATAGCTAGCATCCCCCATACCAGGCAACATTCTGGTGAACCTCTCTAAAGCATCCACATCCTTTTGGTAATGTGACCAGAACTGTACGCAGTATTCCAAATGTGGCCGAACCAAAGGCCTATACAACTGTAACATGACCTGCCAACTCTTGTATTCAGGACCCCATCCGATGAATGAAAGCGTGCTGTATGCCTTCTTGACAACTCTATCCACCTGTGTTGCCACCTTCAGGATACCATGGACCTGAACACTCAGATCTCTCTGTGCATCAGTTTTCCCCAGGGCTTTCCCATTTACCAGATAGTTTGCTTTTGAATTGGATCTTCCAAAATGCATCACCTCGCATTTGCCTGGATTGAACTCCATCTGCCAATTCTCTGCCCAACTCTCCAATCTATCTATATTCTGCTGCATTCTCCGACAGTCCCCTTCACTATCTGTCACTCCACCAATCTTAGTTTATCTGCATACTTGGTAATCAGACCATCTATACCTCCTCCAGATCATTTATGTAGATCACAAACAACCGTGGTCCCAACATAGGATCCCTGTGGAACACCACTGGTCACAGTTCTCCATTTTGAGAAACTCCCTTCCAGTACATCTCTTTGTCTCCTGTTACCCAGCCGGGAGGTACACCTGATTTGACCACACCTGATTTGTAAAGTTATCTTGAAAGTACTGCCTTTAACAATGGATTATAGATATTATGTGCTATTTTAAATGTTGATGTATTTTCATTTGTTGTATAGCCAAATTATTTGTACAAGAGTCTCAGCTGAGGATGATTTCTGCCGACGTCTTGTTGACTTGTGGTTAGTACGAGCGTAATCACAACCAGTCAAATTGGTCAAATATTGCTCAAAGTTAAAACATGCGCACAATTTCCGAATATATTACTGAGACTGGGGGTCAGATTTTCATTATGGAGATGAAAAATGTGAGTTGGAGATTTTTCCAACATTGTGATCCAGCATGGTCATTCAGCAGTACTTTTCAGGGATATGTGGGAAAGGTGTGGTGTCCAAAACATGAACAGAAATAGTAAAGTTAAAGGTGACAGAGACATTGGACCAATTCTGCAGATCAGTGTAAAACTCCCCTCGTCCTCCTTTCATTTCTCCCTACCCTTAAATGTATTAACCCTTTCACCCCACCTCACCTATTTTTCATGTAACTCATTCCCCTCCTTCGCCTCCCAACACAATCAATCTCTCTTTCACATTCCCGTTCAAAACCCATTGCCCACTCACCAGTATCCAATTTATAATAGAATTCGGAAGTTATAAAATAAGATGTTGTAGCTTTTGTAAAGTAATCAAATTAAACGTCAATTGAATAGACAATTGAAAAACAAATATCCTCGTAGAAGCTCTTGTATCTGTCAAAATAGACAAGCTCATATGCCTGAGGACAGCTGTGCAAACAGACACTGCGGTGCAGAACCTGAGTGTACCTTTGAAGACAAAGCTCACACACCTATAAAAGCTTTCAAACCCCAAACAGATGGCTAAGCTGGTCTGTAGTGAACACATGGTATCTGTGGGAAAGATTCCATCCATCAGTCGTTGGGCTACAGTTGGCATATTATACAATGCAGAATTTTAATTTATCCAGTTGAAGATCTGAAAACTTTTACACAATTTCAGTGCTGTTGACAACTTCCCAACTGTCAGAAGTAACAACCTGACAATTATCTTAGTTAACTGTCTTGTCAAGTCCTAGCAATGTCACCACTCAGTTCAGTTAATACAGATAGAACTGAGGAGTTAAAACTTTCAGGGGTAGACTGATTCCTCTTCTTGCGTTGTTCCTCTGCAGACCATAGCAAAATTAGAATGTAAAGGAAAGATAATGTGACCAATTATATCTTTATACCAGACAATACTTGTTCAGAATTAGAAGCAGATCAGCCAGATGACTTAAGTCAACAAATATGAAACTGGTGTGTTGCAAAAATAAAATTCCTCAAGCAAAGATTATTAACAAAAGGTTTAGAATGTATAAATATATCAAACTACCCTTCTTGAAAAATCACACACACAAGAAAGAAATAAGACCAAGTGGAGTATTATCTTAAAAATATTTTGGAAAAGTAACAATTAAATACAGACAAAAAGATACACAGATGTCACAATTGCTAGCCTGCCACTAAAATTATTTTGGACATGCCATTAATTGCAGATTAATCTTCCAGAATAAGTTAAAGCTGATTGAATTCTCTCTTTCTGGAGATAGCGGTGCAGATTTAGACTTCTCATATCAGAAAGCTTCTCTTGCAGTGTTGGCGTCTATCGGTGAGCTTACAGCTATCAACCTTTGATGATAGGTGTTTTAGAGAGAAAGAGAGGGCGAAGGCTGTAGCTCCAAAAGCACATCCTTTCTGACTTTCTGTCTTCAAAACCAATAAGCTGTGTTTGCTGACACCTAGAAGCATGCATGGTAGTAGCTAAATCGCTGAAATTGAATTAAAATAACGAATGGTGACTAAACATAACAAACACAAAAGTGTAAGAAATGTTATGTTTCATTACCATGTAGACTCCACTTCTAATCCATGGTTTGCACACAGCAGCATCCAAGAAAACAGCAAATGTTTCGGTGTGAAAAATGGTTTCAGCGACTTCTAAACATCAGAGCGTTGGTTGCCACTCCTGAAAGGCTCTAGTGACAGAAAGAGGGGTGGAACTTTCAGACCTGCAGCATTGCTGCCAATGTTCTTATCCATCGTATTCTGAGCAGTCCAAAATCAGACAAAACCTGACCTAATTGTACTATTTTTAAAACGCCGGAACTGGTTACCTGGTGGGTTAGTAAATTGTACTGACATGCTGGCTTTCAGCTGAATAGATTGTGTATCCATTGGCTTTGGACCAGACATGCTGCAGTCCTGGCACAGCTGCCTTATGAAAAAAAAAATCACAATACAGAAGGAAGCTATTTGGCTTGATGTAATGCTGCAAAATGCTAGAAAAAGTAATTTTCACCCTTCTCTTTTCTCCTTCTCTCATTGAGCTTCCCTTCCTTTTTCTCCTCTTATTTATACATGAAAGGCCTCAATTATATAACCTGCTGGACTTTTGTGCAATATACAGAAATTATTTTATATTGAATTTATTTTTTTTTTCTTCATTATTTCTCAAATTTGCAACTGCTCTGTGGTGAATCAGGTGTGTTAGATCTGATCTTGCACACTTCCTTGAGGAGTGCTAATCTACAATGATGATTGTATAGCAATCGATAGCAAAGTGTAAATAGGAGAAATCCATTTAGATCCTCAAGTCTGATCACCATTTATGAGATCTTGGCTAATTTGTAGCTCACTTCTATATGTTTATCTTGCGGACATCCCATTATATCTTACATGAGCAAAAATTTATTTATCTTATATTTAAAATTAATAAATATTGTTTATCGTGGAAGACAAATCCAAATGTGTATCCTTCTGAGAGTGTAAATTGTGCCCTACCTATCCTGCTGAAAGGCCTTTCCAGCTTTAGAATTTGCCTCCTCGACTAAGGTTCCCAACTACCAGAAATAATTTATCTGTATCATCTCTTATGATTTTAATGTTTTTTATCATTATTAATTCACAGAATGTGGGTCATGCTGACTAGGTCAGCATTTATTGCCCGAGCCTGTCTGCCCTAGTGTTGCTGAGCTGCCTTCTTGAATTCCTGCAGACTTTGGCATAAAGGGGCATCCGTAGTGCTGTCAAGAAGGGAATTCCAGAATTCTGACCCAGTTCCCATTAAATCAGGAAAATTTGATGAAATTATCGCTTAACACTCTAAATTCTTGGCAATTCAAAGTTGTTGATTATAATCTTGCCTCATTATTTGTCATTTTACGTCTAAATTTTATTTTGGTATATCTACATTGAACCTCCTCAAAGCCCAATAATTTCTTCCTATTGTGTGGAGTGCAGAACTCAAGTACTAACTTTTATAGTATCAGAGATAATGGGAACTGCAGATGCTGGAGATTCCAAGATAATAAAATGTGAGGCTGGATGAACACAGCAGGCCAAGCAGCATCTCAGGAGCACTCTCTGATGAAGGGTCTAGGCCCGAAACGTCAGCTTTTGTGCTCCTGAGATGCTGCTTGGCCTGCTGTGTTCATCCAGCCTCACATTTTATTATCTACTAACTTTTATAGCTGTGGCATATTTTTCAATTCAACTCAATTCCTCTATAATTTCAGCTCGTGCCAGAGGTATGGTTTAATAGTTCGAGCCTGTATCTTCTGCCTTAGGCAGAATACTCCAGCTGGCAATTTTGCAAAGTATTGACAGAACACTTCCAAGCTGCAGTTTGATGAGTCTGGATTTCAAGCATAGTGCCACCACCTGGTGGAAAGGTTTCTATCAAATGGTGTTTTAAAAAGCATACAATTGCGAAACTGTACGCTCAAGAATGACCTGATATCAAGTTCTGTCACTCTGGCTCCGAGATTGTTATTCTTTGCTGTCTAGGTTTGCTGTCATTACTGCTGAATATAAGAGCTTATACTTCAGGTGCCTGTAGCCAAATGCTTTATGATTATTAACTTTCCTTACTTCAGATGCCTATTGAACATTCATTGTTCTAGCATTTCTCTTGAAATAGTAACATTTTTATAAAAATTGTTTGGTGTTATAAACATGTATAGCTATTGCTGAAAGAAGGTATAATTTGTATAAGTTTTTATTTTAACATTTGTAAGGACAATTGGCAAGATATAACAAAATAAAGGGAAATAGAAGTGTGAGAGGAAAGTGCAGATTGTATGGCAAGTGGACTCTGGTAAAGGCATTGCCTTGAATGTCTCTATCAGTCAGAGCCCACTTACCAGCACATCAGTACTCTCCTGTCTTGTGGTTGAAGTGTTGTTTTCTATTTACTTTGCTATTTCTTGCAAATTGTCCTGAGGAGTTCAAGATGAAAAGCCTCAACAAAGTGTCTTTTTTTCTTCAATCTTTGTTCTTAAACAAAAAATATGTCTCCAAGTTTCTTAGTTGGCTTTCTGCTTCGTAAACAATGCCCTTGCGCATTGCCGTCAATACTTCACAGCCAATACATATGTCTGTCTCCTCAGCATTTCCTTGATCCTGATTTTCACAGGTCCATTTAAATTTCTCTTGTTGATTAGGTTCAATGATATAGCCATCTATTAAAGTCTTCTCTGTTATTTTTGATACAGTGTCATCACAGGGAGTTAATTGTAATCTGTAATTGTATGACTGATTATTTTAAATCAAACTGTTCAGATATGTTATGTCACACTTCTGGAGGAGGTGGGACTTGGACCCCAACCTTCTGGTCCAGAAGTAGAGATATGACATCTGCCCCACAAGAATCACTTAATAAAGTCCTTAAGATCCAGAAACAAAAGCAGAAATTGCTGGAAAATCTCAGCAATTCTGGCAGCATCTGTGGAGAGAAATCAGAGTTAACGTTTCAGGTCCAGTGACCCATCCTCAGTTTTGAAACGTTTCAGGTCCAGTGACCCATCCTCAGTTTTGAAACGTTAACTCTGATTTCTGTACGTGGATGCTACCAGACCTGCTGAGCTTTTCCTGCAATTCCTGTGTTTTCTTCTGATTTCCAGCATCCATGGTTCTTTCAATTTTCCTTCAGTTTCAGAATTATGCTTGTTTGCTGTTAGTCAGCAACTATTGTTTTGAAGGATTGCGCTACAGCTTATTTGCGCCATGAGTTTACGTGGACATTACTGAAGACCAATTAAAGCAGCAAAAGTTTTTAACTGATTTTAATTGACACATTTGGAATGTGTGTTCTTCCTTCTGACAGTATTCTATAACAGTAGCAGCCCAGTGGGAGGCCAAAACTCATTTTACTTGTCTTTCAAGATTTGAAAATACAGTACATTTAAAAGATGGTTTTTACTTTTTTTAATATGGCAGATTTTGATGGTAATCTTTTTCAGTTGCACATGACAACATCCCTGATTAACTAAAGCTACAAAACCAAATCAATTTTAATTGCTCATTTCCACAATGTTTTGTGAAAATGAGACGGTAACTAAAAGAATAGAAGTCTTCTAGCATTTTCGAATGTAGCCAAAGCATACACACCTAACACTTATTGCAGTGAGGTGGTAATTGTTTCTGCATGCTCTCTTTTTCAATTTATTTTCTCCTTAAAAATTGAAAGACTTTGCATTGTCATTGCTACCTCAAAATGACAATCAGTGAAATTCAGGACACAATATTTGGTGGTTACTGAAATCAGATTTTCCATCTTCTGCAGTCAAATTACTGAAGTATTTTAATTTTACAAAAGTGAATTTGCCTCTGGATTGTCTAAATTGCCACTCCTGTACTTGTTCGCCTGCATTGTTTATCCCTTAATTGTAAATTTCACATTCTTGTTTTCAAATTCCTCCTTGGCCTCAACTTTCTTTAACTCTGTAATCTTGTCCAGATCTGTCACCTTAACATATCTACACTAATCAAATGCTGGCCTCTCAAGCATCCCTTTAAATACTGTACCGTAGTTGCTGTGACTTCAGCTGCCAAGCCCTGATTCTGGAATTCACTCCATAAAGGTATCTACCTCTCTACCTCTCTATCTCATTTTCCTCCTGGAAGAAACTCTTTCAACTATACTTCTAAGTAAACATTGCATCATTTGGCTTGGTATCAAATTTTGTTTTATATTGCTCATTTGAAGCACCATGAGTCGTTCTATCATTTGAAAGGTACAGTATGTTGCTGTTAAAGATGGCTTTCACCATAAGTGTTCCATGTGTCTTCCTTAACATGCGTAACTGTTGTTCAGCATCTCCCTATGAGGGCAACAGGCGGAATGCTTATTTTGACATGACGGGGGTCAGGGGTGTGAACTTGAGCCTTCAGTGTAATGAAAATAAGTATCGAATAGCTTGCTGGAATTGTATCAGTGATGTATTCCATGTAATCTTACCTTGCTAACCAGTCTACCATGCAGATCCTTGTTAAATGCCTTACTGAAGGCCATATAGACAAAGTCCATCGGCTGCCTCATGATTCGTGTCCTTTGTTTACTTGTGCACAGTACACGAGCTGTGGCCAGCCTGCTAAGAGTCACTCCCCTGAACCGAGGAGATTCTAAACCACTGTTAATATTGGCCAGCCAGGGCTTCCTGGTTGGTCCAATCTTGCAGTCACCGAGGTCCACCTGGTTCCAATCGCTACATCCCTTTTTCTGAAGCAGGGTCCCGACCCGAAATGTTAGCTTTCCTGTTCCTCTGATGCTGCCTGGCCTGCTGTGTTCCTCCAGCTCCACACTGTGTTATCTCAAGATATCAATATTTATTTTCCAGGTTCTCTAGCTTCTATACCCTTCTCCACAATAAACACTGATGAAAAAAACTCATTTAGTATCTTGTCTATCTCCTGAAGTTCCACTCAGGTGGCTGATATTAAAGGGGCCCTATTCTCTCCATAGTTTCTCTTTTATCTTTAATGTACCTGTAGAATTTCTTTGAATTCTAATTCATTTTTATATCTCCAGCTAGACTTCTTTTCTATTCTCTTCTCTCATCAACCTCTTCGTCTTCTTTTCCCATATTCTAACACTTGCCCAATCCTCAGCATGCAATTTTTTTGGCAACATTTCTTTTTCCATTGTCGTTGGCACTACAAAAAGTTACCTTGGAAAACAAGTCTGGAGGAGAATGCAAAGAGATTGCCAAGAGAGATGGGTAGATTGAGTGCAAGGACAAGAACATGATAGATGACATATGGAATCATACAGATGTACAGCATGGAAACACATCCTTCACTCATGTGGAAGTGCATATTTCTTCACTTTCGCATAGAAAACAGAAAAGCAGAATAGTTTTTACACAGAGAGAGACCGGGAAGTATTGGCAGAGCAACTAGGTGTCACAAGTCACAGAAAGATAACATGTGGACATAACTAGCAATTAAATAGCTAATTGCAATGTCAGTTTTTATTGCAAAGAGATTGGAGTATAAGGATAAAAACGCCTTCCAGCAAATGTGTCAAGTTTAGGTGAGAACAGACCCGGAGTACTCTGTACATTTTTGGTCTTCTTGTACTAAAGAAAGGATGTACTAGTCCTTGATAACAAAAGTGTGGAGCTGGATGAACACAGCAGGCCAAGCAGCATCTCAGGAGCACAAAAGCTGATGTTTCGGGCCTAGACCCTTCTTCAGAGAGGGGGATGGGGTGAGGGTTCTGGAATAAATAGGGAGAGACGGGGAGGTGGACTGAAGATGGAGAGAAAAGAAGATAGGTAGAGAGGAGAGTATAGGTGAGGAGGTAGGGAGGGGATAGGTCAGTCCAGGGAAGATAGACAGGTCAAGGAGGCGGGATGAGGTGGTAGTTAGGAAATGGAGATGCGGCTTGAGGTGGGAGGAAGGGATGGATGAGAGGAAGAACAGGTTAGGGAAGCAGAGACCGGCTAGGCTGGTTTTGGGATGCAGTGGGGGGAGGGGACAAGCTTGACTGGTTTTGTGATGCAGTGAGGGGAGGGGAAGAACTGGGCTGGTTTTGGGACGTGGTGGGGCAAGGGGAGATTTTGAAGCTGTTGAAGTCCACATTGATACCATTGGGCTGCAAGTTTCCCAAGTGGAATAAGAGTTGCTGTTCCTGCAACCTTCAGGTGGCATCATTGTGGCACTGCAGGAGGCCCATGATGGACATGTCGTCTGAGGAATGGGAGGGGGAGTTAAAATGGTTCACGACTGGGAGGTGCAGTTGTTTGTTGCGAACCGAGCGGAGGCGTTCTGCAAAGCGGTCCCCAAGCCTCCGCTTGGTTTCCCCAATGTAGAGGAAGCCACACCGGGTGCAATGGATACAATATACCACATTGGCAGATGTGCAGGTGAACATCTGCTTGATATGGAAGGTCATCTTGGGGCCTGGGATGGGGTGAGGGAGGAGGTGTGGGGGCAAGTGTAGCACTTCCTGCAGTTGCAGGGGAAGGTGCCGGGTGTGGTGGGGTTGGAGGGGAGTGTGGAGCGGACAAGGGAGTCGTGGAGAGAGTGGTCTCTCCGGAAGGCAGACAAGGGTGGGGATGGAAAAATGTCTTGGGTGGTGGGGTCGGATTGTAGATGGCGGAAGTGTCGGAGGATGATGCGTTGTATCCGGAGGTTGGTGGGGTGGTATGTGAGAACGAGGGGGATCCTCTGGGGGCGGTTGTTGGGGGGGCGGGGTGTGAGGGATGTGTTGCGGGAAATGTCGGAGACACGGTCAAGGGCGTTCTCAACCACTGTGGGGGGAAAGTTGCGGTCCTTGAAGAACGTGGACATCTGGGATGTGCGGGAGTGGAATGCCTCATCCTGGGAGCAGATGCGGCGGAGGCAGAGGAATTGGGAATAGTGGATGGAATTTTTGCAGGAGGGTGGGTGGGAGGATGTGTATTCTAGGTAGCTGTAGGAGTCAGTGGGCTTGAAATGGACATCAGTTTCTAGCTGGTTGCCTGAGATGGAGACTGAGAGGTCCAGGAAAGTGAGGGATGTGTTGGAGATGGCCCAGGTAAACTTGAGGTTGGGTTGGAAGGTGTTGGTAAAGTGGATCAACTGTTCGAGCTCCTCTGGGGAGCAAGAGGCGGCGCCGATACAATCATCAATGTAGCGGAGGAAGAGGTGGGGTTTGGGGCGTGTGTAGGTGCGGAAGAGGGACTGTTCCACGTAACCTACAAAGAGGCAGGCATAGCTTGGACCCATGCGGGTACCCATGGCCACCCCCTTTGTCTGTAGGAAGTGGGAGGAATCGAAAGAGAAGTTGCTGAGGGTGAGGACGAGTTCGGCTAGGCGGACGAGGGTGTCAGTGGAGGGAGATTGGTCGGGCCTGTGGGACAGGAAGAAGCGGAGGGCCTTGAGGCCGTCTGCATGAGGAATACAGGTGTATAGGGACTGGACGTCCATGGTGAAAATGAGGTGTTGGGGGCCAGGGGATTGGAAGTCCTGGAGGAGGTGGAGGGCGTGGGTGGTGTCACGGACGTAGGTGGGGAGTTCCTGGACCAAAGGGGAGAAAATGGTGTCCAGGTAGGTGGAGATGAATTCGGTGGGGCAGGAACGGCTGAGACAATGGGTCGACCAGGGCAGGCAGGTTTGTGGATTTTGGGAAGGAGATAGAAACGGGCCGTGCGGGGTTGGGGAACAATGAGGTTGGAGGCTGTGGATGGGAGGTCCCTTGAGGTGATGAGGTCATGGATGGTGTTGCAGATGATGGTTTGTTGCACGAGGGTGAAGTCATGATCAAGGGGGTTGTAGGAGGAGGTCTCAGAGAGTTGGCGTTTGGCCGCGGTGATGTAGAGGTCAGTGCGCCATACTACCACTGCGCCACCCTTGTCTGCGGGTTTGATGGTGAGGTTGGGGTTGGAGCGGAGGGCTGCCCGTTCTGCGGGGGAGAGGTTGGAGTGGGTGAGCGGGGTGGAGAGGTTGAGGCGGTTGATGTCTCTTATATGTCTCTTGTATGTCTCGATGTATCTTGTTTTCTCTCCATCTTCGGTCTGCCTCCCCCTATTTCCCTATTTATTCCAGTTCCCTCTCCCCATCCCCCTCTCTGATGAAGGGTCTAGGCCCGAAACGTCAGCTTTTGTGCTCCTGAGATGCTGCTTGGCCTGCTGTGTTCATCCAGCTCCACACATTTGTTATCTTGGATTCTCCAGCGTCTGCAGTTCTCATTATCACATGTACTAGTCCTTGAACGAGTTCAGCAAAGATTCATTAGAATGATACCCTTAGTCAGGGATCATTTGATAAGAAGCAACTGAGTAGACTAGACTGATATTACATAGCTTTTATAAGAATGAGAGTTAATTTTGTTTAAAAATGTAAATTCCTTAATGGGGCTTTATAGGATGCATACTGAAGCTGTTTCTGGTGGATGGGAGGTCCAGAAATTAGTTCGAATGTTCGAATAAGAGGGTGAGCCATTTAAGCTGAAAAGAGAATTTTTGTCACTGAAATGGTTGTGAATCTTTGGTCTTATCTATTTCTGTCTGTCACTGCACAATTTCTGAGTACATTTGAGTTGAGATTGATATGTTTGTGAGTACAAAGGGATTTGGAGGTAGTGTGAGAAGGAGGTATTTAATGATTAAATAGCAAAGAGTTTGAACAGATAAATATTCCATTTCAGTTTCTGTTTCTATGTTATTTCTTTATACAATGATCTGTGCCACTTTTAGATTCTAGTTTTACAGTTTTGTACATTAACATCCTGAATTTGTGTCCTCCTATCTATACTGCTGTCTTGTGATCTTGGTCTTGATCTTGATCTTGATCCATGTTTCACCTTCTATCTTATGCTCATTATTATGTAAATTTGTAGAAATATTTAAAAAAGGATAAAGGGGACAAATGAAGAAATGAGAGGACAGAAGCAGAGGCAAAGAGAAACATTGATGAGTGAAATGAGGAACAGGAGGAAATCCAGCAAAGAAGGGAAATGATCAAAATCAAATTGGAGAAACTGGATTATCCAAAAACATGACAAAGTGATGTGGCTGGTGGAAGTTTCAAGTTGGTTTTTCAATTTGGAGTCCTGGTCTTGGCTTTGGGATGAAATGTGGTTCGGGAACCACGAATGCAAATAGCAGGACCCAACATACAAGTTTGAAGGAGTCAGCCAGTTAAGTGGCTCATGCAGAATTCCCATTCAATTCAGGATAATGGATGTGATCTTGAGTCTGGAGAGTGAGTAAGAGGTCTTCCAGCAGATCATAGGCTCGGCAGCCCCACTATCTTTTGGAATCTCCTGCTTTCAACATCTTGGGGAGTTACCATTGACCAGAAACTGAACTGTGCATGATATTTAAATAGAGTGACTACAACAGTAAGTCAGAGGCTAGAAATACTGCACCGTCTTGCCTTGAAAATACATCTTCAATCCTTTACTGTTGCTGGGTCAAAATCCTGGAATTCCCTCCCAGAACAACATTATGAGTTGACCTGGTACACATGGACTTAGCAGTTCAAGAAGGCAGCTCACTCATGGCCCATGAGAAGGTGATAGGGATGGGCAATAAATTCTGTCCGGCTGGTGACACCCACATTCCATGAGTGAATAAAAGAAAGGCTCATAGACTGTTTCATTCATGGGAAATAACTACAGATCAGGCATTAAAAAGGTTTTCAAGGGTTAGAGCCTTCCTAGAGCAGAGGAGATGGCCTATAAAATTGGAAACTGCAGCAGTTGTGGCCTATTTTAAAAATGAAGACTTACAAAACAAATTGGAGCTGCAAGCTCTAGTATCTGCCTGTAGCCAGGGGTTTATGGATGGCCTCCTGCAATGGGTGTCCCCATGGATCAGTTCCAGCTTCTGGAAAACACCTGTAATTAAACTCCAAAGGGATTTAACTGATATCTTGTTCTGTCTGGGTGTGCAATCATTCCTGCAATCAACTCCTCTAACTGCTTTGTGGAGGTAGGATATTCCTGGAGCTGAGGCTACAAGATATGTCTCTAGTCCCAAAATCAAAGGCTACTGATAGTTCAGGTCTTGGAACCTGAGTCTGCCCAAGGTCCACCATGACTGGAATGATGGAAGTTTGAGATACACAGAAAGGCAGCAGACAGATTTACACACAGAAACACAATCACATCAGTTATGTTATGTCTGTATTTTCACCATTGAAGGAGAAAATAGGAAATAGATTTGTTTATGTGTCTGAAACCTACCTTTGGCAGAAGCTAATTAAAGTTGAGATTTTTTCATAGTTAAGCCCAATGGTGTGGAGACATGTTCCCTGTCTGATTAAAGTTTCTGGTTCAGTTTTGAAGGCCAACTTTCGAAGCTAGAGGGCCAAGCAAAGGCTCCAATACAAGTAAGTGACTGGGAGGGTGCTTCAAGATGAAGGTGCTCTCTCAAGCACTTTGTAAAACACTCTGTGAAAAAATACACAAAAGAAACTGACCACCATGGTGGTGGAAGGAAAAGAGAATAAATCCTTTTTCAGTGTAGCATTTGCTGCCCCAGATAGGTGGTGCAGGCCTGTCAGCCTTCCAGGAGGATCGGCCTGTTGCTGAGTGCCTGGCTGCCTCCAAGCAATTGATTCCACCACCTTAGCTTCCCCCACTTCCATTGCATCAAGACAGGCTCAGTTGGCCACATAAACATAGATTTGATAAGATTTGTCTGCCCAGACCCCAAAACAACCTTCCACAAAATGGCCAGTACCAAGAATATGTTTTGATACCAATAGGATGTTTGGCAGTGTAATTTTTGGCAGCTATATTCCCTCCTTCAGTGATGACCTTAAAATTCAGCTCACACTATGTGAATTGTTGAGAGGCAGAAGAAAAGAATGAATAAGACGCACAAAAGAAAAGAGACAGACACAAGCAGTGATTTACACAAGAGGAAATATGAAGGAGAAAGACTGATGCAATTTAACTTGATGCAACTATTGTAGCAGGATACTGACTCTTGCTCAAGCAATAAAATTGACCATCTAAAAATTAAGAATAAATTTGCTAAGAGATATTCTGTGTTCTGTATTCTGTTGAAAATATTTGAAATACCCTATGCACTTATTGTTTTAAAATACAGTTTGCCATTGCTATGGAGTTTGTACTAAAGCACAGAGTTCCTGATATATGACCTGCTGTCTTACCAAGTTACTTTTAGCAATGCAGAAAGCTTGATTACAATCACAATAACAGATTACAAATAATGCTGATGTAAAAATATGGGAAGTATGTAGCAGGTTCTTCAATATCTCAAATTAAAATAATAGGTTTTTGTTGCAGACTGTTCAGCACTAAATTTTAGCGACGGTCTCATCAAATCCTTTCCTTGGCTATTCCTCTTTCTGAATGCTGACAGCGCATTTCCACAACTCATGACTTAATTATTCACAACCCTGTTATTATGTATTTGTGAAAAGTGTGCAGTGTTCCGCCTAAATACGAACGCCACATAGGAAGTTAGATGTGCAAGATATTTATTACACAATGATGCAATACAAGGAGAGAAAAGTAATGCTTAGAAAGAAGCATTCTATGTTCACCTATCACCAAAAGGACCCAGGGATAGATTTTAATTCTCCCAAAATATGTGGGCTTGGATGAGGTAAGATACGCAAATTTAAAGAAAAACTTAATCCTAACTCACCTCCAAATCCCAACCTAATTCTAGTGTTAAGGCTTTGGGTGATGCTTAGGTGGTAGGAAGGAGATGCTGTGGTCAACCAATATTTAAATATTGATAATTTAACCACCATAATGAGACTTCAGGGTCTCATAGTTAACGTACATTCTCTGTTTAGATTCCTGGGGCCTAAGAAAATGAGTGTAAAAACATAAATTTAGCTTTGGAAATGACACATGCCTTTACAGAACTGCTTATTGGTTAAGAAATCCCTTCCTAGTGGCATGGTGGATGTACTGAAACCAAATGGTCTACAGCACTTCAGGAAGGCAACTAAACAATATTTCCTCAAGGATTTCCTCAAAAGCACCACTGGATATTTTAATTCAACCTTTAACAGTAGTTGGTTTAATACCTAATCAGAAAAATTGCACCTCAGTGACTCATTGGAAAATCAGCCAGGATTTTGTGCCCAAATCTCCGAAGTGGACCTTGAGCCCGCAACCTTCTGACTCAGAAACAGGAGTGCCACCAACTGAGTCACAGCTTTGATGTGTAATTTAAGAAATCAACAATTTTCAACCACTCATCACATGGGAACTTTGAATTAATTGCGCTGGAAGACTTGTGGCCCAGAACTCAATACTCCCCGAGTTCCAGTGCAGTTACAAGAATGGCATCTACCTGACTGTGTGAAAGATTGTCCAGGTATGTCCTCTACACAAAAAGCATGACAAGTCCAACCTGGTAAATTACTGCCAATTACTGCCCCATCAATAATGGGCAACAAATGCTGGCCAGTCAGTAACACCCATGTCTGATACGTAAGTGAAAACAAAAACTCAGTAACTCAGGCAGCACCATCATGATAGAAACAGTTAATTCATTTTCTCTCCACAGGGTGCTGTCTTAGGTGATGAATTTTTCCACCATTTCCTGTTTTCATTTCAGATTTATAGCATCCAAAGCATTGCTTATGTGCATGAAAACATAAAACATGTTTGTTGTAAAGGTTAGACCCGGGTGAATCTTCAATAGGATAACATTTGTAGAACAGGGTTCCCAAATTAGTTTTTATCTATTCACAAACAGATTTGATTCTGTGCTTTTGTAAAGATGATGTCTTTTTTTTTGTATTTTTAATCACAGACTGAAATGGGATAGAAACTGGTTTAAAACCAAGAATTTAAAAAATAAGTTACCTGATACTCATTGTAAGTGCAGATCACACATTGGCTTGTTCAAATAGTAGTGGAAGTATGGTTCCAGATTAGCTGAAGCCAGGGTTCTATATACAAATAGAACTTCAGTCAGCAACAAGTGGCTGATCTGTGGAACAGTGACCACTTGTTGACAACAAAGTCTTCCTGCCCGCCAACAACTGTTATTGGCTCCCAGTAGCTGAACAGCTTAGGGGTGTAAAAGTTTGAGGCAGAAAGTAACTAACCAGTAAGTCAGAGACCTTATAAGTGTGAACTGATCATCCCGTACCTCCTGCAAGCAAGTGTAAATACCTGGAGAAGGACAGTCAAGGAAAAGCCTGCCCTGACAAACCAAAAGGACCAGTGAACCCTGTGAATGGACAGTATTGAACTTTCTTCCCAGTCTTTCCTTCTGTCCATTGTACCCTTGTTTTATTTACTATATGTTTGTGTTAAGGAGGAATTTATAAGTAGGTTTAGAGTTTTAAATAGTGGAGTTATAGGTCATTGGTTCCTAATTGTTTACCTGTCCATACAATATATTTATTTGTAATAAATGTTAATGCTTGTTAAAAACAGAAACCTGGTTCATGTTTTCTGTGAACTTGGATCTAAAAGTCAGGTAACTTGGGGAATTTTGTATATTTTTATGAAATCTTTAACTTTTGTGCTGATTCTGGAAGTAGCAGGGCTTGATTGACAGCATGGTACCCAAGTGAGGCTTAACACGTTAGAATTGGGGAGAATCACTTGAAACAGAGGCAACTTGTTTAATTAATTAATTTCAGGTAGAAGATTTATTTTTATCAATTTTCTATTTTAAAAGATTAATTTGCATATATTAATGAAAGATAATATAAAATTGGAGGATGTAACATTGTTATCGATAAAATAATAGGAAAAATAAAACATTTTAATGTAGGATTTTTCATACTGTGTGTTTTGCTAGCCTTATTGTAATCTACAGTTTGATAATAGTATTATGACTAACATTGAGACAGGAAACTTTTAATGATCAGGCTTGGAACATGGAACATATAATTCCCCGAATGTGCTGTCTGCAAATTAGGATTCATTGACAACTCATTTTTCAGATACCTGACTAGTCATTTTGAAATTAGCTGAGTAAATTAACCGCCAATCACTTTAAAATAAAGATTTAATCTTAATGAGGAGTTTAATTTGCCTTCCAAATTAAATTTGTTCACTTTAGTTAATTCATGTGATATAATATTAGTTTTGAATGTCTTTATTTTTGTGTAGTGTCTACATTGCAGTTCTGGTAGTGGGATTATGTTGGATTGAGTGAATGCTACAACAATGTCATCTGCAAATATAACTTTAAATTACAAATTTCTAAAAAAATTGACCCTTAGCGTGTTGGCAAAACCAGCCACATTTATTGTTGATTCATTGTTCCCCTAAAAAAGACAGTTGTTGGGTAGGATGACATCCAATTTTTTCATGCTATAACAGTTGAACTAGGTGGGGAGTTCCAGGATTCTTATCATCAATGTAGGCAACATGCAATATTATACCAAGCCTAGACAGTAGATGGTTTGGAAGGGAACTTGTAAATGTAGATAGAATATCCGAAAATATTGCTTCAGTTGTGGAGGTCACAGTATAGGCAGATGCTGCCACCGTAACATTGGTGTTGCCTAAATGGATCATTTAGATTCAATATACTTGCAGGCATTGTCTTTTGGTGTGGTTGTAGAGGGTTTAAAAATGCGTTAGAAGAAGAGATTAAAATTTGCTGTGGTTTGGCACATTCTATCCAAACTGGATTTGATGGAACTTATGAACAGAAGGACACCATTCAGCCCCTCAATCTTGCTATATATACCATTCATTAGATCAAAGCTGATCTATACCTCAACTTGCCTTTTCTCCATATTCAGTGATATTCTAAACTAAGAAACATATTGATCTTGAAAGCTCAGATTATCCTAGCATCCAAAACCTGTATTATAAAGTGTTTTTTTAATTACCTTCCTAAATAGCTTGACATGCGTGTCAGTATTATCCTGTCTTCATTATTAATTCCCCATCAAGGAACATAGTTTCTACGTATTTACACTACTATGAATGTGAAACATTTTAAATGCTATGATAAGATTACACCTCAGTCTTCTATACTAAGGAATACATGTTACTGCTCATTATCCTTATTATTTAACCTCCTTGGCCTTGGTATCATTCTGATGGCTCTGTGCTGCATCACTGCAAAGGCCGTTATACCCTTCTGGAGGTTTGATGTGTAGAATTGAATGGACTGCTCTAGATGACGTCTCACAAAGGTTCTGCAAAATAGAAACATGATTTCCTCAAATTTTGTAATCAAGACTAAGATGAAAATGTTCTTTTTCTGCCTGTATAAGAGATAAGAATTTGCAGCAATCAGTGCCATGCTTAGAGTACAAATGAAAATAAGCAACGAATGCAGTCAAATAGGTGCTGAGTATGTAATGTCAGTTGAAATTATATTTTGGACACCCTGTTTTTTGTGGTACTACATTAGTGATATGTGTTCATGAATTTTTTTCATATTACTTTTATGGGATTAAAACTTGTACTATAATGATTCTTTGATTAAATGTTTTGACTAAAGTGGCAAATTATCAGACTGCTTTGTTGACATTCAGGGTTGTACAATCAGAAATTTACCTCAAATAAGTATTGTCTTCAACTGGTGGTACAATCTCCTTTTCCTAGCTTTTGCTGGCTGACAGCTGACTCTATCTCTTTTCCTGGCAACTTCCAAGGCTAAACTAGATTGTTTTCAACTTTCTTTGATATCTCACCAGGTGAAGAACTTTGAACCACATATCTGCATTGTTTCTAAGATAATTTATTTCTACCTCTGCCACAGCTTACCTTAATTAACTCTGGACTTGACTGTTCCAGTCCTCTGGTAAAGGGTCTGTTGCATTTTTCACTGCAGAAATTTGAAGCCATCCAAAAATCTCAAGGCCTATGTGCTTATTCACACTAGCCCCATGTGCTCATCACCACTGTGCTTGTTGACCTACGCTGGCTCCCTGTCAAGCAAGGTGTCAGTTTTAGCATGCTAGGCATTGTTTTTAAGTCCCATCAAGATTTCTCTCCCTATGGTCTTTATAATGTCCTCCAACCTAAAACCTAGTTGCCAAGAACCTAAACCCTGGAATTGCTTCTCAACATTTCTCTGCCTCTCTCTCTATTGCTTTCCTCTTTTGTTATGACACAGCAACAGTCAGCCAAATCAAATAAGACCATAAGAAATAGGAACATGAGTAGGTCGTTCGACCTCTCTAGCCTGGTTCACCATTTAACAGGTTCATGGTTGATCCAAAATTCCTCGTCGACTTGCCTGCATTCTTCCCATAAACCTTGATTCCCCTTCCGATCAAGAATCGATCTATCTCAGCCTTAAATATGCACAAGAAAACTGCCCAAACTGCTCTCTGTGGCATGGAATTCGAAGGACTCCCATTCTCTGAGAGGAGAAATTCCTCCTGACTTTACTCTTAAATTGGCACACCCTCAACATTGTCCCCAGTGGTTCCCAACCAGACTTTTTAAATAACCAGTACCAAACTTTGCGAACCTTAATGTTTATAGCATAAATAAAATATATCACAATTTATTAATAATACAGTAGCTTGAGTTGAGCAATATGAAATAGAAAGTAATCTAACTAATGTCTATGATTTAAACCCAATCCTCTTTAATTCTACCCCTACTCTCACACAAAGATAGACAAACAGACACAGTCAAGAGATAAATCAAAAGGGAAAAATAAATGAGAGGCAATCAACCTGTTCACTTAAGTATGTTCCGTAATTTGTAATATTGTTGTTTCTCCTATACCACTCAATAGTGAAGAGAAGCTGATAGTTTTTGCATCAAGATAACTAAACAAAACAGAAATGAACTATATGCACATAGAGGTAAAAACTGTGGGAATAATTTGTGGCATTAGATAATTCCGTCAATAGTTGCCTGGCAAGCAGGTTACACTACTTATCAGGGTGCAGACCATTGACTGTAATATTTTGACTTCATACAGAGCTACCTTCTCTAACAGCAAGCTGAATGCAGAAGTCAGCATTGTTGCTATCAGCACACATTTTTACAGTTAAATCAAACTTACTCGGAAATGCTGATGTGCTCTCTAGATTACCTTTTTCAAATGAGTCAACTACAAACAGTCCTTAGGTAGACATTTTCTGCTTTAAGAAGTAGAGAACACTCTAATAACAGCAGATCAAGTTAAGAAATACACTAGAAATGCTCCACTTCTTCCAAAAATGCTAGACTTGATACTTTGTGGCAACATCACATAAACAATCACAAAACTGAAGTTATATGTCACATGGAAGCTAGAACTAAGTACAAGCAGGACGCCTCCAATGAGGAATGAGGGTCATCATTTCACCACAATTGAGGAAACGTGTGTTAAATTAACTGCATGAAGGTCTCTGTGGCATCGTCAGAATGAAAGAGATAGCTAGAAGCTAATTTTGGCAGCCAGGCCTCGACTCCAGAATTGGGGAGAAGGTGGTAATATCTGTAGCTTGTGCAAGAGCTCACAACCTATCTCCATTAGTGCCATCACACCAGAAAGACTACAACAAAGAATCCATATTGACTACACCAGATCTTTTGAAGGGCAAAGTTTTTATTAGTGGAAAATACCCCAACATTGCGTGACCCTCTAAGAATTTGGTCATCTCAGCAAAAAGGCAATGACACGATGTTTCTAGTACACTTAAAACACTAGAGGTTAAAGCCAATTGGAAAAAGATCCCTGAGATGCACTGACAGACACACAGGAATCAAGGTCCTGTGAAACATCTTGCCTACTGACTGCTGAATGTATAATTGTAAATATTGTGAATATTTTCATTCAGAAACTTATGATGTAAAGGCAGACGGATGCGATTTGGTCAGTACATGGACTGTCACTTTAAGACTGATCACATGACATGATACATCATCAGCCATTTTGGAGGGAAATGGTACAGGCTAACCTTGCTGCTGCAGAGTGAGCTCCTTAATAAAGCTCCAGCTGTTGTAACACTTTGGCTTCTTGGTCCTTCTTGAAATGTAACAGTGCCTGGCCTAGTTTTCATATTGTTGGTTAGACCAAGTTTTGTCAATATACTGGAATACC
This sequence comes from Stegostoma tigrinum, assembly GCF_030684315.1. Classification (NCBI taxonomy): domain Eukaryota; kingdom Metazoa; phylum Chordata; class Chondrichthyes; order Orectolobiformes; family Stegostomatidae; genus Stegostoma; species Stegostoma tigrinum. The sequence goes on from NC_081356.1 coordinate 81,497,568, forward strand.
TGGCTAGGCCATGGCTGGTGCTGGAGTAGAAATCTTCCACTTCATTCACTGATTGTTGCCAGAACCTAGAGCTTTTGCTGCATCAGTAATAAGTCCTTATTTGTCTTGATGTCAGATATTTCTTTACAAGGATTTTGTTAAGTGTCTTGGCTGTTTTATTACATTAAAGGTGCTGATTAGGTATAGAAGTTAAACAATTTGCAAGTACCCTTTTGGCAATTAGTGCTTATTGCAAAAAAATTTGGTAGAAGGTACTGCAAGCTTGAGCTTTCTGTTTGTACGATGCTGAATGGAAAGAGATACCTCACCTTCCAGCAGGGTTGGATGAAAGCAGAACGCAGCTCACAGGATGCAAATTGCATTGAGACTAGCAGTGGTTTATGTCACTTCTCTTCTTCAAAATGAATGTTATCATTTGCAGAGACTTGGAAGAAAGTGATCTTTTTTCAGCTTTAGGACGTAAGTATGTCAAATGAATTAGTTTGGAGTCACCGTGTGTGACTGACAAAGTGGATAGCAATCACAAATGTAATTGTATCACTGTCTTTTTGATTTTCCACTTTAATTCGCTATTTGATTCATTTCCATGGAATTTGAGGATTTTAACAAAAACTTATTCTTATATTCTCATGGAGATGTATTTGAAAAAGCATGTACCCGATGCAGTGATATATTGAATACATTTTAATTGAAAATAGCAATGTGTTGTATTTTTTAGGATTTTAAACTTTTCCATATTTTTATGGGCTTATCAATGAATTATGCTTGAAAATGGATTTGATCCGTAACACAGTGTATAACTGCTTTTTATTCCATTGACTCACTGCATATCAGTAGTAACAAAAAATGGAACTGTTATTTAAAAATGTATGTACCATATATTTAGACAACACATTTCTGTTATTTTTATCATGCAAAGCGAGCAATACTGAAATCAAGTTCTAAAATACCTATTTCCAAGTTGGCAGCACTGATGGACAGGTTAGTCAATATATTATGTTTCACACAATAGCACATGCTGATTTACAAACAAATTCACGTTCTGTTGTTACGGTTTGTTTGGCTTCCCCCTACTTACAGGGTACTACATGATTGGAGCAACTGGGCTTGTATACACTTGAGCTTAGAAGGATGAGAGGGGATCTGATTGAGGCGTATAAGATTATGAAGGGATTGGACACTGGAGGCAGGAAGCATGTTTCCGCTGATGGGTGAGTCCAGAATGAGAGGACACAGTTTAAAAATAAGGGGTAAGCCATTTAGAACAGAGTTGAGGAAAAACTTCTTCACCCAGAGAGTGGTGGATATGGAATGCTCTGCCCCAGAAGGCAGTGGAAGCCAAGTCTCTGGATACTTTCAAGAAAGAGATAGTTCAAGAAGAGATCATATAGATGAAGGCATTAAAAGTAATATTAGCAAATTTGCTGATGACACAAAGCTGGGTGGCAGGGTGAAATGTGAGGAAGATGTTATGAGAATACAGGGTGACTTGGACAGGCTAGGTGAGTGGACGGATGCATGGCAGATGCAGTTTAATGTGGATAAATGTGTGGTTATCCACTTTGGTGGAAAGAACAGGAAGGCAGATTACTATCTAAATGGAGTCAAGTTAGGTAAAGGGGAAGTACAACGAGATCTGGGTGTTCTTGTACATCAGTCAATGAAAGCAAGCATGCAGGTACGGCAAGCTAGCCTTCGTAACAAGAGGAATTGAGTATAGGAGTAAAGAGGTCCTTCTGCAGCTGTACAGGGCCCTGGTGAGACCGCACCTGGAGTACTGTGTGCAGTTTTGGTCTCCAGATTTGAGGAAGGACATTCTTGCTATTGAGGGAGTGCAGCGTAGGTTCGTGAGGTCAATTCCCAGAATGGCAGGACTATCATATGTTGAAAGACTGGAGCGACTGGGCTTGTTTACACTGGAGTTTCGGAGGATGAGAGGGGATCTAATTGAGATGTATAAGATAATTAAAGGATTGGACACTCTGGAGGCAGGAAGCATGTTTCCGTTGATGGGGGAGTCCAGAACCAGAGGACACAGTTTAAAAATAAGGGGTAGGCCATTTAGAACAGAGCTGAGGAGAAACATCTTCACCCAGAGAGAGGTGGATATATGGAATGCTCTGCCCCAGAAGACAGTGGAGGCGAAGTCTCTGGATACTTTCAAGAAAGAAATGGATAGAGCTCTTAAAGATAGTGGAATCAAGGGTTATGGGGATAAGGCAGGAACAGGATACTGATTGTGGATGATCAGCCATGATCATAATGAACGGTGGTGCTGGCTCGAAAGGCCGAATGGCCTACTCCAGCACCTATTGTCTGTTGTCGATTGTCTATTATCTAAGAAGCAAAGTTTCTGATGATTCCCATTTTTAGCATGTGGTAGTTTTTTCTTCATTTGTGCAATATGGGCATTGCTGGCTGGGCCAGCATTATTGCCTGTCCCTAGTTGCTGTTGAGAAGGTGGTGGTGAGCTGCCTTCTTGAACTGCTGTAGCCCATGTGCTATGGGTATACCCACAATGCCATTGGGGGGATTTCCAGGATTTTGATCCAGTGACACTGAAGGATTGATGATATATTTCCAAGTCAGAATGGTGAATAGCCCTGGTGGGAAACTTGCAGGTGTTCCAGTTTATCTGCTGCCCTTGCATTTCTAGATAGAAATGGTTGTCAGTTTGGAAGTTGCTGTTTGAGGAGTTTTGGTGAATTTCTACAGTGGATCTTGTAGATGGTACACAACTGCTGCTACTGAACATCAAGAGGTGAAGAAGTGGATCAAGTGGGCTACTTTGTCCTGAATTGTCCTCCAGCTTCTTGAGTGTTGTGAAAGCTGCTTTCATCTTGGCAAATGGAGAATATTTCATCATGATCTTTGACTTGTGCCTTGTAGGTGGTGGACAGGCTCTAGGGATTTAGGAGGTGACTTACTCTATGCAAGATTATTATTCTGAGCTGCTCTTGTAGCCAAGGTATTTATATGGCTAGTCGAATTTACTTTCTGGTCAATGGTAACCCTCCTAAGATATTGATAATGGGGGGATTCAGTGATAGTAATGCTATTAGATGTTTAGAAGTGATGATTAGATTCTCTCTCATTGGAGATGGTCGTTGCTTGACTTTTGTCTGACACAAATGTTACTTTCCACTTGTCAGCCCAAGCCTTGATATTGTCCACATCCTGCTGCATATGGACTCAGACAGTATTAGAAGAGTCCTAAACATTGTGCAATATCAGTGAACATCCCTACTTCTGACCTTATCATGGAAGGAAGGCCATTGATAAAGCAGCTGAAGGTGGTTTGACCTGGAACGCAACCCTAAGGAACTCCTGCTGAGAAGTCTTAGAATCACAATGACTAACCTCCAACAGCCACAACTACCTTCCCTTAGGACTCTAACCAACAGAGGGTTTCTGATTCTCATTGATACCAGTGTTCTTGGACCTCACCAACCCAGGAAATGACATCACCAACCCAAGGAAACCTAAACACATAAATAGAAAGCGGGACATAACACCAGCACTTCATCGGAGGCTCACTGATGATGTTACCCAGAATGGTGACAAAACGTCTCAAAACGAACCTTCCAGCTCAGCGAGCAAACTTAGATCCAGAACCTCAACCTGAGCTACAAATCTTCTCAAAACTCACTAGGTAGAAAACTAGTTGGCATGTAATTTTCCAAGAGCCAGGCAATCATCAGTCCTTCGATCTCAACTGTTCACAACATATATTAATAATTTAGATGAGGAAACTAAGTAGAATATAATGTCCTCAGGTTTGCAAATGACACAAACTTGGATAGGAGAGTGAGCTGTAAGGAGGTTGCAGAGATGCCTCAGTGTGATTTGGACTAGGTGAATGAGTGCCAAATATATGACAGATGAAGTGTAAGTGGATAGATGTGAGGTTATCTATTTTAGCAACAAAAGCAGGAAGGCAGATTATTACCTGGTAATAGTGTGGGAAGGAGGGAGGTGCAGTGAGACCTGATTGTCCTTGTGCACCTGTCGCTGAAAATAAGCATGCAGTTGCAGCAGGAAGTGGAGAATGAAAATGATATGTTAGCCATCATAGTGAAAAGGTTCGAGTTTGGCAGCAGGGATATCTTGCTGCACTTGTACAGGGCCTTGGTGAGATCATACCTGGTGTATTATGTACAGTTTTGGCCTCCTTTTCTGAGAAAGGAAGTCTGGCTATGGAGGGAGTGTAATGTAGATTTACCAGACTGATTCCTGACTGACTTATGGAGAGACTCTAAATTGGTTACTGCTATATTCAATAAAATTTAGAAGAATGACAAGGGTTCTTTAAGGGCTATAATATTTTAATAGGACTAAACAGGGTATGTAAGTATAGGACAGATGTTCCCAATTACTAGGATGTCAGAAATAAGGGGCATAGTTTCAGGGTATGGGTTCAGCCATTTAGGACTGAGATGAGAAAAGATTTCTTCACCCAGAGAGTGATGAGCCCGTGGAATTCTCTACCATAGTTGGGGCCAAAGCATTGACTCTTGTAAGAAGAGTTAGATACAGTTCCTAAGGCTAAGTGATCAAAGGATGTGAGCAGAAAGTAGAAACAGGGTGTTAGGTAATATCTTGACTGATCATCCAATCATATTAAATCGTGGAACAGACTCAAAAGGCGTACTGTGTTCCTTTTTCTGTGTTTCTGTCTGAGGAGATTATTCTTTCATCTATTTGCTCATTTTTTTTTCACTCCAGAGATACGAGTATTACTAGATACGCCAAATTATTGCTCATCCCTAATTGCCCTTGAGCAGGATGTTGCATGTTACTTTCTTGAACCATTGCAGCCAGTGAAATGCTTGTTATTCAGGATGGAGTTCTTGGATTTTGACCCATTTTATATTTATGTATTTCTCCATATAAATGATGGCATTATATTAGTATTGTGTTTTATATTGATGTATATAATTAAATTAATACTTCAGTCATTTTAATATTTGTTTCTTCGTAGGGACCTTTTTTCATTTGCATTATTTTTCATTCCATTCTGATTTTAAAGACACACATTCCTAGTTACCTAGCTGGTACCTAAATTGTTATTGAGTCAATTGCTAATTTGTGAAAAAAATTGGCACAACATGATTGACTTAGTGCTGCCTGTGTGGGCTACAATTTGAGGCTCAAATGGGGGTGGGTGTCAAAATGACTGGGCTGTGCAAATCAGCATGTTATTTGCCTGATACAGGACAATTTCGATGAGGTTTTGGGAAGGAGGAAGGCCCCACAAACAGGAGGTAGATTCGTAATGAGCAATTAAGGCCTCTTGCTGGAAATTGAGGGGAATTTTCTAGGATTTTGGAGTAGATCTGTAGCTCAACACCCACAACCTGAGGGGAATTTTCTGCGTCATTTCGATGTAGAAAACATCAGTGTAAGGCAGTTATTAGTAGATTATCTCCTGGCACCTGACTGCAGCATTCACCCACCAGACCATTCTATGCCTGCTTGCCTTAGCTGCTCATGTGCCACACTGTGGAGGGGCTTCCAACCTCCTCATAAAATGGTGACCGGGATACTAAGTCAATTTTTTTAAACTGCGATTTAATAAATTTGGAGAGAGAGTGCTTCAAAAATGGAGTGCTCTTTCCCATAGTTTATTTCAATCTCCATCAGCTTGGAGATGATGACCTAGATGTCTTATTGCTTGGCAAAAACCCAGAAACCCAGGTAATATTGTAGGGATTTGGGCTCGAATCCCACCATGGCAGATAGTGGAAATTGAAATCAATAAAAATATCTGGAATTAGGAATCTAATGATGGCAATGAAACTGTTGTTGATTCTTAGAAAAACCCATTTGGTTTACTAAAGTTGTTTAGAAAGGAAACTGCTTAACTGGTCTGGCCTGCATTTGACTCCAGACCCACCACAATTTGTGTGACTCTTAACTGCCCTCTAGGCAATAAGGAATGATCAATAAATTCTGTTCTAACCAGCAATGCCTATATCCTGTGAATGAAGTACGAACAAAAGTTCTGTTCCTATTGAAATGCAGGGACTCCTCTTAGACCTTGTGCTTTGAGAGTCTCCTCTTTCCTTAATTGGTGGATGATCCAGTCCACCAATTGGCTAAGTTAGGGAAATCCACAACCAGGTTTGAACCCCAATATCTGGAGCAGTCGGACTTGAACTCAGGCCTCCTAGTCCAAGGTAGGGACACTGCCACTGCACCACAAGGTGTAATTGGCAGAGACTAGTTTTGACGTTATAGGCCCAGTGCACTCCCACTGCACCACTCTGTTAGCAGCCTGACATGCATTTCAGCAGTCTGTCTTCAAGCATCAATGCAGTTATTTTCTATGACATAATGCATGAATAGCCACTGTGGAATACGTTCAGTGTTCCAAAATCATGCGTACAAAACATAGTCTTAGAATTTTAGCAAACTTCAATTTGTGTCGTCTGTTTAAAAATTGCCAAACAGGGAAGAAACCTCACTAATTATTTTAAGATTGCTCAGAAATGTAAGTACCTGGACGTGATCCTTTCTTTATTTTCTCTATTTGAATACAGCAGCCATCATTTATTTGCAAGTTTTCTTTTTCGTAATCTTCTGGACAATCATTTCTTTTCACTTGTTCTCATATCTTCCCTATGTAAATCTACTCTAACTTCCACAGCTTTACATTAAATACACCAAATACAAAACTCAACCCCATTCTACCTGTTTCATGTATATCAAAAAAAGGCAGTGATCCGAGTACCTACCATGGGGAACACCACTGTATACCTTCCTTGAAAACAACCATTCACTGCTTCTCTATTTCCTGTCACTCAACTCCAGCTTTGTATCCATGTTCCCTCTATCCCTTTTATTTCCTGGGCATTATTTTTACTGGCCACCCTCATCAAATGCTTTTTGGATGTCCATTTAGACCACATCAAGCACATTACCCTCATCTAGCCTCTCTGTTCAACCATTAAAAAAAGCCAAACACAAATCTTAACAGGCAATCTTTACAAATCATCTGCCTTTCTTCAATATATCCAGTTTTTTGAAAAAGGTCTGAAGAAGGGTCACTGGATCCAATATGTTAAATATCCTTTCTCTCCACTGATACAGCCAGACCTGCTGAGTTTTTCCAGCAATTTCTGTTTTTGTTTCACATTTCCAATTTTTTTTTTGTCTTGTTCTTCCTTCATGTTGATGGAGGGGAATTCCTGGTATTTTCACAAGAAGATGGTAGGTTGTTTTTCTGGATCCTCTCATTCCTCTATCTCTATCTATCTATTCCTGTGGAGATAACTTATTTTAGCAGCTGGCCATTCTATGCTTTCTCAATCATTTGTCTAAACACACTCGGCCAATGGCATGATGCCAGGATGACCATTGTTCCCTTCCACTTGACGGTTAAGTTTTAATTCCTTCTACCAACAAAGCTTTCTTATTTTCAGGAAACATTCATAAGAGAGGAGTGTGGAACCTGATAAATATTTGTTTATGCTTAGGGAAGGCTAGTTACTACTGTAATACAGTTTAATGAGGTTCCATGCTACACAGGAAATATTAAATGTGGAATACTGAGTAAACACAGGTTTAAAGAAGACCCTAATTTCTAGCAGCTTAATTTGCTTGAATCATTTAATGGCAATATAACAATTATTTGAAAAGGGCTGAACTGTTTGTTGACCAGGTTTGACTGTTCTATAATTATAAGCAAATAAGAACATATTCAGTGCACTGAGATAGTAGGAGCTGCAGATGCTGGAGAATCTGAGATAAAAATGTTGAGAGCTGGATGAACACAGCAGGCCAAGCAGCATCAGAGGAGCAAGAAAGCTGACGTTTCGGGTCTAGACCCTTCTTCAGAAATGGGGGAGGAGAAGGAGTTTCTGAGACAAATAGGGAGAGAGGGGAAGGCGGATAGAAGATAGATAAAGGAGAACGTAGGTGGAGAGGAGACGGACAGGCCAAAGAGGCAGGGATGGAGCCAGTAAAGGTGAGTGTTGGGGGGGGTGAATAGGTCAATCCAGGGAGGACGGACAGGACAGGGTGATGGGATGAGCCGAGTAGGTAAGAGATGGAAGTGGGGCTTGAGGTGGGAGGAGGTGTTAGGTGGGAGGAAGGACAGGGTAGGGAGGCAGAGACAAGTTGGGTTGCTTTTGGGATGCGGTTGGGGGAGGGGAGATTTTGAAGCTTGTGAAGGCCACATTGATACCATTAGGCTGCAAGGTTCCCGAGCTAAATATGAGGTGCTGTTCCTGCAACCGTTGGGTGGCTTTGTTGTGGCACTGCAGGAGGCCCAGAATGGACATGTCAGCTGAGTAGTGGGAGGGGCAGTTGAAATGGTTCGCAACTGGGAGGTGCAGTTGTTTTTTGCGAACCGCACATAGGAGTTCCACAAAGCCGTCTCCAAGCCTCTGCTTGGTTTCCCCAATGTAGAGGAGGCCACATCGGGAACAGTGGATATGGGCATTCCACTCCTGGAGATCCCAGATGTCCTCGTTTTTCAAGGACTACAACTCCGTCCGTCCCCAGTGGTCAAAAACACTCTCGACCGTATCTCCCGCATTTCCCACAATTCATCCCTCACACCCGCTCCCCACAATAACAACATCCTCGTGTACCAACCCACCAAACTCCGAATCCAATGCATCATCCTCCGGCACTTCCCCCACCTGCAATCTGACCCCACCACCAAAGACATTTTTCCCTCCCCATCCTTATCTGCTTTCCGGAGAGGCCACTCTTTCCATAACTCCCTCATCTACTCCATGGTCCCCACCATCCCCAGCACTTTTCCCTGCAACTGCACAAAGTGCTATACCTGCCCCTGCACACCCCCTCACCCCCATTCCAGATCCCAAGAAGACCTTCTACATCATACAAATGTTCACCTGCACATCTGCTAATGTGGTATACTATATCCGCTGTTCCCAATGCGGCCTCCTCTACATCGGGGAAGCCAAACGGAGGCTTGAGGACTGCTCTGTGGAACACCTACACTTGGTTCACAACAAACAACTGCACCTCCCAGTTGCGAACCGTTTCAAGCCCACCCCCCACTTCTCTGACGACATGTCCATCCTGGGCCTCCTGCAGTGCCGTAACAATGCCACCCAAAAGTTGCAGGAACAGCACCTGATATTTGGCTTGGGAACATTGCAGCCCAATGGGATCAATGTGGATTTCACAAGCTTCAAAATCTGTCCTCCCATTACAGCATCCCAAAACCAGACCAGCTTGTCCCCACCTCCCTAACCTGTCCTTCCACCCACCTATTCCCTCCTCCCGCCTCAAGCCCCACCCCCATCTCCTACCTCCCAACCTCATCCCGCGCCCTTGACCTGTCCGTCCTACCTGGATTGACCAACCCTCACCCTATCTCCCCATCTACACTCACCTTTTTGTCTCCATCCCCACCTTTTTGACCTGTCTGTGTCCTCTCCACCTATCTTCTCCTTTGTCTATCTTCTATCCGCCTCCCCCTTTCTCTCTCTATTTATTTCAGAATCCCCTTCTCCTCCCCCATTTCTGAAGAAGGGTCTAGACCTGAAATGTCAGCTTTCCTGCTCCTATGATGCTGCTTGACCTGATGTGTTCATCCAGCTCTACAACTTGTTACCTCATATTCAGTACACTGTTCTCATTCTAACAACTCACAACCAAGGAGTGCAATTGTTTGCTGATTATTTTCCTTTGTTATCGCAAACTACTCTTGACATTTAAAATGAAGTCACTTCTTTCTCCAGTTTTGAAGTATCCCAAAGCTCAGAGTTCATTGGAACCATGAGAAAGCAAGACTGGAATTCTGAGACCATTGTTATTGCACTAATCATGGCCATTGTTTAAGATAGTGTAAGATAAGCAATGTTTTTGAATTTCTGTTGTGACAGCTACATAATTGACTATTAATTGATTGGTTTGTTTGACCAATATACAATTAAAATATAGAAATGCCAAGGACAAAACTCATGTTCCATTCATTATCTTTGCAGTCTTGTCATCTATCTATTGTTTTTGTCTCTACTCCAGGATAGCTGAGTTATTCTAAAATATTTTCACTTTTTGAAGAAAGAAATTCTCTCTCATATCTGGGTTAAATATACTTTTTGTAGAGTTGAATTGTTACCCTCTTCTACTTTCGTGCTTTATTTTCAACTAGTATTCTAATTGTATTTTGTTATCATTCCATGTTATTCATATTATTTACCGAATAAGTATTTCTTTTTCTCCCCCTGCCCCACTTAGATTTAGTCGTTTTTATTTTGTGTGAAAGTTAGGACATTGTATAATGTTGTTTCACCAGGGCACTGTAAAACCATGTAGAAACCGATTCTATTTCAAGCCCACTGGCTCCCACAACTACCTAAATATACCTCCTCCCACCCACCTTCCTGCAAAAATGCCATCCCCTTTTCCCAATTCCTTCACCTCTGCCGCATCTCCTCCCAGGATAAGGCATTCCACTCCCGTACATCTCGGATGTCCTCGTTTTTCAAGGACCACAACTTCTCCCCTCCTCAGTGGTCAAGAATGCCCTCGACTGTGTCTCCTGCATTTCGAGCAAATCATCCCTCACACCCCGTTTCCACAATAATAACCAAAACAGAATCCCCGTCGTCCTCACGTACCACCCTACCAACCTCCGGATCCAAGGCATCATCCTCTGTCACTTCTGCCATCTGCAATCCGACCCCACCACGAATGACATTTTTCCCTCCCCACCCTTTATCTGCCCTCCGGAGGGTCCACTCTCTCGGTGACTCCCTAGTCTGCTCCACACTCCTCTCCAGCCCCACCACACCTGGCACTTCTCCCTGCAACTGCAGGAAGTGCTACACCTGCCCCTACAGCTCTCCTCTCACCCCCATCCGAGGCCCCAAGAAGACTTTCCACATCAAGCAGATGTTCACCTGCATATCTGCTAATGTGGTATACTGCATCTGCTGTACCCGTTGTGGCCTCCTTTACATCGTGGAAACCGGGCGGATGCTTGGGGACTGCTTTGCAGAACACCTACGCTCAGTTCGCACTTAGCAACTGCACTTCCCAGTTGCGAACCACTTCAACTCCCCCTCCCATCCCGCAGACAACACGTCCATCCTGGGCCTCCTGTAGTGCCACAGCACTGCTACCTGTAGGTTGCAAGAACAGCAACTCATATTCCGCTTGGGAACCCTGCAGCCCAATGGTATCAATGTGGACTTCACAAGCTTCAAAATCTCCCCTCCCCCAACCCCCTTCCCCTCTCCCATTTCTGAAGAAGGGGCTAGGCCCGAAACGTCAGCCTTCCTGCTCCACTGATGCTGTTTGGCCTGTTGTGTTCATTCAGCCGTACGCCTTGCGATAATTTAAAGCTGTCTTACAGCTGTTTACTTAGATGAAGCACCAAAGCAGCTACTTCTGCCTGGGAACTTCCAGCCTGAAAAATTTCAAGTAGCCCCACCAACATGTCAGGTCTCTGCTATGCCACATTCAGTTGTGAATTGTAGTGAAGCTTTAATTCACTACAGGAGAAGAATTACAAATATTCACATCTTCAGTGATAAGGAAGCCCAGCATATCAGTGAAAAAGGCAAAGATGCAACATTTGCAAGCATCTGAAGCAAGAAATGTGAATGGCTGATCTATTTTGGCTTGCTCCTTTACATAGAATATAGGTAATATAAATTGGAGTAGGCTATTCAACCCTTTGATTCATCTCCACCATTCAATATGATCATAGCTGACCATCTAACACAGTACCTTTTCCCACTATTATCAATTACCTTTGATCCCTTTAGCCCTAAGTACTATAATCTAACTCTTTGAAAACATTCAACATTTTGGCCTCAACCACTTTCTGTGACAGAGAATTCCACAGGCATACCATTCTATGGGTGAAGAACTTCCTCTCATTTCAGTCCTAAATGGCCTACCCCATATCCTTAGACCACCCCCTGGTTCTGTATTCTCCATCCTTTCTGTGTTTACCTTGACTAGTTCTGTTAAAATTTTATAGGTTTCAATGACGATCTCCCCAAATTCTTCTAAACTCCAGTGAATATATTCTGAATCAATCAGGCTGTCTTCATACAGCTTCATGGCTGGACTCAACCAACACTCTTGTCTGAGCCATTCTTTGTTTCCCCCATTTGATAAAAACTTCTGAAAATTTTTGTTTAGTTCCACATGTCTTTATGAATAAATTGCATAGTTACCTTTTTGTGACTTCAAAATTTCTGATGAGATAGCGATCTGCATTGAAATTGTAATAAAATTTAAGACTTTAGATGAAAAAATCCATGAACATCTTTGTTGAAGGAGCATGTGGGATAATTTGAAACAAGATGAACAGTCATTTGTACAATATTGACCATAATTTCTTCAGTCTCAGAGGATGTACTGCTGCTAATAAAGTGTGTTTTGGTGCCAAAATAGATGTTGTCTCTTCTAATCAAACTTTAACTTCAGATAATGGGCCATATTAGGAATGTACTGATGCCAGCTCATCATTGTGTCATTCAGCACATCATTTTATTTCTTGTATCTTCTGGAAATTTGAAAACAAACTTGCCGATGCTAGTTGAATGTTTTCCCAGAGATTTCATCGTATAAAATCCCACATATATCCACACTATCCAGTCGAATAAAAAAATCCAAGTAAAATGTAAACAAACGCATCTTTTTCATGATTTTTCTGCAGTATTTTTCTTTGGAGTTTTTCATGAAAGATAGGTAATGTCACTAGACTAGTAATCTGGAAGACCATGCTGAGACTGTGAGGACCTATGTCCAGATCTTGGCATGGCAGTTGTTGGAATTTAAATCCAATTCGTAAAATACAGGCTTTAAAACTAGCCTCAACAATGTGGGCCACAAAACTAGCATCAATTGTTTGAAATATTTGTCTGGTTGATGAATGTCCTTTAGGAAAGGAAGTTTGCTGTCTTTACCTTGACTAGCAACTCTAGAGGACTGGCAAACATCTTTGATAGGCTTACTCACAGAAGTCTACAGATTATTTTAGAGCTGTGATTGATGAAGGGTACAGCAGTGAATGAGCGCAGTGAACAGAACATGAGGTACAAAGCAATGTAGCTCACTGTAGTTCCAAACCATCCCATATTACCTCCCTGCATCCTCCTCCCCCCCCAAACAGTGGTGGCTGAACCACATGTCATTTTTTTAGTTCAAATTTCAAAATGCTGGAGAGGTAGTGCCTCCAGTTTAAATGTGCTGCTATTTTATTTACTCTCAATTGCAGTCTTCTCCTCTCAAGCTGCAAATCATTTGACAGCCCTCCAGCATTGCGGGTCATTACTCTCAGAAAATGACTGAGAGTACTCTCAATGTAAAGATGGGACCTTGTTTCCACAAGGACCGTGCCATGGTCACTATTAGAGATACTGTCATGGAGAGGTACATTAGAGGCGGGTGGTTTGATGAAGATGAAATCAAGTATTTTTTCTGCCTGCTTGTTGGTTCACCTGCTGCAGGTGCAGTACAGGATACAATCATCCTGTATTGGATGATAAATCCACATTCTGATGATTAATTGATTGCTATGGGGAAAGTCACAATGGCTTTTTGTTTGCCAAATAATGTGTGCTTCTGGACCATGCTTGAGCATCACACTGGGTTTAGATTCACAGAGAAATTCCAGTCCATGGAGCACAAAAGCAAGGAATGTATGCTCACCTTTTGTAAATGAATTGTTTAGACCTACATTTGAGTATTGTGTCCAAGCTTGGTCACTACACTAGAAGAAGTCAAAGCTTTGAACACGATGAACTGGAAATTTACCAGAACTGTAGCAGAGATGAAAGATACTGTATGAACAGAGACGAGAAGCTGAGATAATTTTCCCTGTCGCAAAAAGACTAAGGGGAAATAGAAGAATTTAAAGTTTTGAGGAATTTGACAGAGTGCATAAGAAGAAATTGTTTTCAGTCGCAGGAGGGTTGGTAACTAGAGAATGCAGAGAGAAAATGAGAACTTCTTTTGAAATAGCAGTTTTTGTGATCTTGAATGGCTGCCTGATAATAGGTTTCTAAAGGAATTGAATAGATATTTGGAGGGGTAAAATCATTGTAGATTTGAGGAATGTACAAGGGAATGGGACGAATTGGGTAGCTTTTTCAAAAATCCTGCACTGACAAAGCGGTCCATGTCTCCTTGCCTTCTGCTCTGTGGTTGTCTATTATTTAAGGATAATTTTTAAAATTTTGAAAAAGCAACTATATAAAGTAAGCAGCATAACTGTATTGATATCCTTACAATGGAAATCCGAACATAGACTGATCTGAATCCTTTGGAAAATCAGAGATGAGACTGCTGTGAGGTACTAATGAAAAATGTTATCATCACTGGATTACCACAACTGAAACCCTTTTGGTTCACTGGTGCAAGTGAAAATAATTTCAAAATATTTGGCTATATCAAGATGACCTAATCTGTCGGAAAATATGTCTGTAACATTACGCAGTGTATTTATTGTAAGGATGACAGAATTTGAAATCTCTAAGAATTCTGTTGTATCTCTGTCCTCTAATGATGATTCTCACAATGGTGTGAGAAGCCTAATTGCTGAATCTGAGTAGCAATTTTCCATTTTAGGCTGAATCACAAGCGTTACATATTAATCCCTAGGAAACACCATGAGAGAATTTTTAAAAACATTGAATCAAGTCAGCTGATTGCGGCTGTCTCAATATTTTAAAAAGGCATGTGTGTTTGACTAATTATTAAAAACTAATTCATATTCAAGCTGTCATTGTCCTTTTAACATGAGGTTTGAAGCATGAAAACAAAAACAGAAAGCAGACTGAAACTTTAACAGCGAACTAAAACATGAACTCTTAGAAAAATGGTCAATAGCCTAAACAGTCACCAAATGTCATTGGTGTTTATTTATGTTATTGCCAGCAGTTTAGTTCAAAAGAACCATGTCAGATCTGAAGCTGTATATCTATTGCAGTTGTATGCCGTTCAAAACACTGATGCATGTTATGTCACCATCATTATTGAAATCATTTATGATAGTTTTGGCCTATGGTTTTCTTCAACTTTACTCCTGATGGATTTGTTTTATTGACTCCACATACTGAATTTAGAAAAGGAAAAAGACATTGGGCAGAATTTATTGCCGGAAGAGGCAGTGGGAAACAAGAAATGAAGAAGGGCAGGAGAAGACACTGAATCACACATGATGTCTCATGTCAAGTGCAAAGTTTTGGAATGTAAGACCAAATTATCCCAGCAGCAGTGATAATTCCTGTGATGGGAAGATAATGTTAATAGTTTTGGATGTAATGCATACAGTAAGTTTTAACCTTTGCTCATTCTTCAAGAAATGTGGCTTTTTGCTGTCTGGGCCAATACTTATTACCCATCCCAAGTTTATCTTGAGAAAGTGGTGATGAGCTGCCTTCTTGAACTAATGTAGTCCAGTTTGTGTCGGTAAACCCACAATGTTATTAGGGAGGGAGTTCCAGGATTATAGCCCAATGATACTGAAATAACATACTTCCAAACCAACATAATGAGTTGCCAGGAGAGGAATGTACATATGGTGGTGTTCCCATTTATCTGCTCCCCTTGTCTTTTAGGTGGTAGTATCTGTGGGTTGGGAAGGTGCTATCCATTCATGACTGGGTAGATTATAGCACTGTTTGTCACTTGCTGCTTATCTGTTTTATGTGAAATTAGTCCTATGTTATATCTTCAAACAATTCACGTCACTTTTTAGGTATTCCTGGTACAGATTCTCATTGCACTAGGGTTGATCCCCGAGCCTGAAGGGATGTGCTATTTCATGCAATTACATATTATGTTTGAGTACAATTCTGTGCCACTGGAATGTCCAGCCTTGATTTGCTGGATCTGTTTGAAATCTCTCCCTTAATCATGGTAAATTCATAACATGACTGAGAGTATTTTCAATGTAAAGATGGGACCTTGTTTCCACAAGGACCGTGCCATGGTCACTATTAGAGATACTGTCATGGAGAGGTACATTAGAGGCGGGTGGTTTGATGAAGATGAAATCAAGTATTTTTTCTGCCTGCTTGTTGGTTCACCTGCTGCAGGTGCAGTCTAGTAGCTATGTCCTTTGGGGCTTGACCGGCACGATTAGAATTATTACTACTGAATTGTGTGAAGTCCCCCTCCCAAGCTACAATCTGCATCTTTGCCTTTGTCAGTGTTTTTTCAAAGTAGTGTTCAACATAGAGGAGTACTGACTGTTGCTGAGGGGGTGCAACATATGGTAGTCAGCAGGGTGTTTTCTTGCCCATGTTTGATTTGATGCCATGAGACTTCATGAGATCCAGAATCAATGTTGAGGTCTCCCAGCGTAAAACACCGCCAACTCTATACAATGTTGCCATGAGAACATAACATACCAGATATGGCAATGGTGGTGTGTGGAACATGGTCTATATAAGGTCTATGAATATGACCTTGACTTGTTGCTTGACTTGTCTTTGAGATAACTCTTTCTGTTTTGGCATTGACCTTCAGATGTTAATAAGGGGATCTTTCAAAGATTGACAGCGCTGAGTTTACTGCTGTTGTTTCCAGTGCCTAGATTGATACCAAGTAATCCATTCCATTTCATTCCTTTGATTGACTTAGTAGGGGTAAATAGTTGTGGTTCTGTTTTTGAAAATCATGACTTCAAGTGAAACTTTGACTAACATCAAACCTATAGTCAGCTTCTAGAGAACATGTCATAACAGAAGAAAAGAAATACAAGAAATTCTACCCTCTAAGTTCTTTTTTTTCATATTGCTAAATGTAACATTGATAAATGAAATAACTTTTAGAACAAGTTGAGAAGTATGAAACCAATATCTGCGATAATGGGAACTGCAGAAGCTGGAGAATCCAAGATAATAAAATATGAGGCTGGATGAACACCGCAGGCCTAAGCCCGAAACGTCAGCTTTTGTGCTCCTGAGATGCTGCTGGGCCTGCTGTGTTCATCCAGCCTCACATTTTATTGTCTTGAAACCAATATCTAATTTGCTACTTGGCGTGCCTCCTTCTCTCCTACGACCCTGCTTCCCAAACCTCCTGAACCCTGGACCCCCTGAGTGCTCTCGACTCTCCAGTTGTGATCTTGCTCCTCCTGACCCACCCTCTGGCTGCTTCCCTCTGTTGAACTTGCACTTCCATTGAAGATCCAGATTTAGCCCAAAGCAGAACTCTGTCTTTGTCGAAGTACAAGTTTGGAAGATTCATCGTACTGTATTTGTTAGACCACAGTGCGAAGACCCAAATTAGGCGCAGGTATAGGTTGTTGGGCCTCTTGGGCTTGCTCCTAATCTGACAAGCTCATAGTTAACGTCATTGTGGCCTCAACTTAATTTCCTCCCTATCTGTAATACCCTTTAATTCCTTGTCAACAGTCTGTCTATCTGTTGCCTCATAAATAGTCAATGACCCTGCCACCACTGCTCTCTGTGGAAGCTAGTAGCAAAGACTCCTTGATCCTCTGATCATCTCTTCTCACCTCCATCTTACTTTTCTAACATATTCCCCAGTTCTTGTCTCACCGATAAGGAAAACATCCTTTCAGTATTGACTCTATAAAGTCCCTTAAGCATCTTATATATTTCAAGTCCTCTCATTCTTCTAAACTCTAATGGGAACAGGACAAACCTGTCAAATCTCTCCTCACAAGGTAACCACTTCCCCCACTGCCCTGCTATCCCAGGAATCAATGGATTTAACCTTCTAATCAGTCTAGTTAACCTTTTGAATTTGAATGTTGTGAAACATGCTGAAATCACTGGCCTTCATTTCGTCAACTGGTTAAAGCTGTCAGTGAGCAAGTGAGACAGTCCCCCGGTTGAGGGACGCTAATTGGACCTGCCTGCTTGGAGATTTTATTGAAAGAGGGGAGCAGAAGTATCATGAGAGAGTATCAGGGGTCACTGAAGAAAGAGTAGAGACCGTGTAAACTCAGCTAAGACAAAGTTCACTGGGGTGAGCAACGGTGATCTTCAAATTCGGGGTGGGGGATGGAAGCTGATCTGAAACTTAAAGAATGTTGAAGAGGCCATTTGTTCCACAGGTACAAAGCTTTTGGTGAAGCCCAGGTTACCATTACAGCACTGGTCTTCCCAGCCTTATGACCCATGTTGAGCTTCTCAAGACAAAGTGAGTCTTTCTTACTCAGAGCCTGAGGCAAAGAAGGAACAATCAAGAGGAAGGTGGAATGACAAAATTCTACCATTTAATGATTTCTTGAAACTTAATTGTTCCAGCTGTTTTTCCAACTAACCTATTCATTTGATTTATTATTAACTGTATTTCAGAAAAAGACAAATAAGAGCCATAGTACCATTGTGATAAAGGATAGCAACACTAAATGGTTCCTATTCAGGTACATCACTGTGCTCATTATAATAATTATCTTTAAGGGAGCAACCCTGCAAAAATCCAACAATTACAGGACCAGCTTACAAAGTTGTGGTCTTGAACTAGAGTAGCCAAGCTATGTGGTTATCTGACATTTCTTAGACATCACTTCAGGGTTAACCCTTTGAGGTGCTTTTGTATTGACTACAACCCAGAATAGAGTTTTGCTCCCAATATGATGTTAAAGCCCAGGGCTGAGCTTGGAGAATCCAGTTGAAATACATCATCTGCCTTGCTGCAATCTTGCCAGAAAAAGCAACAGGCTTTTGACCAGCAGTAGTTTTGTTTGCAAAAGTATGTATAACAAATGTGCATACTTATGCAAACTATGTGAAACATTCATTTATCTATAGTAATTCATAAATGAAATAACAAAGATGCAACTCACTTTTTTTTCTTAAAACACAAATTTTAACTTCCTTTAAGTACACTGACCTCTGACAGCTTTTGCCTGTAAGTTTCATTGACTGACTTCGTTTGAAGACCAATTGCAACCAGTCATAAATTATGATTAAAATTCTGTAAGTAGATATCTCTGATCCACCAATCTGTCCAGCAGAGTGAGCAAAAAATGTCAAAAATAATTACTGGTCAAAATCAATGCCACTGGCTGGGACCTAATCTAAACCAAAGCAAAAAAGCAATTTCCCCTCACATAAATAACAAATTACTATTCATTAATATTAAGTAAGTCCATCGCTGGCAACAGTATGAAATGTTGTCACTGATTATAACATTGAATGTAACTGGCTAATTGTCAACTTGAATTTACTGTTGTCTTAGTCTTCTTGATTAGTTAGATCTGATGAAAAAGACTACAGTCAGTTAATCTAGGACAGATATGATTTCCTTTGACAAAAAACCTTACGTGATCCTGTTTTAATCTCCCACACACTGATTCTGGTAATGAATGATGCAAGATGAATAAACTCTGCAGAGACCAAAAAATTTACCTATGACCTATTGCCTATGACCGGTTGTGCTTGTTATTGTATTTTCTGAATCTCTCTCAGTCAACTTGTGCTTCATGATTTCATAATTTCTCGTATTCAAGTTTCATGCCCTTGCTTCATATTTACCATTTCACTTCAAACTTAATGTAAAATTCTCACATATTGTGATCACTTATCCCTAAGGGTTCTTTAACAACAAGGTTACTAATTAGCCCTTGATACTAGATCCATGTATCCTGTCCTTTTGTTCGCTGTTCATCATACTGCTCTAGAAAACCCTTCTTTAGACACTTCAGAAATTTATCTCCTGGACCTTTAGCGCTCAACTGATTTACCCTTTCTGTGTGCAGATTGAAGTCTTCCATGATTACTGTGTTGCACATGCTACTCATTTCCTCGTTACACCATGCTCACAAATTACTCACATTGCACAATTTGCACCTGTATGAGAATATGAAACAAGGATGGGATAATTATGTTCCCTCTTAACTAGGATAGCCATTTCATGTCTTTCAGAAGTGTTTCTTCAATTTTTCTGAAGGTAGCTTTAGCAAGCACATGAAATAATTTTGATTTCAGGATCAATTTATCACCGACCTTAAAATGTCTCCAGTACATCACACTTAATTACTTTTGAAGGGCACTCACAGATTTTACACTGGAAAAAATATGTTTGGTTGTGTATGGTAAGATTGATAAAAATGAATCACAGCCATTGGGAGATGAAAGGGTTTTTCTTTAGACTTGTAAATTGTGTCACCCTTTTCATTAGTTATATGAAGAGTTCAAAAATTATTATCTTGATGTAAAGGCTTCTGTCTGACCATCCCCTTCATATATATGTGTGAAGTAGATGGCACAATGCCTCGGTAGTCAGCACTGCTGCCTCACAAAGGGGAAATCGTGCTTGACTAATCTTCTGGAATTTTTTGAGGATGTATCTATGAACGTAGACACGGGAGAACCAGTGGATGTAGTGTACCTGGACTTTCAGAAAGCCTTTGATAAAGTCCCACAGAGGATATTAGTGAGCTAAATTAGGGCACATGGTATTGGGGGCAAAATACTGACTTGGATTGAAAGTTGGTTGGCTGACAGGAAGCAAAGACTAGTGATAAACAGGTCCCTTTCGGAATGGCAGGTGGTGAACAGTGGGGTACCACAAGGTTCGTTGCTGGGACCGCAGCTGTTTGCAATATACATTAATGATATAGACGAAGGCATTAAAAGTAATACTAGCAAATTTGCTGATGACACAAAGCTGGGTGGCAGGGTGAAATGTGAGGAGGATGTTATGAGAATATAGGGTGACTTGGACAGGCTAGGTGAGTGGACGGATGCATGGCAAATGCAGTTTAATGTGGATAAGTGTGTGGTTATCCACTTTGGTGGCAAGAACAGGAAGGCAGATTACTCTCTAAATGGAGTCAAGTTCAGTAAAGGGGAAGTACAACGAGATCTAGATGTTCTTGTACATCAGTCATTGAAAGCAAGCATTCAGGTACAGCAGGCAGTGAAGAAAGCTAATAGCATGCTGGCCTTCATAACAAGAGGAATTGAGTATAGGAGCAAAGAGGTCCTTCTGCAGCTGTACAGGGCCTTGGTGAGACCGCACCTGGAGTACTGTGTGCAGTTTTGGTCTCCAGATTTGAGGAAGGACATTCTTGCTATTGAGGGGGTGCAGCGTAGGTTCACGAGGTCAACTCCCGGAATGGCAGGACTATCATATGTTGAAAGATTGGAGCGACTGGGCTTGTATACACTTGAGTTTAGAAGGATGAGAGGGGATCTGATTGAGACGTATAAGATTATTAAGGGATTGGACACTCTGGAGGCAGGAAGCATGTTTCCGCTGATGGGTGAGTCCAGAACCAGAGGACACAGTTTAAAAATAAGGGGTAGGCCATTTAGAACAGAGTTGAGGAGAAACTTCTTCACCCAGAGAGAGGTGGATATATGGAATGCTCTGCCACAGAAGGCAGTGGAGGCCAACTCTCTGGACACTTTCAAGAAAGAGATGGATAGAGCTCTTAAAGACAGTAGAATCAAGGGTTATGGGGATAAGGCAGGAAGAGGATACTGATTGTGGATGATCAGCCGTGATCATAATGAATGGTGGTGCTGGCCCGAAGGGCCGAATGGCCTACTCCAGCACCTGTTGTCTATTGTCTCACAGTGCCAGGGACCCAGATTTGATTCCACCTTTGAGTGACTGTCTGTGTGGAGTTTATGCATTCTCCCTGTGTCTGTGTGAGTTTCCTCCCACAGGCCAAATTTGTGCAGGTTAGGTGGATTGGCCATTGTAAATTGCCCATCATATCCAGGGATGTGCAGGCCAGGTGGACTAACCATGGGAAATGCAAAGTTAAAGGAATGATGTAGGAGCCTGGATATGGGTGGGATCCTTTTTGGAGGGCCAGTGTGGACTTGATGGGCAGAATGGTCTGCTTCCGCGCTGAAGAGATTCCATGATTCTATGAACAGATAATAGGTCGATTTAATTTTGCATCCTGAGTTGGAAAATTTAACATAACACATGTTAATCATAAATCTGCCATTTTACAAACTGTTGAAGCAAATATCTATCAGTATTTAACAGTATTTGGTTGGATGGTGAATATTTATAGAATGTTTACATGTGTGGCATTATAATCATCCTTACTTATGTCTTGGACTTTTGTGATTCAGAACTGTAGTGCATGCATTAGTGTGACTACATTGTACAATCTGGTTTTGATATAATCTGCATAAGCCATGTATTACTTGATTTATAGAAACAGATATGAACCCTTTTTGACTGTAATATGCTGTATGTCTTTGAGTCTCAGAGAACCAGAATTCTCAGTTTGATGATTTCTCTATTTATAGCTTTTTTTGACTAACTGAGGTAAAGAAATAGAGAATACCAAAATTGCCCTGAGCTGTAGAATACAGGTCAAATACATACAAAGCTCATTTCTGACATAGTGAGAAAATATAAAAAGAAAGAAGAAAAGTAGTGATATGTATAATTTTTTCTAACAGTTTTCAGCTGTTAACCAGAAAAATCATAAATAATCTTTAACCATTATTAATGCTGCTTTTAACAAATGTTTAAAAAATTCTAGCAGAGATAGTGGGAACTGCAGATGCTGGAGAATCCAAGATAACTAAGTGTGGAGCTGGATGAACACCGCAGGCCAAGCAGCACCTTAGGAGCACAAAAGCTGATGTTTCGGGCCTAGACCCAACATCAGCTTTTGTGCTCCTTAGGTGCTGCTTGGCCTGCTGTGATCATCCAGCTCCACACTTTGTTCAAAAAATTCTGCTTTCTTTAAATTTAGGATTTTAAGTCCAAAGGGAGTGATTTATGTCTTTTTTTACTACTTCTTCCTCTCACCTTAAAAATATGCCCTCTAGTTTTGAACTCTCACACCTTAAGGAAAAGACACAACTTTGGTTATCTCACTTGTATGGCTATTCTTTCTCTTGGTGTAGATAGCGATCTTATGAGGCTGTTTGGTTATTGAAACCATAACAGCTGAACCATTCATGTATTCATTTAATATTAAATACATCCAATTTCCTGTCGTCAGAACTGGCTATAGTTTGTTATTTTCTTTGTCCTTGGACTCACAGCATTGTAGAATTCACGATAGTGCCTCCAGTTCTAACATACTGATTTGCTACATGTTGAATGTCTGTGTTGGCGTCTATGGATTTCCAGAAAGTTTTTGACCTATATCTGTGATGCTATATGAACCTAGGCAAGTTGCAACTGAGCATGTAGAATCTTTTTTAAAACTACCTCCTGCACTTAATCACTTGATAAGAGCTTTAATTCAGCTGGGTATTAAATTCATTCTTTCTTCCAATTCTCATGCAGATTGTTTCCCCTTGTCCTCATGTCCTATTATTAGAGTTATAGAATCATACAGCATGGAAACAGACACTTTGGTCCAACTAGTCCACATTAACCATGTTCCCAAACTAAACTAGTCCCACCTACCTGCATTAGGCTCATATCACTCCAAACTTTTCCTATTCATGTACCTATCTAAATATCATTTAAATGTTGCCTGCATCCACCACTTCTACTAACAGTTCATTCCACACTCTAATCACTCTCTGTGTAAAAAAAAAAAGTTGCCCCTCATGTCCTTTTTACTATTTCTTCCTCTCACCTTAAAAATATGCCCTCTAGTTTTGAACTCTCACACCTTAAGGAAAAGACCTATTAACCTTATCTATTGCCCTCATGATTTTATAAACCTATATAAGGTCACCCTCAACCTCCGACACTCCAGTGAGAAAAGTCCTAGCCTATCCAGCCTATTGTATAACTCAAACTCTCCATTCCCAGCAAATTGGTGGTAAATCTTTTCTGAACCTTCTTCTGTTTAATACTATCCTTCTTACAATAGGGTGACCAGAACTGCACACAGTATTCCAGAAGAGGCCTCATCAATGTCCTGTTAAACCTCAATATGATGTCCTAACTCCTATACTCAAAGATCTGAGCAATGAAGGCACGTGTACTAAATGCCTTCTTAACCACCCTGTCTACCAGTGATGCAAGTTGTACCTGAACCCCGAGGACTGTCAGTTGCACAGAGTACGTGGGCCCTATCATTAATTGTATAAGTCCTAATCTTGTTTGTTTTACCAAATTGTTTTACCATTTATCTGAATTAAACTCCCATCTGCCACCCCTCAGCCCATTCACCCATTTGATAAGATCTCTTCATAATCTTAGACAACCTTCTTCACTGCCCACTATGCCACCAATTTTGATGTCATCTGCAAACGTACTAACCATGCCTCCTATATTCTCATCAAAATGATTTATATAAATGATAGAGATAAGTGGACCCAGTACCAATCTCTGTGGAACACAACTGGCCACAGGCCTTCAGTTTGAAAAACAACCCACCACCACCCCCTTTGTCTCCTACCATAAAGCCAATTTTGTATCCAATTGGCGAGGTCACCCTGAATCCCATTTGACCTATCTTTACTAATTAGTCAATGATGCAAAACGTAATCAAAGGCTTTACTAAAGTCAAAGTAGACAATGTCTACTGCTCTGCCCACATCAGTCTTTTTGGTTACTTCCTCAAAAAACCCAATCATGTTTGTGAGACACAATATCCCTTGAACAAAATCATGCTGACTATCCCTAATCATTCCTTGCCTATCCAAATGCATGTAAATTCTATCTTTCAGAATCACCTCCAACCTTGATGTCAGCCTTGGAGGTCTCTAGTTCTCAGACATTTTCTTCCAGCCTTTCTTAAATAAAGGCATGCTAATCACCCTCCAGTCCTGTAGCACCTTACTCATGGTTATAGATGAAACAAGTATTTCTGTGAGAGGCCCCACAATTTCCTCCCTAACTTTCCATAACATCCTGGGATATACTTGATCATGTCCTGGAGATTTACTCACCGTCATGCTTTCTAAGACATCCAGCACTTTCCCTTCTGTAATGGGAACTGTTTTCAAAACATCAGTATTTATTTCCCAGAGTTTTCTTGCCTTCACTTCTTTCTCCACAGTAAAATGTGATGTGAAATATTCATTTAATATGTCTCCCATCTCCTCAGGTTCAACACCAAGATCACCTTGTTGATGTTTATGGAGCCCGACTAACTGTCCATTTGGCCTTTTGCTCTTAATGTACTTGTAGAATATCTTTAGATCATCCTTAACCTTATCTGCCAAGACTTTCTCATATCTCTTTGCCTTGCTGATTTTCTTTCTAAGAATGCCCCTGTACTTTTTATACCCTTCAAGAGATCTATTTGATCCCATTTGTCCATACCTAAATTTGATTCTTTTTTATTCTTGACTAGAACCTCAATATCTTTATTCAGCTATTGTTTCCTAATCTTACAGCTTTACCTTTCAATCTAACAGGAACATAATGCCTCGAAACTCTAGCAATCACACTTTTGAAAGTCTCCCATTTATCAGTTGTCAATTTACCTGTGAACAGTCTACTCCAATCAACTTTTGAAAATTCGTGTCTCATACCATTAAGATTTGCATTTCTCCAATTAAGGACTTCAACCTGATGGAGTTCAACCAGTATCTGGTGGCATAGAAATCACAAAATTACAGGGTGGCACAGTGGCTCAGTGGTTAGCACTGCTGCCTCACAACACCAAGGACCTGGGTTCAATCCTACCCTCGGGCGATTGTCTGTGTGGAGTTTGCACATTCTCTGTGTGACTGCGTGGCTTTCCTCTGGGTGCTTTTTCTCATGGTACTCAGTATCAATTAGTAGTTTTCCAATCAATAATTCAGTTTACTTGGAAGTCTGAACAGAAGTAAGAAAGGAGTTTTTAATTTATATTTTTGCCCATTTGTTATGTTTGTGGTGTGGTAATGTTGAAAAATTATTCTGATTATCATTCAACTCAGGGACTGGATGTAGCAATAAGTTAGCACATTCAGTATTGGACCCACAGCATGTAGGAAGACAAATGGGATGTTGTTTGCTATTGCAAGAGGATGGAATGTAACTGTAGAGATGTCTGTTGTGAAGGGCATTAGCAAGACCACATCAAGAGTAATGTTTACAGTTTTGGTCTTTGTACTTAAGGAGGGATAAACTCGCTTGATAAGAGGACATTCATCTAGACTCTAGGATCACTCTTAGATTCTAGCAATTTGTTTTATGCAGAAAGTTGAACAGGTCAAGCGTATTCTTGTTGGGGTTTAGAAGACTGAGAAGTGATCTTATTGAAACATACGGGATTCTGAGGGGGGCTTGATGGATAAATGCCATGAGGATGTTTCCCCTCATTGGGAAATATAGGACACAGGAGCACAGTTTCAAATTAAGGGGGCTCATATTCAAGACTGAAGTGAGAAGATTCTTTTCTGAGCATTGTTACTCTGTGGAATTCTCTTCCCCAGTAAATAATGGAGCTGGTTCATTGAATATGTTCAATGCTGAGTTCGTCACATTTTTGATTGATAAAGGAGTCTAGTGCTTTGGAGAGCTGGCAAGTAAGTGGAGTTTATGGGAGGCGGGGGCATAATGATAATGTCAATAGACTGGTTCTGGTATTCCAGAACTTAGGCTAATGTTCAGGGGATATAAGTTCAAATCTCACCATAACAGATGGTGACATTTGAGTTCATTTTTAAAAACCTGGACTTTTAAAACTAAATCTAGCCTAATTGTGATCATGTAACCACTGTCGATTGTTGTAAAAACACATCTGATTCAAGAATGTCGTTTAGTAAAGGAAATCTGCTGTTCTTACCCGATTTGGCCTACATGTCATTTCATTATAGCAATGTGATTGATCCCACTGGGCGGTTAAGGATGGGCATTAATGCTAGCCAGTGATACCCACATACACAATACGATCAGCCATGATCTTATTGAATGGTGGAGTAGGATTAAGGGAGTGAAATAGCCTTCTACTCCTATTTCTTAAATTGCTTTGTTATGTAGCACTGACTGTAATTCAAAATTAGACTAATGCCATCACTTTTTGTAGCCAGTGTGATAAAAGAACGAGTGAAGTGTAGGCTGCTCCTCGAGGCAAGGGAAAATTGGTGAGTTGTCATTCTTTCCATCTTGGAGAATGGACAGGGCCATTATTGTGAATATTTTATTTTGCAACATCAATGCCAAGAAGTAAGATAATATGATCAAATCAAATACTTACTGCGCATTAGTTTTGGAGAAATTTGAAATTCAGGCAATGTCTGGATCTCACTAGACTTCGCTCTTCTAGGTTTCACATTAATTGACACTTTCAGTTGAAGGAGAACATTTTTGACTGTGGAGTACTGCCTCCTATTCATGACACTTGAAAGTAAACTTTCATGAAATTAAATGTGCAGATGTGGTAGGTGGAGAAGGCAACTGGTAAGTTGCCTTCAAAATAGGAGAATTTGAGTGCAGGAGCAGGATTTCTTACCGCAATTGTACAGGGCCTCCGTAAGAACATACCTAGAATGTTGTGCAGTTTTGATCTCATGTTCTGTTTATGGAGGGAATACAACAAAAACTTACCAGACTGGTACCTTTGATGGCAGGACTAATGTATGAAGAAAAACTGGATTGATTAGGATTATATTTGGTGGTTTCTTCAAATTTTGTGGTGCTGCCATTTGGCAAGAAAACACTAAAAACCTTATGCTTCGGAAAATGGGTTAGTTAACTTCTATGTATTGATAATATGGGACATATCATCTTGCTGAAGCAACATTTTACCATGTGGACTTATAAATAGATAACTTTAAGAATTATTAATTAATTTTAGATTGATGCAAGGTAGAATTAAAGAAATGCAAGAAACTGCATAATATTAGAACCAAAAGATTCTATATGTATAAGATTTTTGTGCTCATAAAATAAATACAGTAGAGATTTCCATAATTTTGATTGGAATATTTGAGCATTGTTCAAAGGGCTATGTTATGAGATTGCTTTTGAAATGCTGGGTTGCAGTTAAGCTTAAGTTTTTATAGTGTAATTTCTATGTAAGAATAATTATTGTGTAGTGTATAGGGATGAGTGAGTTATTTGCTTCTCTCCTCCTGTTTTGCCTCAGCCTACACATACTACATAGTGGCATTAGTGCAGAACAGTTTTGCCTCATGCTGAAGTTGCAGTTATGAAGTAAATGTAGACTGAATCTTAAATTAGAGATTAATGTCAATCCACTTCATTTCAGTCAACTTGAGTCTTAACTTGTGATTTACACTCCAGAAGTTAATCACCAGAACCAGGTAATAACTGTTTGGCACAGATGGTGAACTTATCCAGTGAAAGCAATATCTGAGTTGGTAGGTATTAAGCACATCTAAACTCTTTAGAGTGGGTATAGATAGCCATGTGGTGTAAATGTCAGTTGGTGATTGATTTAAATGTCTCCATTTTGCAGCTGAGCTGGCTAACAAAGCACTGCTGCCTGATTTAGTCTATCTTAGTTGAATATTTTTATTTTGCCCAGAAATGGTTGAGTCTTTTAATAATTCAGTTCCGACTATCGTTCTGTAAAAGGGCAATACACATAAAGTTAAAGAAACACACAGATAAATGAATAGCTTAATGCTTTTCGCTATGCAGTAAATTCCTGTGTAGTTACATGTCTTTTTTTTTCATTCATTTGTCTTGTCCACGTTGTCTTTTGCATTCTGTACTGTTGGGTTCAGATAATCCATTTTTTTTTGGTAGTAAACCTTGGAGAAATACATTGTGGAAAGTATTTCATCCCAGCACTACTTTTTCAGCTGTAATTCAAATCATACAATACTGTTTGAAAATGACTTTGGACTGTAAGCGTAAATTAAATGTGGCACTGCTGCTGCATATCATGGTGTTGTAGAACAAAGCCACCGCATCATAGAACTTTAGAATGCAGGGAGTCAGATAAAATTGAATCAACATGTAATTATTGCAGGGTCAAGAGGTTACCAATATGCAAACTACATTATCTTGCTCTAGTTAGGAAGCCAATATTTGGATGCACAAACAACAAAGATAAGTATTACTTGTGCATTTTTTATGTGAAATCTGATTATTCTGTGCTGTATTGACAACCTAGTCAATCAAACTTAGACAAGTGAATTAAAAGATTACATTCACAACACTGTTTAGAAAGGAATGTGACAAAATCAAAAAGTTATTTTCCATGCAAAAAAACAAATGATTTTTATTTGAAACGTGGTACTGGTGTGTGTTCATAAACTTTCAGTTTCTGGTCAACTAGACCTCACAGTTTAGTTCAAGGAAAGCAGTGTTATGAATGCAATTCTGTTTTTATCAACTGCAATGGGATAACTATATGCTGAAGTAACATTAGGAGATATCTAACTTCCTCCACTACACACAAGTGTGCATGCACAGACAGTTACACACCCAACAATCAATTTGTGTGAAGTTCTGAATTTCTGAAGACAGGAAATGGGCAAAAAAAAATTTCAGTCTTGTGGAAATTAATTTGAATAAACTTGCACAGTTGGTTAATATTAAAACAAATGGATGATTTGAAACACAATCATAGAATCTCTATTTCTCAATTATTCCCTGCAATACAAAACTGTTAGAAATAAGCCTTTCTTAATCAAGTAAAATTGCATTCTTGTGGTGAATTTAGAGTTAATTTCACTTGCATTGTTCTCTAAATCACACTGTCCACATGAAACACATCACGTTACACAGCTTTAATTCGCAGAGAAATACAGAAAATGCATACAGAAGTGACATCATGTCCTGTTGCTTTTAACATGTGACTGTTGAGAATAGTACTAGATACTTAAAACAACTGTTTCAGTGATTAAATGCAAATATATTTTTCACTTTAAGCAAGATGACGAAGCTTCTGGTAAGCTTATTTCCAAGCGGGTTCAAACTTGACATTTTTACACAAATAAAATAATTACTTAAACTTCCAAAATATCTGTAAACCAAATCATTTAAAACTAAAATCACTTTTTAAAAATAACGTGTGGTGGTACTTTTTGAATGCTTGTGAAATCTAATTATTATAGAAGAGCTTCTAAGTTCATTCAAAATTAGGGATTGAATTAAATGCCAAACTTCGGCAATCAATTGACTTCTGTATTCCACATCCATGTGTCTTTATGTTTTTTGAGATACGCCATTCCCCATTAGCTTTGTGAAGACAGTGTTTTGTTATCTAGATCAATAATAGTGTAAAGGAGTATACTTGCAGGGTAGATATGAGCTAAATATGCCACAGCAAGGTTTTTCAATTTAGGTATGATTTTAATGATGCAGTGTTAGTTATTGCCAAATACCTTTCTGCTACTTTCCTTCAGATTTAATTTGTTGGAAATTTTAAATAGAGGATGTCAATTTATTTTCCATCAATCTCTTTTATTAATCTCTTAATCTCCCATTATCACAAACAGCAAATTATAAATGCAGACAGGAATTACTGCAAGCTTTCATCCATTAAGGCAATATCAATGGAGGAGTAAACAGAACTAATATTTCCGGTTCGTGTATTTTTGTCAGAGTCAGAGCTGGAAAGTGTTTCAGATATAACAGGAATGAATGAAGTACAGGTGTAAGATTGATGAGAGTCAAAAACAAAAGAGAAGATCTGTGCTTGTGTGAAAGGCAGTAATGATTCAATGCACTTAAAATAATTGCCAGTAACTGAGTCCAAAACTAGAGGGCATGTGTTTAAGGGGAGGGGAAGAATTTGAAAGGGACCTGAGGGGCAACTTTTTCACATAGAAAGTGGTGCATATGTGGAACGAGCTTCTGGAGGAAGTGATAGAGACAGGTACAATTGCAACACTTAAAAGATATTTGGACAGGTACATGTATGGGAAAGGTTTAGAGGGGTATGGGCCAAATGCAGGCAATTGGGGCTATTTCAGTTTAGGAAACTTGGCCAGCATGAACGAGTTGGGCTGAAGGGTCTTTCCATGCAGCAAGACTCTAAGACTCGACATGAGGGAGCAGCAGTTATGACTCTTGTTGATTCCCGTGGGCTATGGAGAATAATTGCAAGTTGATACTGTTATAATGACAATGACACTGTCAGTATTTGTTGCCAATACTTTGTAAAACACAATCACTTAAATGTATGAATCCTAAAAAGTTGTGGATGATTCTCTGTTCCTTCAAATTATTAAAACCCATTTTATTTTAAAATTTTTGAGGATAGAAAGCAACTAGAAATCACCAATTTGACATGAAACTCCTTTTCTTGCCCTATAAAAAGGCTTGAAGACATTACTCCATGTTAGATGTGACTACATTTTTGGACAGTTGTAATTACTGCTGAACAAATTCTCTGATCTTGAAAAGCAAAATATTTTGTTTGTCAAATTTCTGCATTCTGTGCTAAAAGTGCCATTGTTGTGATGTCTCAACTTCTGTCCCAAGCGCATTTGTATACCCCAATCTTTATTCCACTCCTTGGAAAATTATAAGTACAGACTAATGAGCCTTGCTTGTTACGTCCTGGTTTGTTTTATATGAAAAATATTCCATTATGCTGCTTGATAGCATCACTCTTGTGGATGTTGATCCCTTGACTTGGTGTCAAAATGGAATTAGCATCTGAAAAGACAAAATTCATGCCAGAGCTTGGTTTATTTTTATGGACAACTTTGCTCGAGTTGACTTCAGCATTGACCATAAAATCTAGGCTTAAGACAATGTATTGTTACAATATCTGTCCAGTCCTGTCTGAGCATTATTAAATTGAGTGAAATATGTGGCTATACCTATGCAAGTCAAACATCGGAAAATATACATTTCTTATACAAACAAGTATAAGACTTGTACAAACAAGTATTTCTTGTTTGTAAATTTTTTACAGACTTTGTTTAAAATGATTGGAAACTTTGTAATCAAATAATAAATAGGGTGTAAGATAATTTATGATTCTCTTTCGATCTTGTACACATCAGCTCTGATTCATTAACTTTGCAATCTGAAATACATTATTCAAAATTAAGAAATGTCAGAAGCTTTACAGAAACTCCCATGTACGAGTATTTGCTGCATAGTTAGCTTTAGTAAAATGCAAATTTTGTTACAAAAGAAAGGACAACCATCAAACTTAGAGGTGTGCTCTGGCAGAGATCTGCACCAAAAAGCAGTCCTTTTGAACAGACACCTGAAAGAAATTCATACCTGCACAATAAGAGGAAGACAACTGAACCAATGTTCATGGAGACATGTGCTGGGAGTAATATAAGTGATTCCTTCACAGAAATGAACATTGCAATATGAGACTGAAGCATTCAGTGCGATTAATTTTACTCACTGGGGCCCATTTGCCTTCCTTGAGCTGTCACTGAACTTCCCGTATAAGTAGTTTCACAGGGAGCAAGCAATTCAGCAGGAATATAAAATAAAATGGGTTATTGTCAAATTAACAATAAGTCTTGCTATCATATAAACTTCAAAATGAGCAAAGGTGAGCCAGTCTTTGTCTGGTTCTGAGGTCCATCTCTGTTTAAACATGTAAAAATACTATTTCTTGGTCATTGTTGGCAATGGTATTTACAGTGGAATTTCTTTTAATGTTGCATTTTATAAAATATATTTTAGTATTCTAGATAATAAAATGTGTTTTCTTATTAAATGTGTAGTAGCTGAAGACTCCAGCTATAAATCAAGAAGGTTTGGAAAAGCCAAGTGAATGAGCATGGTAATAAAATGTGAGGCTGGATGAACACAGCAGGCCCAGCAGCATCTCAGGAGCACAAAAGCTGATGTTTCTGGCCTAGACCCTTCATCAGAGAGGGGGATGGGGTGAGGGTTCTGGAATAAATAGGGAGAGAGGGGGAGGCGGCCCGAAGATGGAGAGAAAAGAAGATAGGTGGAGAGGAGAGTATAGGTGGGGAGGTAGGGAGGGAATAGGTCAGTCCAGGGAAGACGGGCAGGTCAAAGAGGTGGGATGAGGTTAGTAGGTAGGAGATGGAGGTGCGGCTTGGGGTGGGAGGAAGGGATGGGTGAGAGGAAGAATAGCTTAAGGAGGCAGAGACAGGTTGGACTGGTTTTGGAATGCAGTGGGTGGAGGGGAAGAGCTGGGCTGGTTGTGTGGTGCAGTGGAGGGTGGGGATGAACTGGGCTGGTTTTGGGATGCGGTGGGGGAAGGGGAGATTTTGAAGCTGGTGAAGTCCACATTGATACCATTGGGCTGCAGGGTTCCCAAAGCGGAATATGAGTTGCTGTTCCTGCAACCTTAAGGTGGCATCATTGTGGCACTGCAGGAGGCCCATGATGGACATGTCATCTAAAGAATGGGAGGGGGAGTGGAAATGGTTTGCGACTGAGAGGTGCAGTTGTTTATTGCGAACCGAGCGGAGGTGTTCTGCAGAGCGGTCCCCAAGCCTCCGCTTGGTTTCCCCAATGTAGAGGAAGCCACACCGGGTACAGTGGATGCAGTATACTACATTGGCAGATGTGCAGGTGAACCCCTGTTTAATATGGAAAGTCATCTTGGGGCCTGGGATAGGGGTGAGGGAGGAGGTGTGGGGGCAAGTGTAGCATTTCCTACGGTTGCAGGGGAAGGTGCCGGGTGTGGTGGGGTTGGAGGGCAGTGTGGAGTGAACAAGGGAGTCACGGAGAGAGTTGTCTCTCCGGAAAGCAGACAAGGGTGGGGATGGAAAAATGTTGTGGGTGGTGGGGTCGGATTGTAGATGGCGGAAGTGTCGGAGGATGATGCGTGGTTGATGGCTATAATTTTGGAGGTGTGTGAGCTTATCCACAATGGTTAGGAGGAGCAAAGATGCTGTGTATTTTTTTAAATGGTGAGAGATTGAGAAATACTGATGTCCAAAGAGATTGTGGTATATTTGTATAGTAGGTCACCGAAAATTAACATGCAGCCTCAGCACAACTAGGAAATGATATGTTAATCTTCATGGCAAGAGGATTTGAATACTGGAGTTAAGATATTTACTTTCAAATACCTTGGTGAGACCACACCTGGAGTATTACGTACAAATTTGGCCCCCTAAAAATGGGAAGTCTTACTAATGCTATATTAGGCATTAGTCAGACCTTAGCTGGAATACTGTGAACAGTCTTGCATCTCTAATCTTAGGAAAGATATACTAGCACTGGGAACAGTTCAGAGAAAGTTCACTAGGTTGATCCTGCACATGGGGGGATTTTCTTATGAAGAGAGGGTAAGTAGTTTAGGCTTGTACTCAAATTTAGAAAGAATGAGGAGACCTTACTTAAACATATAGAGTCTTAGGGGGTCAGAGATAATGGGAACTGCAGATGCTGGAGAATCGAAGATAACAAAGCGTGGAGCTGGATGAACACAGCAGGCCAAGCAGCATCTTAGGAGCACAAAAGCTGACGTTTCGGGCCTAGACCCTTCATCGGCTGGTTGGCCTGCTGTGTTCATCCAGCTCCACACTTTGTTATCTTAGAGTCTTAGTGGTTTGGTTTGATAGGTGTGGAGAGGCTGTTTCCCACTGTGGGAATGTCGAGGACCAGAGGGCATTATCTCAGCGTAATAGGTTGCCCATTTAAAACAAAGATGAAAAAGAATCTCTTCCCTCAGAGGGTACTGAATCTGTGGAATTCTTTACAGCAGAGGGCTATCGAGACTTGATTGTTAAATGTATTCAAGGCTGAAGTACAGAGATTTTTAAACAATAAGTGTATCAAGGGTTATGGGAATAAGGCAAGAGGTTGCGGTGAAATTTATCAGATCAGCCATGATCTCAATGAATGGTGGAGCAGAGTCAAAGTGTTGAATTGCCCATGTACGTACATCTTTTGGCTATATGGTCAAAGGATATACTTGCCATAGAGGGAGATCAGGCAAGCTTCACCAGACTAATTCCTGGGATGGGGTACTGAGTTTCAAAGAATGAAATGTTTTCGACAGGTTTGGACAGGGTGGATGCAGAAAAGATATTTCCTCGTGTGCAGTTTAGAACGATGTGAGGAAGTGGTGCATTGACCTAGGCCAGGACTAGTCTATCAGAATAAGGGGCAAGCATTTAGGACTGAGGTGAGAGGAAATTTCATCACTCATCAGGTGATGAATCTTGGGCATTTTGGATCTGAGACCTGTGGAAGTTCAGTTATTAGATTCAAGAGTCAAGATTAAAAATTTCTGGATACCAGTGATATCAAGGTATTTGGGGATAATAGGAAAATGGCACCAAGGTAATTGATTGGCCACAATCTACAATTACTGAGTACCCTCAGGGATGAATGGCTTACTGCTGCTATGTTTTTATGTAGCAAAAATGGTGACTATCAAGACCATAATCAAACAGGTGTATGTCAAAATTTACAATGTTGGGAGCATATTTCCAAATTGGTGCATATGAACTGGAAGGATTATCCAACATAATTGAATGGCAACTGCAGAACTATGTATCGAAGCACTGAACATGCCATAATTACAGAACAATAGTATACTAGATTGCACAACTAATGTTTACATAAAATATTTTTAAGAATTGAATTGCATAAAACCATTCACAACCTTAGGAAAACCAAAGTACTTCAGGGACAGTAAAGTATTTTTGAAGTGCACCATCTAATTTGCTCATGGTGAGATCATACAAACTGATGACCATCAAAATCCTCAAATAATACTATGGAGTCATTCATACTTCCCTGAAAGGGCAAACAGGTCAAAATGTGTCGTCATCTTCAGTGTGCTCTTGCTGTTAGGAAACATGTCAGGGCATGCTGTTTCCCTTAGCTGGAGCTATACAGAAGGTTGTAAATCTTTGGAATTTTCCACCTCAGAGAGTTGTGCCTTCTCAATTACTAAATATACTCAAGAGTGAGATGAATAGATTTTTGAGTGCTAAGGGAGTTGAGGAATATGGGGAAAATGGAGTTTGTATGGAAATTCAACCATAATCTTATTGAATGCCAGAGCTGACTTGATGGCTTGTTGGGCTACTCCTGCTTCGATTTCTTGTTATATTGTTGGTGCTACTCTGGAATTCCAGTCTAAAATATGCATTCAAGTCTCTAAAATGCGACTGAAAGTCAGAAATGATTCCAGCGATACCGTTGCTAATTACCAGCTAATTTACAAGAATGAACTACTTGTATTGTTGCAACAACTCTGTTTAGAAAGTATGTTGAAAATAATCCTTTAAAGTCAGTACTCATGCAGTAACCTAGTTTTACCTTCTGACTGGTAGCAATTCAAAATTTGCACTTTTTTGACTTAGATAGCACAATGTTACTTACAGTACAATTGATTCACCTTGTCTTTAAAGAATTACTTAGGTGTTTCTGTCTCACCACTGGACCCTGAGATATTATAACGTGCTGTCACTCATTTTGACAAGGTCAGCTTTTATTCTTGTTCTGAAAGAAATAGTGTAATCCTCTGAGAACTGTCTCTTTTGTAAACTGACATTTATCAACTTCTTAAACTTCCACTTGTATGTAGTAGGTAGTGATGAAATGTGGCAATGGCAGAAGTACACAGCCATACTGACCTGTGTGGCTTTTATACAGGAAAACTTGAACTTGTATTTTTAGAGTATTAGAGTTTTACGACATGAAAGAGGCCCTTTTGCCCATTGTGTCCATCCCAGTCATCAAGTGCTAAACTACTCTTGGCTCACTTAACTGCACTTGGCCCATAGCCTTGTACGCTGTGCCATTTCAAATATTGATTGAAATACTATTTCATTGCTGTGAGGGTTCCTACCTCAGCAACCCTTTCAGGCAGTGAGTTCAAAAGACACTGCTCCCCCAGCTATCTAGTTGAAAAATATTTTCCTCATAACCCCTCTAAACTTCCTGCCCCATACCTGAAATGTCTTCTCCTGGTTATTCACATCTCAATGAAGAGGATAAAGCTTCTTCCTATCTACTCCACCTATGTCCTTCCTAAATTGTACACCTTAGTCAGGTCCCCTCTTAGCTTTCTGCGCCCTTAGGAAAACAACCCTACCCTATCCAGTCTCTCGTCATTTCTGAAATGGCCCAAACCAGACAACAGCCTATTAAATTTCCTCTGCTCCCTTTCCGGATCTGATCCTTTTGGTATCGTGGTGACCAGAACTGCATCGTGCTCTAGCTTTGCCCAAACTAAGGTTAAATTTTTCTCCATCATATCCTTCCTTTTCTAGTATTCAGTACCATGACTAATGAACACAAATATTGCATTTGCCTTCTTGACCAATTTATCCAGCTGCCCTGTTGCCTTCTACAGATATGCATACCAAGGTTCCTCTGGTGTAGTGCAAGAAAGTACTGAAGATCATTCCTTTGAATTCCCTTCTCCCGTTAATCCTCCAAAAAGATATCGTCTCATACTTTTCATGATTAAGTTCCATTTGCCACTGTTCAGCCAATCTGAGCAGCCCTATCTCTATGATCCTGTAGTTTGAGTCCTTCCTCCTTGCAATTTACCACTCTATTATTTTTCATGTAATCTGCAAACTTACTGAACGTACTTCTTAGATCATGTCTAGATTGCTAATGTACACCATATGTATCAAGGGACCCAGCACCAAACCCCATGGTACGCTACTGGACAGGCTTCCAGTCACAGAAACAACTTTTGATCTTTACCCTCTGCTTCTTGCCACTAAACCAATTTTGGATTCAATTTGCCAAATTGCCCTGGATCCCTTGGGTTCTTAATGACAGAGCCCCAACAATTTAATCTCTTGCCACCCATAACAAGCTGGGATACATCTCTCCTCGGCCAAGGGATTTATCTCCTTTTAAGCCCACAAAACGTGCTAATATTCCCTCCCTCTCAATATTACTTTGTTCAAGTATTTTACTGATGCATTTAAAACTTCACATGCCTCTTCTGGTTCCAGATACAGGTTGCCACTTAGAATTCTAAAGGGCCCAACTATTTATCTTGTTAGCCTCTTGCCCCTAACGCATTTAAAAAATGCCTTTGGATTTTACAATATTTTCATTTCTTTTACCTGATCCTCTTTTTCACACCTTTCTTCACTTTCCTAATTTGTTTTCTCGGTAAATTCCTGCATTTTCTTTCCTTTACGAAGATTTGAATACTCAAAATCCGCCATAAGCTTTCTCTTTTTTTTCCTTATTTTCATTCACAGATGATTTGTTCCTAGTAGGTTGAAGGGCAAGGCTGGTAGGCATAGGGAATGCTAGATGACTAGAGAAATTGAGGTTTTGGTCAAGAAAAAGAAGGAAGCATATGTCAGGTATAGACAGCAGGGATTGAGTGAATCTCTAGAATAGTATAAAGGCAGTATGATTATACTGGAATCAGGAGGGGAAAAAGGGAACATGAGATAGCTTTGACAAATAGGGTTAAGGAGAATCTAAAGGGATTATGCAAATACATTAAGCACAAAAGGGTAACTAGGGAGAGAATAGAGTCCCTTAAAAATCTGTGTGTGGAACTGCAGGAGCTGGAGGTGATACCAAACAAGTATTTTGCATCAGTATTTACTGTGGAGAAGGATGTAGAAGCTAAGGAGTGTAGGGAAATAAATAGTGACATCTTGAAAAATGTCCATACTATAGAGGAGGAGATGCTGGACATCTTAAAATGCATGAAGGTGGATAAATCTCCAGGACCTGATTAGGTATACCTTAGAACTTTGTGGGAAGCTAAGTAAGAGATTGCTGGGTCTCTTGAGGGATATTTGTATCATCAAGAGCCACATGTGAGATGCCGGAAGACTGGAGGTTAGCTAACATGGTGCCCCTATTTAAGAAAGGTAGTAGGGAATGCCAGGGAACTATAGACTGGTGAGCCTGAGCCTGATATCAGTGGTGCGCAAGTTGTTGGAAGGGATCCTGAGGGACAGGATTTACATGTATTTGGAAAGGCAAGGACATGTTAGGAATAGTCAACATGGTTTTGTGCATGGGAAATTGTGTCTCAGTAACTTAATTGAGTTTATTTGAAGAAGCGACATAGAGGATTGATGAAGGCAGTGCAGTGTATATGATTTATACAGAATTCAGTAAGGCATTCCACAAGGTCGCACTTGGTAGACTGGTTTGTAAAGTTAGATCACATGCAATACAGGGAGAACTAGCCATTTGGATGCAGAATTGGCTCAAAGGCAGAAGGCAGAGGATGGTGGTGGAGGGTTGCTTTTCAGACAGGAGACCTGCGACCAGCGGTGTGCCAAAACGATCAGTGCTAGCTCCCCTGCTTTTTGTCAGTCATATAAATGATTTGGATATGAACATTGAAGGTATGGTTAGTAAGTTTGCAGATGACACTAAAATTAATGGTGTAGTGGACAGCCAAGAAGGTTTCCTCAGAGTACAATGGGACCTTGATCAGAAGGGCCAGTGGACCAAGGAGTGGCAAATGGAGTTTAATTTAGATAAATGTGAGGTGCTGCATTTTAGAAAGGCAAATCAGGGCAGGACTTATGAACTTAATGGTAAGATCCTGGAAAGTGTTGCTGAACAAAGAGACTTGGAGTGCAGGTTCATAGTTCCTTGAAATTCCAGTTGCAGGTAGAGAGGATAGTGAAGAAGACATTTGGTATGCTTGCCTTTATTAGTCGGTGCATTGAGTATAGGATTCAGAAGATCATGTTGCTACTGTACAGGACATTGGTTGGGCCACTTTTGGAATACTGCATGCAGTTCTGGTCTCCCTGCTACAAGAGCAGTATTGTGAAACTTGAAATGGTTCAGAAAGGATTTACAAGGATTGTGGGTTTGAAGTATAAAGAAAGGCTGAATAGGTTGGGGCTATTTTACTTGGAGCATAGGAGGCTGAGAGTGACCTTATAGAGGTTTATAAAATCATGAGGGGCATAGGTAGGTTAAATAGGCAAGGTCTTTGCCCCAGGGTAGCGGAGTCCAAAGTTAGAGGGCATAGGTTTAAGGTGAGAGATGAAAGATTTAAAACGGACCTCAAAGACAACCTTTTCACACAGAAGGTGTGTGTATGCAATGAGCTGCCAGAGGAAGTGGTGAAGGCAGGTACAATTACAACATTTAAAAGGCATTTGGATGGGTACATGAATAAGGCAAATGTTGGCAAATGGAACTAGATTAATTTAAGTATCTGGTCGGTATGGACGGGTTGGATTGAAGGGTCTCTTTCCATGTTATGCAGCTCTATGACCTGTACTCTAACTCTCCCTTGAACACAATTACAGCACATCTATTTCCTTATCTTTAGATTTAATACCTGCTCACAACCCTCTCCTGCCACAGGCCAGTTGGTAAAGCTGTGAAAAAAGGTGAGTTAATCCTTTCCTATGCACCATCAAACCTCAAACATTTTGAACAAGGCTTATTGAATGGAAGTTAGGATTGAGAACCCTGGTTATTTTGTTTTTTTTTAAACTCATGACATCATTTATATCATCCTGAACTAGTATGGGTAGAATCAGTACTATTCAGGGCTTAAACCCAAAACCTTACACAAATATTTGGGTTACTATCACACCACCTTCTGTATTGTCTTACTGAGCTATCAGATTAAGGTCCTTTTGAGTTGCTAAGAATTCGTATCACTTTAAATTCCACGTGTTCCTTATTACAAATTACTGTAGGTTAGTCATTGATATTAAGATTATACTGTAGAAGTTTTTTTGGCAAGTGTTGTTAACTCTTTATAAATGATTTGCAGAGTTCAAGTTTCAGATCATCACCACTACCATTTGTCCTTAATTAACTTGCTGCACTTAAATATCAGTCAACAAAGCCCAGAAAATCTGAGATATACTCAGTAGGTCAGGTTTAATTCTTCAGCTCAATGACCCTTCATCAGAACTCTGCAGAATGTTTCCAGCACTTTCTGTTGTTTTCTCAAATTTCCAGTAACTGCAGTATTAACTTGTAATAATTGCTTTGGTTCTGGCCTGTATTTATTCTTAGTTCAATGT
This sequence comes from Stegostoma tigrinum, assembly GCF_030684315.1. NCBI lineage: Eukaryota > Metazoa > Chordata > Chondrichthyes > Orectolobiformes > Stegostomatidae > Stegostoma > Stegostoma tigrinum. The sequence continues at coordinate 81,538,208 of NC_081356.1, forward strand.
AAACGTCAGCTCCCTTATTCAACATTTGAATTGATTGTTAAGAATCCTAGCAGTGACTTGCATTTTGAAGCCTGCTTCAAAGCATCAAGCATTCAAATACTCGGGTTTCTGAACTGTTTGAATGATACAAATGCAAAACCAGATCATGGATGAACAACTTGGATTAGATTAGATAGGTCCTCTAAATTCAAGATAATTTGGAGTTTAAGAGAAAGTTTTCAGATCCATACCCAGAGATTAAATAAGTTCGACAAAATCCAGATGGTGCATGTTTTATTGGGAGCAAAGTGGAGGAGATACAGGATTCATCTCAAATTTCAATTGAACCAAACCGATTTGAACAATATTACCCGAACCTTAACCTACAGTAAAAGATCAGCAAATTCTGTAGTAGATGGTATCTCCTTGCCTTCAAATAGCATATAAGTTATAGCTCATGCTCCTACTTTAATATTCAAGATATAAGCAAGAGGTTCATCTCAAAATTACTTGGTTGGTAACTACCTACCTGTGCAAATTGGACATTAGAATTGATCACTATAATGGAAATGACATGCACTCTGCGCTACAATAGTTCCAGCTGATTGGTGTACAATTGCAAAGTCTCAATTTTAAGTTTATAACATTTTAATACATAGTTCATATGGAGATTGCTTGAATGAAGTACAGTTTAAATACTATATTCTTGCTAAATTCATCTTCATTCTTTGCTAGTTACTCAAACTCTACATAGAGCTGTCAAAACAAAAATGTACCTTGATTTTGTTTGTGACCTGGTGTTACTTGGAACTGCTTAATTTGTTTGTGTTTTCCCTCCAATGTTGGTCTATTGATAGTGGCTCGTCTTATGAAAGAACTAAAATGTTCTTATGTCTCTGTTGACAAAGAACAAAGTGATTACATTTCACCTGACATTCTCTTAATTGACCTCCAAAATTTCAGTGGAAGGTCTGTTTTAAATTTTAGAGAGAAATGGCAAAAAACATTTCTCTGAGATTTCCACAAGTATTCTATGAAAGTCAACTGTTTCCTCAAATGAACATCAAGGAAGTTAGCAGCATTCATACAATCAAGTAATACACTTAAGCATCTCCCACATCTAATCCTTTTCTGTTGCCTTATTTCAGCAAAGATAACAGTAGTGGCATTGAAGTTGATGGCTCTCTCAGTGAAGCATTTACTGAAAATTTACCATAATTTCCTGTTTATTTTCAGTCTATCAACATTTCTGATGGTGAAAATTATGATCACCATACTGTTCTCATGCTGACTTTTAGAAGTGGTATTTACAGATAAAGATGCGCAAAGTGTGATATTTGGTTGCTGATATTAGCCGAGTCCATGATTTCAAGGCTGTACTATTTGTAACAAGGATGAATTGTTGTTTGGATAATAGTGTTCATTCAGCAAGCAATTTGTTATATTTTAAAAAGCAAAAGAACTGTGGATGCTTTAAATCAGTTCTATGAAGAGAGATTAAGCAAACTGGGCCTGTATTCTCTACAAATTCAGGGAATGAGAGGTGATCTCATCGAAGAATTGAAAATACTTAAATAGATACACAGGTTTGTACATAAGATGTTTTCCCTGGTAGGGGACATCCTTAAGGAAGGGGCTCAATTTAAAAATAGGGGGAATGTGACTTCGATTCTGGATGAGAAAAAATTATGTTACACAGCAGGTTGTGAACCTTTTAGAATACTGTACCACAGAGAGGGCTGTGAAGGTTTAGTCTTTAAGTATGCTTAAGGTAGAGATTGATAGTTTTCTGATTACCAGTGGCAGATAGAGTTATGGGTTGGAGTCAATCAATTATTGAATGCCTGCTGCCATATCAAATGGCAGGACAGTTGAATGGCCCACTCCTGCTCCTATGTTCTACGCTCTCACTGTTTCTCCCTGACTTACTCAGACAAAATCAGCAGTGTTGGGAGAAAATTGAATGCTTTAGAAGAGTAAGAAGCAAGGTACTACCATTCAGTCAGATGGAAAGAAGCTGAATTTTTGAGGGAATGTAATTTGAAGTGTCCATTGAAAGGCCAACCGTCAGAAAGAATCATCATTCTTCAACTTCTTATCTTCCTTGCCAGCCTACTTCCCGTACAAAAGACAAGTCTTATTTCTTTCTTACAGTAACTTTGGGATTACTTCTAACAAGTCATCAAATCTCATATTTAAGTCCATGTTTCATGCCAACACTGGCAGTCTTTTTCCTACACCTCGACTTCATTTATCAACATTGATATCTGTACCTAATGAAAGTTCAGTCTTAAAAACTCTAATTTTAAAATTATGTTCTCATGTTCCATACAGTTCTAGTAGAAAAAAACTTTATCTGTAATTAACTCATAGAAGTGTAGCTTTATCAATAAGATCACTGTTTATTCTTCTCTATTAAAAAGAATAAAAACTGAGATTATGTAACCTGTCCCAAATCAGGCAATTTCAGAGGGTTGAGGGCTATGATGAGCTGCATGAAAGAGGAGTTGAGGCCTAGTGCAGACTAATCATTATCTTGTTGAACGACAGAACTGACTTGAGGAAGCGAATGGCCTACTCCAGCTCCTTATTTTTCTTTTATACCCGTTAAATGGGTACTTTTGCTGCATCTATACTGCAAGCCTCTACAAGGCCAACATTTCCTTTCTGAAGTATGGTGCCTAACTTTGAACACAGTGCTCCAGGATGACATGTATTCTAGATTGCACACAACTGAGGCATTATTTCCACTCACTTGGTATTCTGATCATTGTTTATTCTACTTTTTTTGACTTGATGTCTCAACCTCACTTTTCTCCTTTAAGACAGTCCTAAACCTTACCCCTCAGATGAAGCTTTCGTTCATCTGACCTAAGATCTCTGTATGTGACTCAGTGTTATATTTTGTACATAGTGCTCAAAGGAAGCAGCTTAAGCTGTTATATTTTCATAGCACCTTTACTGTTATACAAATTGTTGTTCTTGCTAATCAAAGCAATTCTTGCTTTGCCTTGTTGCGTAATGGGTAACCACACAGTCTGCTATTGTATTTCTAGCAGCAGAGGCAGGATAGCAATAAATAGAAAGAATTCTTTGAACTGTGTTGTCAAGCACTTTTAATTGCTTATTGTAAAGCAGCATTGAGAGACGGTTGGTAGTGGATCCAGTGTCTTTCGATACAAGGAAGGAGCATTAGACAATGGGACTGTAAACTGAAGCGGGGTATTGTACACTTCAGTTAATACAGCTTAAAGACATTTTATATTAGAAAGAAAGCTGAAGGTGTTGGACAGGCTACAGTTATTAATTTATATTTAATATGCATTGCACTGCTGCTGCAAATGGTTTTCACCGCTTCAAATACAACCAACTGTAAATTAAATAGAATAGTTTCTCATAATTCATCACAACACGGAGGGAAGCAACAGTTCACCATTTACTGGGAACTTATTGAATATGACAAGATGATGGATTGGTGCCATTCCTGTAAGAGAGATGATAATCGGTAGACATGTTAAATGAAAATGGATTGCAGGAGCATTGAAAGAACTGACTGCTCCAAAGAGCTATCAATTAGGCAAAATGTTTGAAGAGACTCATTGTAAAGAAAAAAACTGAAATTCTTTTACTTTGATTCTTCAGAATATTTTCCCGTATCTGTGCCTGACTCACTGTATGAAGAATAATAGATACTTTATAGCGTTGAGGTGATTTCTTTAAATTCAGCCGATCTAACCATTGAAGAGCAATGACGCTGAATTACATGGTATGAATGGTACAAAAACAAACGTGTGATCTATTTGGTCTCTGCTTAAGTTTATATTCAACTTGAGCTTCCACCCATCCCTCTTCATCTAATCCTTCTGCCATAACCTTCCATTCTTTTCTCTCTCAAATATTTATCCAATTCACCTTAAATGGATCAGTACTGTTTGCCTCAAATACTCATTGTTATAGCAGACTTCACATTCTAACAGGCTATAGATGAAAGATTTTTTTCTTGAAATCCCTGTTTTACTTATTGGTTGCTATCTTATATTTATGATCCGTAATAAATAAAATTTCTGCATCGCCATTGATACCCATATCCTGAGAATGAATCCTTTGACAATAGATGTCAGCTGAACTGAGTTACTTTCTGATTAAGGTCCGTTTAGATTATGTATATAATTTCTTAATTCGATAGGGGTAGAAAATTGGTTTACAAAGCTATGGTGGTTCCCACCCTCCTGCATGGCTCTGAAAAATAGACTGTCTACAGCAGACATCTTAAGGCACTGAAGCAGTGCCACCAAATGCTGCCTAAGCAAGATCCTGTTAATCTGTTGGGAAGAAAGATACAGCAACACCAACAACCTTGACCAACATCCCCACCATCAAGGCATTGACCACTCTTGATAGGCTACAAAGGGCTAGGCTTGTTGTCTGCATGACTGGCATAATACTTCCCAAGTGGGTGCTCTACTCCCTGCTTCAAAATGACAGGCGGGCCCCGTATGGTCAGAGGAATTGCTTCAGTGATACACTCAAGGCCTCACTGGCAACGTGCAGCATTCCCACAGACACCTGGGAATCACTGGCCCAAGACTGCCCAAAGTGGATGAGGAGCATGCAGGAAGACTTCGAGCACCTTGAGGCTTGCCAGTGGGATAAAGATGAAAGCAAGTGCTTTTTAGCGAAAGGAGCACGCTGCCATACCAAAGTCCCACCCACACCTACTCGTGATTACCAAGTGCCACAGAGTCTGCGATTTCAGTCTGTACGGCCACCCCTATGGATTCATCCTGAGAGTGGAAGAGAGTCATCCTCAGCTGCAAGGGACTGCCCATGTTGATGTTCCGGAACCAAGAGGTTATGGTGAAGCTGTACTCCAGAACCAAGAGGTTATGGTGAAGCTGTACTCCGGAACCAAGAGGTTATGGTGAAGCTGTACAAAACTCTGGTGCGGCCGCACTTGGAGTATTGTGTACAGTTCTGGTCACCGCATTATAAGAAGGATGTGGAAGCTTTGGAAAGGGTGCAGAGGAGATTTACTAGGATGTTGCCTTGTATGGAGGGAAGGTCTTACGAGGAAAGCCTGAGGGACTTGAGGCTGTTTTCATTAGAGAGAAGAAGGTTGAGAGGTGACTTAATTGAAACATATAAAATAATCAGAGGGTTAGATAGGGTGGATAGGGAGAGCCTTTTTCCTAGGATGGTGACGGTGAGCACGAGGGGGCATAGCTTTAAATTGAGGGGTGAAAGATATAGGACAGATGTCAGAGGTAGTTTCTTTACTCAGAGAGTAGTAAGGGAATGGAACGCTTTGCCTGCAACGGTAGTAGAATAGCCAACTTTAAGTACATTTGAGTCGTCATTGGACAAGCATATGGACGTACACGGAATAGTGTAGGTTAGATGGGCTTATGTTTGGTATGACAGGCCGGCGCAACATCGAGGGCCGAAGAGCCTGTACTGTGCTGTAATGTTCTATGATGATGATGATGGTAATTCTGAAACCTAGGTTAATGTTCTGGGTACAAGGGTTTAAATCCCAGCATGGTAGCCAGTAAAATTTAAATTAAGATCTGGAATTGAAAACTAGTCAGTAGTCATTGCCTTGATTGATTGTTGTGAAATCCCATCCGATTTACTAATGTCCTTTAAGGAAGGAAATCTGCTGGCCTTGCGGCTGAATCCCATATCTCAACAATTTTTTTTTAGCAGGTTGTATAAATCTATACCTCTCTATGTATGGGAAAAAAAATGTATAATTTGTCAAAGAGAAATAGCAACAGGTGATAAGTTGTAGTGCCCTTACATGTAGTAGTATCCAAGGACTATATCGAGAATGTTACTTTTGTTTGGATAAGTCACAATACAACAGTTGTATTCTTCCCATAACAATTTCTGTGGAGTGCAGCTGCCAGGGTTACTTCCCATTGCCTCCATTCTCCACTTGTACTGCACTCTCCTTTTCATGACTCCAAAACACACCTGTGTCACTCTTCATACCTTCAGAAAAGTGAAGCAATTTATAGAAGTGTCTGCGTGAGAAAGTCATGTAGGAATAAATTTAACTAATAATGGAGATTTAGAAACAAAATAACAAGAATTATACAAATGCAAAACCAAAGAAAACTTGTAAGATTACATAAAGAGAAGAGCAAGCAAAATTGAACATGGTAATAAAGCTTTAAAAATGCAGGTTTTCACCTTAGTATTATAATAAGTCTCTTAGAAGACCAGATAGAATATAAGTAAATTTTATAATTCTCTCTGCTGCTTCTTCATTTACATGATTATCTTCCTAATCTTTTCAACCTTGTTGACATCCTACATTATTGGCATTTTTCCTTAAAAAAACAACTGGCATGGTGCAATCCTTCATCTTTTTACTGCAGCTTTTAATTACAATCCATTCAGAAATATAATGGATGGTCAGTTTGCCAAAGTTAAAAGAGTAGCTTTATGAAGGTGGATTGAATTCTGTGTGGCACAAGGCAGAACGCTAGCAAACATCTGAATTCAAGATTCTTAAAATCATAATTCAATGACAAAATGCAATGCTATTAATTAACCCAAAAAGGTAGAAATACTTGAGGATGCATACTGAAGAAGGGTTCATGTAGACATTTTCCACAGAAAGTTTCAAGAGAGATCGAAAGGAATTCCACATCAAATGAATTGATTTCTCATGTATTTCATTTGTAATCTTGATTCAAAGCTCTATTCATGTTTCCAGCTTTACAGCAATATGTGCTTGCCTAGTTTATCTTCTTGTTTTTTTTTAAAGATTATGCCCTCAAAGTTATGCTCTCCCAGATGGACTAAGTACTACACTGATATATACAGGCATTCTAACTCCCAAGCAGTTGGACATAAAGGGTTTGAACGTCTTATTGCATTCTATTTAACAGGGTTTTGATCGGCTACATCAGTCTGTTGACTAGGAATAGAATGGAGGGAATAAAGTATTAGACATGAAGGAAATGTGTCCCAGTTGTATGCAACTTGATTCTACAATTCAATATCAGACATTTACAGAAGGCTAAATAGAATGGAGTCTGAATTGATTTAATGACAGCATAGTAGCTTTGCTTTAAGAGCTTGAATTGTTTCCGAGAGATTTATATCTAAATGATCCATATTTCAATTATATGCCTGTTTTGTTCAATTTGACACAGTCTTTGCAAATTCCTATAGTTTATAACATTGTCTTGTTTGCAACTTACATAGGAATTTATGAAAATATAAAAAGTTTTCTATTTCTACGTCATTATTACTTTCCCAGTGACAGGATAGAAACGATAGAACTGAATAGCAAACACACCAAAATTGCCGTTTATATTTGTTAGAAAAATCAAATTGAAGTGCTGTCATGCTGATGGTTTTAAGACTAATACATTGAGGTTAGAAACTATTTTCTTTCTGCCTAAGAGTATTGGAAAATGAGCAAGTTTGAAAGGGAGGTTAGATTTCTGACTCCAATATGCTGAACCTTCCCAGATTATGTTATTTAAGTATTTCTTTTGGTTTTCTGAATCCTACAGTTTGACTTTGCCATCCCAAATCTTTAAGCCTTTGCGTTATTCCTTCCTACTGGTAAATTTTTCTTGTGTTTATGTATTTTTTGGAATCCCTTTCTTCCTGACTTGGATTTAACAGAATCGCTTATTAATTCACAAGACAGAACACACTGGGAACATTGATTCAGCAAATGACATCCAGCAGGAATAGAAACCATTGGTATGAGAATCTTGATCTTCGTGACGAGGTGCATGAAGACTGTGATCAACACTCTAACAAGAAACAGTATCAAGGGAGCCAAATAAATGTTCAAATCTTCACCTTAGTTTATTGTGCAGGAGCTGTTAAGTGTCTATTACGCAATTATGTCTCGGAATGAACAAAGCCTAAATTTGGCTGCTTAAACAGTCTTACATCAACGTATTCAGATTAAGTTAGTTCTTAGCATGACCAGCTTTCCCCCAGAATTCATTGGTAAATGAACACAAGTTCTTTAGTAAATTAGTTAACTATTTCTTGACATTTGCCAAAGAATCCGAAACAAAAATCATGAACTATAAGCTGTTTATGAGCCACTGAATCAGGGTTAGCAGCAGAACTTAACTACATAGCTTATAGCTACTTCTGCCAGGAGTTCTGTTGTATATGGAATTTTTAGCATTTTAACGTCGACATTTCAAAAACCACTGCTGGCTTCCGCAAAAAAATCTGTAGGCCATGCTTCTGAGGCTTATAGGAAAGTGAATAGAATTTAGCAATTTTTTCCGCAAAAAAATCTGTAGGTCATGCTTCTGAGGCTTATAGGAAAGTGAATAGAATTTAGCAATTTTTCGTTTTAAAAATTGGAGTTTGCTTCTTGTTAACATACCTTTTATTCAATTGGCATTGCTGGCTTTACTGTCACAAGAACAAAGGTGAGCACGATTGATTGGAATAAGCAGTTGGTGGAAGAAACAGTAACAGAACAAAGGTCCACCTTCAAAGAGCTGATGGTTCAGGTTGAGTCGAGGGTTTTCCGTCTAATGGGAAAAGTAGGACAAACAAATCCAGAGTTCCCTGGATGACAAATGAGATAGAAATTAACATTAGAAAGAAAAAGTGTGCTATGCCAGGTGTAAGATAAAAAAATTGAGAATCAACAGAATACCAGAAGTTTAGAAGAGAAGTGAAAAAGCAAATCAGCGATACAAAGAGTAACTGTGAGAAAAGACTAGCAGCTAACATAAAGGAAAATCCCAAGAAGACTGGAGGGTTACAAACATTATTAACACGAACAAAGTTGCTGGAAAAGCTCAGCACGTCTGGCAGCATCTGTGAAGGAATAAAACAGATAATGTTTTGGGTCCGGTGATCTTCCACAGAACTGATAGTGGCTGGGAAAATGTCACTTTACATGCAAAAAATAGGGAGATAGGTAGGAGAAGGAGTAAATGATAAGACAGAGCCCAAAGAGAGAGAAAGACAGTTGGACACACAAAGGAGTTGCTAATGATCAGGCTGGGAGGGTGAATAGTTGTTAATGGGGACTGTTAATGACTGACAACAGTGGGTGTACAGTGTCAGGCTATGTGGTAACAAGGCCTGGTGTGTGGGGTAGAGGGCTGAGACTTGGGAGAGTTTAGGCCCTGTAAGGTCCCCAAGCTGAAAACGGAGTGTTGTTCCTCCAGCTTGTGCTGGGTTTCACTGGAACACTGCAGCAAGCCAGAGACAGAAATGTTGGCCAGGGAGCAGGGTGGTGCATTAAAGTGACAGGCAACAGGTAGTTCAGGGTCTTTTTTGCGAGCAGAATGTAGATGTTCTGTGAAGTATCGCCAAGTCTATGCTTTGTTTCCCCAATGTAGAGGAGACCAAATTATGAACAGCAAATGCAGTAGACCAGTTTCTCGGAAGTGCAGGTGAAGTGTTACTTCACCTGGAAGTTGTTTGGGCCCTTGGATACTGGGGAGCGAGTAGATAAACGGGCCGGTGTTGTGCCTGCATCGGTTACAGGGGAAGGTGCCATTGGGATGTGGGGATGTGTTGGGGGTGAAGGAAATGGGGACCAAGGTGTCCTGGAGGGAATGGGCCTTGCAAAAGATGGACAAGGTGGGGGAAGGGGGATATGTGTCTGGTGGTGGCATCTCGCTGGAGGTGGCGGAAATGGTGTCCAGCAAGATCCCACCACCAGACGCACATTTTCTGCATATAATCTGACGTTTTCCCAACCATTGTCACTTCTGAGGAAGGGTCACTGGACCAAAAACATTTACTGTGATTTTTTCCTTCAAGGATGCTGCCAGATCTGCTGAACTTTTCCAGCAACTTTGTTTTTGCTCCTGATTTACAGCATCTAGAGTTCTTTCAGTTTTTACAAACATATGGCCTTGTTTAAGAAAAGATATAAGGATGATCCCAGAAAATACAGACTATTAGTTTAGCTTGGGTGATGGTGAAACTTCTAGAAACTTATTTAGGATAGAATTAATAATCAGATGGGAAAGATGGGTTGATTGGGGAGAGTCAGCACAAATGTTTGAAGGGAAAATGGTGTTTAACTAACTTGCTGGAGATTTTTGAAGAGGTAACAAGGATTCAGTGAGGATAACATTGTTAATGTGGTGTACGTGAGCTTCCGGCAGCCAGTTGTTTCAGTTCCATTTAACAAACTTGTGAGGAAAGCTATATGATGGAAAAAGGATACGTAGATCGAAAATTGACCTAGTGATATAACACAGAGAGTAATAATCGGGGGATATATTTCTGGCTGTAGTGATATTCCCCAGAATCGCTATTGGGACATTTCCTTTTCCTGATATAGATTGATAATCTGAATCTTGGTATGCAGGATACAGTTCAGAATATGCAGATAACGCAAAACTTGGAAGAATTGTAAACTGTGAGGAAGACAGCGTGGAGTTCCAAAAGGACATTGACATATTGGTTGAGTGAGTGGAAAAGCGGCAGATGAAGTTCAATGCAGAGAAGTGTGAGGTGATGCTCTTTAGTTGGAAGAACTTTGAAAAACTATATAAAATTGGTGTATAATCCTAAAGGGGGTGCAGGACCAGAAAGACCTGGGTGTCTCTGCACAGATCACTGAAGGTGCCAAGGCAGATGAAGGGAGGAGTTAATAAAGCATATTGGTTGCATCCTTGGTTTCACAATTAGAGACATTGATTGCAAAAGCAGAGAGGTAATGTTGAACTTTTACAAAACCTCAGCTGGAGTATTGTGGATTGTTTTGAATGCATCTGAGAGAATGCAAAAATGGTTTCCAATAATGGTTCCAGGAATCAGAAACTGCAGTTATGAAAATAGATTGAAGAAGTTGGGAGCATTCTCCTTGGAGGGCAGAAGACTGGAAGGAAAATTGGAAGAGTTTTTCAAGATCATGTTGGAGAGAGTAGATAGGAAGAAGTTATTTCCTGCTTGTAAAGGGAAAAAAAAGGTGAGCGTAGATTTAAATTGATGTGCAAAGGAGCAAAGTGTGGTCAGAAAAACCTTTTTTACACAGCAAGTGGTTACGCTATGGAATACACTGCCTGGAAAAGTGGTGGAAGCAGGGTCAGTTGACATATTGGCGCTGGATGATTATTTCAGTAGAAATGGTATGCAGGCTGTGGGGAAAAGGCAGGAGATTGGGATTGGTAAAATAACTGCTGCAGACGATGGGCTGAATGGCCTCTTCCTTTGCCGTGATGACTTTGTGATTCTGTAATCTTGACAAAATTACTTATGGCCATCTCGATCTTTCTTCTTACTTCCATGTCATCTTTTGTCATCCATTGTTTGAAACAGACAAACATATGTATTTTCTACAGTGTGATTCTTTCCATTTTCAATCTTCGCACTAGTTTCTTCTAATATATTCTTCGTATTCATCATGTTTCTGATTCTTTTCAGTTGCCACGTTTATCAACTTTGGCAATCATGGCTCTCCAACTATAACAGTCCTTTTCGAGCTTGGTGTTGTTCACAAATCTTGTACCTATTCTGCTTTGTCAACTGTTTAATCTTTTCCTTTGTCCCCCTCTTACTTTACTACTCTCAAATTTGCCAATCACTACTAATGTTCTGTTTTCTCCATGATAAATACATGCCAAAATAAGTGTAGTTGCCTCTTGGTGGTCATCTGCAAAAGTTCTTGTGCATAGCCCATCCTCTAAACTTCCTCACTAGTTGTCATCATTGTACTGCTAATCTTCATCGTATGTCTTAGAAACCACATGCTCGATTTTTGTGCCTGTGTTGGTGTTGGATTGGAATTGGGCAGCTTTGAAACAGCACGAAAGCCAATTTTCAAAATTCCTGGCCCCATCTGCAGTGTCAGCAATTTCTACTGGTATGTGATAAGGATGCAGGCAGCAAACCTATACACAGATCATGGGGCAGCCCTAGTTTGGTGTCAGGAATCTTTGTATGGATGTTTTCTGAAGGTGTTGCCATTGTCACACGTTGAATGATGACAGATTAGTTAACTATGGTTTAAATGCAGTTTTTGTTCTTAAAAGCCAAGTGAGCATTACCTTGACCAGCATTACGAAAGTGGAGATGTAGTTAGATGCATTAGAGTATTTATTCAATGAGTAAACTGCTCTTGTGTTCAAATAAGCTTTTGATTTTGGCTGTCTCACTGGTCCCGTTTACATCGATTAACAGCTCAGATATGTGTTCCCCTACTTTTAAGCTTTAAATAATGAGCAAGATCTGGATGAGCATAAACTGGCACTAAGTTTCTATAGGAAATAAAGGGCTGAGGTGGTATTTGCAGGGCATAGGTTACTATGAAGGGTATGGTGGGCCATGGGTGGATGGCGGGCTTGAAATTGCACGTGTTGATTTTGATATAGCATGGCCACTATGTAAAGAGTAAGGGCTGGAACATACATAGAACACTTTTTCTGTTTTATTATTTATTTTTCTACACCTTTGATGACATTCAGAAAGCGGGCATAGGTGAGTTGGGAACATGAGGGGTACAGACAGGGGAATATGGTGATACAGGGATCAATCAAATAGAGTTAGAGAGCCTCACAGTTATCTGTTCCACTGTGCTGATGTCCAAGGGACTGGAGGCAGCTCTGTTAACTGAGCCACCTCAGCATCCACTGGTCTCTGTTTTGATCTTGGGCCCCTTTCTCAAAAGATAATCTTGATGCCAGCACACCCTGTCACACCATGAGCATTTTGGTGGGCACTGCTTGGCTGGAAGTGGGATCACAACATCAGGAATTGGAATGAATCTCAATTCTCACACTGAGGATGAAAATCCAAGCCCATACCTCTGGTGTCTCTACTTTATCTTCCATGATCTTGCTTGCATTCCAACTTTGCATCTGTGTGATAATGATGATGCAATGTAGCAGTTTAATAATTTCATTCTGTTTTTGCATTCTTATTTCTACAGGTCTGACAATTTTTTGAAGGTTTGTCTTGCAAGTGTTATGCTCTTGATACCTTAGTCATTTTTTCCAATAATGAGTAGGAATAATCATTTCAGAGCTGTCCTTGCAATGTTTTTTTAAAACTTAGTGTCATAGTTTTCAGCATTAATTATTCATTGATTATGAGTTGATAGGTTAGACCACCATGTGACATTGGTGAAACCAAATTAGTATTGAATCCTTTTATAGTCAACATACTGACAGCATTGGATTATTGATTATTGCTAACAACATACACAGTTTAATGAGGAATTTTCCAGAACTACTTTTACTTTGTCTTCATGAATGTGGTTCAAACTTGTTGCTTTGTCATATTCCTGAGGATGATATCAGCAATTCGAGGCATCACAGTTATAGACATCTGTGGAGGTGATATTCATTATTCTTGAGTCCGGTAGTCCTGAATACATTCCATGCTTATAGCTGATCTTGCTCACTCGTCCTGATCTGGACACATATACAAGTGGAAACAAATAACTTTGATATGTTTGTATCTGGCCAGTAAAGCCATGCAATCTTAATGTCTATAGCTGTCAATTTTCTAATGTCCATGAACTTCCAAACTTAGAGACATCCATCTTCCTATAATAGACAATGAAATTCTGCAGCTTCTCTTGCAAAGACTACTATTGTGAGCTGCATGAATACTAGAGTTATAACTGAGCCAGCTGTTAGAATACTGAAGATGTATCTCAGGCATCTGGACAGATATCGGGATACACTTCGGAATTAACCATCCAGAATTCTGATGGTGTGATGTGGCGATGATCTTGCAAAATGTTGTGCAATGCTAGAGCACTAGGGAGAGATAATGAGTCCTGTGTATCCAAGAAGAAGGAAGAGGAATGCCTGATATAACTGCCAGGGATGGTGAGAAACATTGATTTGGGTACACTAGAGGAGGGAACACATGAGATGTGTGTGGTACATTTTCAGAATGAATTCCAACTTCTCAGGTATCTCAATCTCCTGACCACATCGCTTGCTTGAAAAAACTGTAGGAGATGTAAACAATGATTTAGATATGACAAGGTGTATGTATTCTAAGTTATTATTTGTCTGCATTATCATTTTTCCTTGTCTACTGCTATTAAATCAACATGTTTTATACCATGTGAGTCTGTGATTTTTAATTGCCCCTAGCTACCTGAGAAACTCCCATATCTGCATCTCAAATGGCTAGTCATGCCATGCCCTTGCTTATCTCTTGTTTTTCCTCGTCTGTAATTGTCAAAGTGGAGATGGATCAAGAGCTATCTCTGGTTCTCTGCCTCTCTATGATTCTCTGTCCTCTTTTTTTCTGGCAAGGAGAAAATTCAGAGATCCTTATGTGTGAAAAATAGGTGTTTTCAAAAGATGGAAAGGAAATGTTTGTGGAATGTTGTAGGATATCTGGAAGCAGATTTTTTCTCTTCTCTGGAGGGAGTAGAATCTTCCAATGAATCTTCACAGTCTACAGCTTCATGTCCAGAGAAGTATTTTCAAATACTGGTACTGCCTTGTTACATTTTGCCTCCATTCCTGCGGCTCCTGATTCTGCTTGAAGACCTGTAACTTGAAGTCTGATTCTCGCATTGTCCCGTCAAATAATGGAACTGAAGTAGACGACTGCAAGTCATCGTCATGACCACTTGCTGATTCAAGTATTCATTGTTCATTAGCATTAACCCTTTCCTATCCAAGCAATACATTTGACTGCTGACTTAACTTTAAAACCAAAAAGGAAAGTTTGCATTAAAATTATCCCTTTCTCAATCAGCAGGTGTTTCAAGCTCATTAAAACTACCTAAATGTATTTGAAGTTTAATAGTGGTAACATAAGAAATGAGGCAGCCAATTGCGCACAGAAAACTCCGACAACAACAATTATTTACATGATCAGACAATGTGGTCTGGGAACAAATGTAAAACAATTCTAGGGACATTTCTTCTCCAACTGTATTCCAACTGTAACATGCTAATTTAGGAGAAATGCTAGGTTTTTCTCCAGTGAGAGACTGAAAACAAAATAGGGAAAAGAGATGTATCAAGAAAGCGGAAGAGCAAGAAAACTCAACAAAAATCTGTGCCTCAACACCAGCTTTAAGGAATTAATTTATCTTGTCTTTTGCAGATTGTCTCTGTAAAAGCAAATGAAGCACTTCTATTAATTACAATATGAACAGGAGTAGGCCATTCAGACCTTCAAGCCAGTCCCTCCATTCACTGAGATCTTGGCTGATCTGTGGTCTAACTCAACATACCTGCCTTTGACCCATATCCCTTAATGTATTTACATAACAAAAATTATCTACCTCAGATTTAAAACCACTTGAAAATCACTGAAATTACTAAAACAACTGATCTAGCATCCGCTGCCGTTGTGGAAGAGAGTTCCAAACATTTCCCACCCTTTTTGTGCACAGGTGCTTCCTGACATCTATTCCAAATGGTCTGGCCCTAAATCTCAGACCATGACCCCTAGTTCTCAACCAATGAAAATAGTTTATTTTTAGCTACCATGTCTTCTCCTGGTAATAGCTTGAAGACTTCGATCAGATCACTCCTTAACCTTATAAATTCTGGAGAAAACAGGCCTAACCTATATAATCTGTCATCGTTCTCGGACTTCAGGTGTTAAGTAATCATTTTTGTAGACCCTTGTTGTACGCTTTCCAAGGCTAATGTATCCTTCCGAAGATGCGATGCCCACATCTGCCCACAGTCCTCGAAGTGGGGTCTAACCAGGCTTTTGTATAACTGCAGCATAATTTCTGCATCTTTACACTTTAATCCTTTAGATGTAAAGACTGACATTCCATTAGCTTTGTTGATCATTTTCTGAACATGTTTGTGACAATTTAAAAATCTACACACCTGAATCCTCAAGTTTCTTTGGACATTAACTTCAGACCATCTAGAAAGTACCCTGATCTATCCTTTTTTGGTCTAAAATGAGACCTCACACTTGCTTACATTGCACTCCATCCACCACAGTTTTGCCCATTCAGTTATTTATCAATATTCCTTTTTTATTTTATGCTAACATCTACATTGTCTACAATGGTACCACTGGTTATTCCTTGCCAATCTGAGTGCCTACTGATCACTACATTTTGTTGCCTGCCACTCAACAAATTTGCTAGCTATGTTAGCAATTTACCCTCAATTCTGGGGGCTTCTACCTTAATTAACCATCTCTTATGTGGGATTTTTATCAAATACCCTTTAGAAGTTCTTCATGAAAACATCCATAGACATTCTTTGCCCGCTACCTTAGTCACTTCTCCAAAAAATTCATCGAGTTTTTTCAAGGCATGACCTTCTTATCATGAATTCTTGGTGGCTCTGCTTCATTAACCAAACATTTTTGAGATGTTCAGTTACCCCATACTTGATTATAAACTCCAACAATTTTCTCACTGCAGATGTTAGGCTAAATAGTCTGTAATTCCCAGATTTGCCTCTTTTGCCCTTCTTAAAAATGGGAGTAACATGCAATTTTCCAATCCAAAATCCTGTATCTGGGGAATGCTGAAAGATTATAGTTAGAGTTTTGACAATGTGCTCCCTGATTTGCTTTCACACCCTCAGGTGGAAAACATCAGATCCTGGGGATTTTTCATTCTTTAGTAATGAGGTAATTAAAAGGAATTAATGTTTTACTTCTGTTAATTTTATTCAGTTCCTGATGCCAATCCACTCTTAATTTCCTCAAGACTTTCAGGAAACTGTCCTCCTTTTCTGAAATAAGTACAGAGGCACAGTAGTTATTCAACATGTCTGCCATTTCCCTAAGGTCATTGACACTATCCCCACTTTCACCCTGTAGTGAACCAACATTGTTCCTGACCACTTACTTTCCCCTTACCAACTTGATGTCCCTTGCAAGTTATCTTTCATAATCCCTTTAGTGCCTTGTGCATTGTATTTTTCCTCTTCAGCAGAGTCTGTGCTTTTATTTTCTGCATTTTTGTAAGCCCTTTTGGTTTTATGCTGTCCTTTATCTCTCTAGTTGTCCCTGGCTGTTTCTAACAAATTTCTTCAACTGGCCTGTTGAAGATTGACTCCGAAAAAGCAAATGAAGTACTGACATTGATTATTATTAATTATTGATAAGCAAATAGGGTCAATTATCTGTAACATTTTCAAAACAGCGCCATACAGTCTCCAAGTAATGCCTGCAGGAATCATCCAGTCATTAGTCGTTCACAAGGAAGCACTATCACCTATGAATCAGAACATTTTGGATTCTAACTACACCCAAACGATATAATTTTGACTGATGCTTCAGTGTAGTACTTGGGACAATATGTGTTGTTGGTTGAAACGCTAAACTTAAGTCATATTTTTATGTTCAGATAGATATTAAAGATTATTTGACACTATTTGAGGAACAGCTGTGCCAAATGTATCCTGGTCAACATTTATTCCTTAGCATTTATTACTAGAAGCCATAATGAATGGTCATTTGTTTCATTTTCTTTTTATGGAATCTTGCTATATGTAGTTTACTCATGTCAGCAGGATTACAACAGCAGTTCGTAGATATGAAGCACTTTGGCAGCATCCTGACTCTTTTACAGTCTTACTCTTCCCTATCTGTTTGTTTGACTCTCCCTATATCTGTCTACATTTCAGACAATACTGAAATCCTAGAAAAGAAGACTGAGTTACACTGTGATGGATAAATGTTGCAGATGTTAAGCTGTAATCTGGCACAATATCATGCTTCACACAAATGTCTTAATCCAGTTTCCAAAAAATGAATGATTTAATGCTTTTTGCTTCAACATGACTTATTGATTTGATTTTATTGGCATATGTACAGTGAAAAGCTTTGTTTGCGAGCAGTGTAGGCAGATCATATTAAGCAAGGACATACAGATCTTAGGGTGCTTTGACAGAGAGAGGCAGACAGGTTATACTGCACAGGAGATGCGTGAAGCAAGATCAACTTTAATAAGGTCAGCATTAGCTGAAGTTAGAGAGCCTATTCATCAGTCTAATAATGGCAGGGAAGACACTTTTCTTGAACATGTTGGTACATGTGTTTAAACTTCTGTATTTTCTGCCTGACATTTTGCATATGGCATTCTGACACATTTTGTGTAACTTCTCTAAACAGTTTATACTGGAAATGTTGAATTTCAAATTCCTTGAGATAGTTGGGAAATGTGGAGGGAAGAGCTTCTGAAAAATGTTGAATTGTCATTCTCCAGGAGACAGATATAAATTTAAGATCCAAGAGAATTGTAAACTTTTTGATTGCAGATTAGCTGCAGTGAAGATCTAGCAATAGAAGACTGCAGGTTTCATTATTTCATTTCATTCAGTTTCCAACCTGTGCCACACTGAGCTGTTGTTATCATTTCTTTGCGCAACTGAGAGAGAAGATAAAATGGGTGGATGCTATTCCTGGCAGACTCCCAAGAAGATTTTCTGTAAGTCTGAAAACTGCTTTTGTCTGTTGAAAAGGGGTAGAAATGCCAAATTCAGACAGAAAGAAAATTTCATTCTTTGATAAATAGCTGAGAAAATTTGATGGCCTCCCTTTGCCCTTTGTTAACTGCTTTTTACAGTGCCAGGGTCCCATGACCCTACCCAGTCAGCAATTGGGCATTTCACTGTTTTAATATCTTGGATAACAGATTTCTCCTTGAGTGGGCAATACAATTTGATCCATGGAGTAGAGTACGGGGTTAAGGAATAATCACCAATCAAGGCAGTGCAAAGGTTAAGGAAACAGTCAAATGAAGTATGTTTTGTAATGTGTTCAGATGGGTAGAAGGAGATTTTGTCTGCATTAATAATAGACCCAACAAGAGTTTTTTCTTTGGATCTCAGATTAACCTTTAAGTCTGACAAATAGGACCCATTCCTTTTGTTTTGGGAATTAGAAGTCCACACAAAGGGCTATATTGTCAGCTTCGTTTCCTATTTAATTCTGTTGAACTGATTTTAGTCTTTAAACAGCTGAAAGATGCGATAGTCACCAAAGTGACTGCAGCTCAAAGGAGAATCACCAAAATGGCAAAGGGGCTATTTGTACCTAGTCAGGTGGATATTTATAATGAACTGTGCTAATTATAGACAGAAATCAAAATAGCTGATTTAAGATCGGTCAATTTGAACAAATGTGATCAAAGGAAATCTCTACAGAATAATAAAACCTTCGCATTTAATTGTGACTAAAGTGCTAATTGGATTGCGAGCCACCTTCGTGTGCATTTTTTCCCAATTAGTCCTTCATCCCTAATCAGAAGTGATTAGGGGTTCTCAACGTTCCTACACCAGCAATTTTGATATTTCTTACCTGTGACAAACTCAACAGCAACGAAATGATGAGTCTCTACTGTCGCTGGATTATTGATATAATTTCCAGTCTTTAGGATCTGATGGGTAACAGCAGTGACCTTACATGTAATAAAATGAGATATCCATGTTTATTCAGATTCTGTCCAGCAACAAATCAAGTTGTGGGAATATAGTCAAGCATTGAAAGTCACACAGAGTTAAGGGAAACTGTTGAATTAAGGGATATGTTGATAAAATCCCATAACATCAGGTCAAACAAGGAAAAGGAAACCTTCAGAGACAGTAGGATCTGCAGATGTTGGAGAATCTGAGATAACAAGGTGTAGAGCTGGATGAACACAGCAGGCCAAGCACAAGAAATTTCTGAAGAAGGGTCTAGGCCCGAAACGTCAGCCTTCCTGGTCCTCTGATGCTGCTTGGCCTGCTGTGTTTATCCAGCTCTACACCTTGTTATACAAGGAAACCTTCAACTGCTTTACTACTGACTCCCCCCACCCCCTTGGCTGATGAAACAATACTCCTCCATTTTGAATAACATTTGGAGGAAATACAAGGATGGCAAGGGCACAGAATGTACTCCAGGTGGATGACTTTAATGTCCATCATCAAGAATGACATAGTAGCATGACTACTGGTCAAGTTGACTCAACCCGAAAGGACATAACTGCTAACTGCTAAGCTTGATCTGTGCCAGGTGGCGACTGAACCAGCAAGACAGATGAGCCTATTTGACCTTGTCTCACCATTAAACATGTCATAGAGGAATATTTTATTTATTTATTGACTGGATGAGGACGTCGCTGGCTAGGCAGCATTAATAACCCATCCTTAATTGTCCAGAGGGCAGTTCAGAGTCAACCCCATTGCAGTTGGTCTGGAGTCACATGTAGGCCAGACTAGGTAAGGATAGCAGTCTCCTTCCCTGAAAACACTAGTGAGCCAGGTGGGATTTTCTGACAATTGACAATAGATTCAATGTCATCATTAGATTCTTAATTCCAGATATTTTTATTAAATTCAAGTTCCACCAAATGCCACAGTGGGATTCGATCCCAGGTGCCCAAAATGTTATCTGGGTCTCCGGATTAACAGTCCAGCAATAATACCATTAGACCATCGCCTTCCCATGTGTCCTTGCTAGATCAGTAAGAGTGGCCATCTCACAGTTATCGTGGAAACGAAGATACATTTTCACCTCGGGGATATTCTCCATTGTGTTACGAGGCATTAACACTATGCTGAAAGAGGACAGACTTTGAACAAATGTAGCAACTCAAGACTGGGCATCCATGAAACACTAAGGGCTATCATCAGCTGAATTGTATTCAACCACAACCTGTAATCTCATTGCCCACAAATCTCTTACACTACCGTTACATCAAACTGGGAGGTCAACCCTGGTTCAGTGAAGAGTGCAGGACGGCATTGCAGCACTAGGCATACCTAAAAATTAAGCTTTAATCTGGTGAAACTACATAACAGGATAAAATAGTGGAAACAACATGCAATGCACACAGCAAAGCAATCCTAATGTTACTGAATCAGATGTAGCTTCTGCAGTTCTGCTGCATCTGCAGTTTTGCTACATTCAGTTATTAGTTGTTTAATTCCCCATCACTATTCACAGATTTCATATTCTCACTGATAGCGAAGCTCAAGATGTCAGTGATAAAGAAGAGGCTGAAACATTCAGACCTATTAGTATCATTTAATATCAGGAAACAGTCTTTGCAGTGCTCAGTATTCAAACTATGGAGCCTGACAACATTCTGGCAATAGTACTGAAAATAACTTCTCCTAAACGTAGCTTTGCCTCCATCCAAGTGTTTTCAGTACAACTACAATACTGGTATTTGCCTGGCAATATAGAAAATTTCCCAGGTTATGTTTGTGCTCAAAATGCAGGGCAGACTCAACCTTTCTTATGAACCATCAGCAAAATGATGGAAGGTATCCTTGACTATGCTTCCTAGTGGCAAGTTGCAAAGGAATTACTTGCTCACAGATGCTCTTTTGCAAGGGCGACACTGCACCTGACCTCTTCACAGCTTTAGCCAAAACAGGGAGAACAGAGCTAAATTTCAGAGATGAGTTGAGAGTGACTACCCTTAACATCAAGGCTACATTTGAACAAGAATGAAGAACATTCTGCTTGGGCTAGTAACGTTAGTGCCACATTAGTGTCAGGCAATGACAGTTCAATAGTACTTGCACCTTACAGTACATACTGTTCTGGAACAAAACAAACAGTGTATCTAAGCATGGAGGCCAATATATAAATGGACCTATAAGCTTTCATTGATGGGATTCAACTTATATACTGAATATAAAAATGAACTGCTATCATAGGAGGGGAGATGTGGACATTTTGATTTGTCACCAGCATCCAGCAAAAAGAACAGTATGTCTCTAAACTTAATCTGCCTTTGTATGATGGTCCATATTGCTGCTTGATCCCTTGTACCCAGTTATCAAGTACTGGTGAGGAAAGCCATCCCTAGGGAGTGAAGGGCCCGGGCCATGTCACAGTGCATGGCCTCCCTTACTCCCTGGGGCAAACCACACAATGTGTACCCCATGTTGCATAGCACCATAGGCTGTTGCATGCAGCACCCTGTGTTACTTATGCCTTGCTGCCTTCAAATAAAACAAGAAATGAGACATCACCGCCACTCATTGATTCAAAGGCCTCCCTCATTTTGGCTTCCAGTTCCTTCCACATGCCATTGTCCCCATTGCAAGGCCTAGAACCTAGGTCCAGTTGCCCTGATTTATTCTAGGGATAGTTCTTCCAGGAACCAAGCATTTGTGTGGTTAAAAAAAGTTGAGACTCATTTTTAACGTGAATGTAGCATGTGAAAATAAGGCAATAGGGCAAAGATTGCAAAAGCATGACGTTTTAGGGCTGGAAAAACAGCACACTGATCTTTTATACTAGGATGACTTGTACATCAGAATTTAAGGGTAAATAAAGGGATTGCATCCCGCAACATTGGAACATGCCTTGGTCCTTGCTCGACTGATTAAAGCCTCAAATCTGGACATTGCAGCATTGGCAGTTGTTGTTGAGGTGTGCCAGCAAAGGAATGAGGACTTTGATTCTGTTGTTCCATAAAGGCAGTCATCAGTACAACAGTGGAACTGGTCATCATTTTGCTGGATGATATCAGTCCCATCTCAATCCACAATGTCCCTTTTAAATAAGGTGGGCCTGGAACACAAATGTTCCTCATACTAGCATAGTGCAACTCACTGTTTCCCATCTGTACAGGAGCTCCCAAATTTAATACTGTGTTCTTAATTACTGCCAAATCAGAGCTTTTGTTTTGAAATTAATCATTAATCATTTGTTTCATGCATATCTCTTTGTAGAACTTAGAATTCTTTTGCCACTTTTAAATTTGCACTTTCAAGGGAATCGTGCATTTTACGTTCTAGATCTCTGTTCATCAATACCCCTTAAAATCTATCAATTGAGTCAGATTTCATTATTTATTTTTCTTCTTGCATCTACCTGAATAAAGTTGTATCACCTCGTTAAGCTAAAAGTAATAAATAAATTTTCAATGGTATACAATGGTATGAAAGTAATCAATTCACCACAAAAATCTTTTCTAATTGCCCCACAGTTTACATTCTATTAATGTACAGCAAAGTTATTTTGCTTTTTTTTAGTGTAACTTCATGAAAACAATTTCATACATGCATTTCTCATGAGTTCAATTCATACTGGGAAAGGAGTATGTAATTTTTCAATCATGTATTGGCAATGAAAAAATGAACTGGCTTGGAGATCTGCTCAGTGTGATCAGTGTTAAGAGATTCATAAAGTTATATTGAAATACATTCAAATGTTCTGATATGCAGTTACATTTTTCAAATGCACTCTCTGTTAACATTTCGTTTTGCCTGACAGTGGAATTATTGAATAGGGGAAAACCCTTTGAAAATTTGCCAAAGCATTATATTCTTCTGGTAATATTGTGAAAGCAGCATCTGTATGGCATTCTTTCATCATCTGAGTTTGAGAATGAAGACATTCTTCAAGCAATAACCCAACACTTATAATTAATTCATGGGCCATTTTCTAAGTGTTCTGCTATGCATGGACCAGAGCTTGCGTGCAATGAAGTTACATTTTGTTCCAGCCTGAGCAACATGTACTATTATTGACAGCCATGGGGTTTGGAAGGAGGAACATCAAGTGGCCTCATGGAGGAATGTAAAGTTAGTAATCACTGTTTCGTAATAAGAGTGTGTTATTTAAGATAGAAATAAGAAGAAATTTCATTACTTAGAAGGTATTGCTCTTTGCAGTTCTCTTCCTCAAAGTGCGGTGGAGGCTGAATCATTGTGCATATTCAAGACTGAGTTAGATTTCTGAATACAAAAGACAACAATTAGAGAGGGCATTCAGGAATCTGGACTTAAGGCAATATTTAGATCAAATACAATATTATTCAACAGCAGAGCAGGCGAGATGGACTACCCTCGCTCCTGGGTTCCTTATGTTTTTTTGATCTGTTCAGATATATTGATTCCCTAGACTTCTCTGCCCACTTCAAACAGTTCCTTAAAAGCTTGATCTTAAACCATCTGCCCTCATATTATCTTTTCTAGCTCAGTGTTAAACTTTGCTTACACTGCACCTATGAAGCATCAGTGCTGTGCTGTGACACACAACTTTTAAGGAGGTGTATCTTAATTTGCTGTAAATTATTACATACTTTGACAGGATATGATGTAATAGCCACATGACTTGAAGGCAGCCTGAAGCAGCAATGGTAGAGGTGTATAATCCTGCCTTCAAATCACAATATTGTTTCACCAATCCTTGTGTGTGATTGGTGGATCTCTGTCTTAAAGAAGAATTTAATAATCAGGGTTAATACAGTGTGGAGCTGAAGGAACACATCAGGCCAAGCAGCCTCAGAGGCTGATGTTTTGTTCCATCACCTCCACACTGTATTATCTCTGACTCCAGCATCAGCTGTTCTTACTATCTCTTAATAATCCGGGGTGTTGCCTTTAAGATGAGATGATAAATTGAGCTCTCATGCACTTTCTCAGGTAGAAGTAAAACATCATATGGCACTATTTGAAAAATATCAGGGGAGTTATTCCCATCTTCTGGCAAACATTCAACACTAAATCCATGTAACAAAGCACAAGCAGATTCTTGGTAATTATCACATTATTGTTGTGGGAACATTGTTGTGCCAATGTAGATTGTCACTTCCTTCATCTCACCAGTAACAAGATTTCAAAGAGCGCCCCACTGACAATAACGTGCTTAGGAATGTCCAGTGATTAAGAAAGGCACCATGTAAATGTAAGCCCTTTTCTCTTTGAATCTGCTTTGAATCCTCTTTTGAATCTCTGCCAATGGAATGAAACATTGTTCTGAGTATAGGTTGCATTACAATGAAGTACTAATATTGTTGAGTTAAGTAGTTATGGCAATACGCTGTCAGCCATTTGTTGCAGTTTTCTTTAATTGAGAGCATTTTAGATAGATGGTTTAATCACCCAAAAAGTCTTGCTGTTTACTTCTCCCTTTGTGAAGTCGTTTAATGTCTTGAAATCCCGTAATAATTGGTGCATCCCACCTTCCATTGTTGGACATTTCCCCCATTTGCGCACCCCCTGCTGCATGATCCTTTCCTATTGAATGATTTTTAGAGTCTGCAGCATTTCTTTCTTTTAATTAATATTTTACCTGAGTTGCACTTCATAACTTCTGTTCCTGTCCACCACAAATCCAATTGTCTCCTATTACACATTTGGGGAGTATTACCATGATAAATAGGTGGGATTTGCTGCTGCTATGGATAGTGACATTAAAATGATTTTTAAAAAAGCAAGCATTTCAGAAAACTGCATTCAGCCAGTTGACTTCGAGATTTTATATGACCAGATCCATCTGAATTTAACGGGCGCAGTTAGACCCAATTTTTTCTCCAGCTCAATCCACAGAAAAGATTGAGGTGAGGTAGGAAAATGTGAAGTCTGTGAGGCAGGACTGGGAAGAAATAATGGATCTGCCGAGGCAGTCCTGTTTGTGTATTTTAAGAAGGAGGTAGAAGCGGGCCCATGCGGGCTATGAACTGGAGGCAGTGATGGGGAGGTCACCAAATGAAATAAATTTAGTGACTGCTGGAAAATGGCCTGATGTTCCATGGTGGGGTCATGGCCCAGGGGGAGATAGGAGGAGGTAGCTGAGAGCTAGTGCTCAGCCTCTGTGATGTCCCTTCCCACTTACATCTGCAATTCCTTTGATGCTTTACATCAATTTCAGAATTTCCAGTTCACAGGCTCCAGCCTCCTCCTCTTTGCCATGGGCATGCAATCCCTTTACATGTTGGTCCCCCATCAGGGAGGTCTCAGGGCTCTCCGCTTCTTCCCAGATAAAAGGTCTGATCTGCCCCCATTGACTAACTTGTCTTTGAACTACTCTCAGTTTCTTAGGTCAAGGGGGTGACCATGGGTATCCACATGGGCCCTTGTAATGTCTGTCTGGTTGTGGGATACGAGGAACATTCGTTGTCCCAGTCCTAGTCCAGATATCACTCACAACTCTTTCAACAGTATATTGATGGTTTCATCGGTGCTGCTTCCCTGTCTTGTCTGGAATTGGAAAAGTTTATCTGTTTCATTTCTGGTTTCCACCCAACGTTCACCTTCTTGGTCCATCTCTGCTTCCGTTTCAGGGGATAGGCTGACCACTAGTATTCACTCCAGCAGTCAGCATTCCTTAGACTCGTTTCTAATGTTTTTCAAGTTTAAAGAGTGGAAGATTTAAAAATCCTTCGTTCATTATACTTAATCAAAATTTGAATTACATCTGTTTACATTCGACTCCATCAACTTATGACTTCCACACTGTAATTACCAAAATGGTGTCTTTTTGAATTCAGTGCTTTGTTCAAATCACCCTGCTGAGTTTGGGTTTCAATCCTGTGTCAGTTCCCCTTCATGAGAAAATGGGAGATGTTCAGAAGTGGAGATAAGACTTCTGCAACCAGGCCACAGCCCAGCATTTTTAAAGGTCAACTCCTTACTTTGCTAAGCCCAACCCTTAATATACATCTGTCTCAGTCTATTTACTTAATTTACTGTGTCTGTTTGATACAATAGATTGGTTCTCGGTGAGACCGGCCGACTTACTTCTGTGAATAGGAGGAAAGCACTATTAAGCCTAATGTCACCAAAGTAGAATCAAATTTACACCATTATTTTGCCAGATACATATCATTTTAATTTTCTAGATGTGCCTTTAAGTGTAAATCTTTCCATGCTTTTGCATAATTTGAAATGACAGTGCTTACTATAGACACAGTTGGATGACTGTATGCCTTGGACTGAAATATGGCAATGGTAGTTTTTCTTTGCCCAAGTAACATTTGCAAACGTTCAACATTTTGTCATCCAAGACCTTGATTGTGTTTACTGCAGCTTTATTCTGACATAAGCATGAATAAATGGAAATCATTAGTTGATCCATTTTTGTATTTATGAAATTCAAGGCTAAAATTTAATATATTTATCAGAGGCAGCAAGCATTTGCTGGTGGCTATAATCTGTCAACAGCACAATATCTTTTCTACCAGTAAAACCAAATTAAAGCAAGATTGATGAGCCTGGTGATGTAATGGACATTTGGCACTATGAAGCTAGGCTTTGAGCTGGAAACATTGCTCAGAGAATATTGTTATCATTGGGGAATTGATAGATAAAACTGGAGTGTGAGGAAGAGTGGCACTGTTTTAAGTGCCAAATGGAATTAGATCTGAGCCCAGTGAAATTGACAGGAAAACTGTTCGGAAAGTGAAACTAAAGCTTTCTGTAAATTATGTTGACCACTGCCATCCTGTTTTACGTACTCCTGTAGGTTTAATTCATAACTTGCAGTTATTCATATTTTAATTCTAGGTCAGGATGACAGCTACATTGTGCATTATGGTTCATATATAGTGTATTTTATTTCTAAAACAATGCTAATGGTTTAGATGGCATTGGAAAAGAATTGTGGTGAAACTTGATACCTTGTTGAAGCATCATTTTTTCATGTTGCTCAAATTTGTTTATCTTTTTCTCTTAAAGCAAACTTTAAGTAGCCATTTTGTTTTACATGTGTTTTTCAATATGATTTATTTAATTCCTGGCCAAGATTCGAGCCAGCACCATTTCAGAGTTCTTGATTGTACTTTTGCATTTGAGCAGAAAAGGCAATGGAAACACAGTTTTACTGTGAAAATAATGGTGATGTTAAAGGTGCTGAATGCAAAGGTGATAGAAGGGAAGTCAGAGAAAGATAGACCATTATATAAGAGTTGGAATGGCTCATTTGGCACTGCTCCTTCCAATGAACTGGAAGAGCCCAGGTTCAAGTCTCACTCCAGGACATGTTGACCCAGGAAAGAAGGTTCACGTAGCAGATTATTAATCAGCTTGTAAAATCCTTCTAATACTACAAAGTATTCTCCAAAGGTGATCACCAGATCAGTCTAGTGTCTGTTGTCAGGAAATTACTAAAACATATAATTAAAGGTAGAATGACAGAATGCCTTCAAATTTTTCAGCTAATCAGACAGAACCAGCATGGTTTGTGAAGGGTACGTCATGCTTGCTGAAGCTGATTTAATTTTTTTGAAGTTGTGATTAATGTAGTAGACAGTGGAGTCTCCACGAATGTCTTTTACCTGGACTTCCAAGTAGAACTGGATTGAATTGCAGAAGCATTATTGACTTGGCTGATCAGAAGGAAACAGGTATTAGAGTTAGTGAGCAGGTACCTAAATTGGAACTGTGTGACTAGTGGCATCTCTTGAGGATTTGCCCTCGGACTCAACTAGTCTTAGTATTCAATAACTACTTACATGATGGAATAGACAGCCAACATCTATATTTGTCAATAACACAAAGGTATGCAATACTGTAAAAGATGCTGACAGAAGAATAAATTATTCAGAAATACTTTTAGATTAAGTGGAAGGTCAAAGCTGTGCCAAATGAATTTCAATGCAGGCAACTGTAAGGCTGTCTATTTTGAATCTAAAAGGACAGAACGATACACTTTATAAATGATGAAAACCTAAAAATAATGGAGATCCAACAGACTTGGAGTCCAGCTATGCAGATCACAGAAATGTCATGAACAAGTGTAGAAATTATCAAGAAGGCTAGGGGAAACCATCTTTATTCTTAGAGGACTAAATACAACAAGGTTGAAGTAATGTTTCAGCTATAGAAAGCCATGGTCAGACCATGACTGCAGTACTGCGGGCAGTTACAAGTAACCTATCTGAAAAAGGTTATGTCAGCCTTGGAGGGGGTGCAGAGCAGATTTACTTAAATGATACTACAGTAGAAAAGGCTCAAGGGCCAATTTGGCCTACACCTGTTTCTTTGTTATTCATGTATAATTAGGACAATGTCCATGACTGCATGTGTGTTGTTAAATGCAATTTTTTTTTCTCTAAAGTGTTGATCTCTAAAAGCTTTCCAGAAATGGCATTATGCCATCTGATTCACCACCTAAGTATAATGATTGGTTTAAAGTTGTGTATTTACCTCATAGATACGAACACAGCTTGTTAGAAATAGTTTTCAATTGTCAGTCCAATCTAAGTACCCTTATAATTAACAGTATAGTAAGTTTTATCCACAAGATAACCTACTGGCACTGAAAAATAGCATGTATAAATGAGGAGTGTCATACCTCAGGCATCTAATTATTTCTGAAGTCTAAAAATAACTTAAAATACTGTTTAAACTTTTACTTTTTTTATCTTTCACCCCTTCTCTTAATCCATTTTTCTTTGTCACTCCTTTTATTTTACTTTTTGTGCCTGATTTTTACATTCTAAGTTGCCCTACCTGGTTCACACTTCAGATTGTTCAGTAAAGATTCATTAATCTGATTGGCTAAAGTGATAAGCAGTAACTTTCCCTATTCACAGAAATTCTAGTTCTCCAGAAGAAGGCACGATGCTTTATGGTTGGTTGGCTGGCAGAGCGTGGTCATACAGAACTCAATAGTGATTTCAGTAGTAAGTGCAAGCCCAGCAAATAGTTGGTGCCTCACTTTGTGAATTCAATCAATGAACATCATGGTAAAACAACAGTGTTAAAAGAAGGAAATGCTATGAAGACTACTTTGTTAACTATTGTGGGATGGTTTTGTAGCTACAATTTAAAGAGTGAAAGAAAGTTAAAGAGCCAAATGTCAAAATGATAAAATTTGGCGGGAATGAGGTGCGAAAGTAGAAGAAAGGATCTGGTTTAATCTTATGGTATGTTTTCATACCAAGAAATTAGATTAGATTAGATTCCCTACAGTGTGGAAACAGGCCCTTCGGCCCAACAAGCCTACACCGCCCCTTGAAGCATCCCACCCAGACCCATCCCCCTATAACCCACACACCCCTGAACACTACGAGCAATTTAACATGGCCAATCCACCTAGTCTGCACATCTTTGGACTGTGGGAGGAAACCGGAGCACCCGGAAGAAACCCACGCAGACACAGGGAGAATGTGCTAACTCCACACAGACAGTCACCCGAGGCTGGAATCGAACCTGAGTCCCTGGTGCTGTGACGCTGCAGTGCTAACCACTGAGCCACCGTGCCGCAGGTAAGGATCAAGCAGTAGCTTGTCCCTCTTGTCGTGGCACCTACATTCAAGTGTGTCTTCAGGGAAGGTTCGTTCTTCCATTCTTACAGTTTTATTTATTGCTAAATTCCCCTACTGCAGTAAGTTATTTGAGGACTTACCAAATGTTACAACTTCTAGCTTGAAAAAAACTTTGGTGAGTTCCACTGGGAACCTGACAGTGTAATATTAAGGAGAGCTCTGACAGAATTGTTTGGATCTTCAGAGACACAAAGATCCGGGTCTGGACTAAAAGAGCATCAGTGATTGTGGGTCTTCTTTGGTCTGTTAGGATTTATGAATGGTGGGTTGTGTTGTGGGGTTAAGTCAGGGATGGATTAGCTTCTATTCCTACCCATCAAATCATAATCCATTGAACTGCACTGCCCATGATTATTTTCTAGTTCTGAAATTTTTATTTTTACTTGATGTTCAAGCAAAGATACATTGCATATAGGCAGACATGACTGAGTGGAATGGAATGGTACTTGTTTAAAGATAACTAAATCACACCTGGTTCAGCTGTCTTGTGGCTCCTGTAAGAATGTAAATCCTATGAAATATAGGCACTTAAACCTCTGCTTCTGTGTTCTGAAGTAATTATATTAAGCAGCCAAAATGCCTCATTGTCTGACTGTCTAGTGAATTCTCTGAATAAGTCCTTCCTGTTCTGTTCCACAGAAGAGTTATTTATTTCAAACAAATGAATGTGGCTTCTAACAAATAGCTCTTGTATCTATGTGACATTAAATGTAAAGAACAAAGAGCTAGATAAAAGAGTCAGATAAAATAGCTCCTTGGGCATATTCCGTCTAAATATATATCCATCTCTAATCCATGGAAGGAATATTTCTGAATGAAAAGAAATTTGAAATGAAATGGTCACAGAGAAAGAGTCAGAAAGATATACAATTCTGTATTGCCAAATGGAAACTTGAGAGAATAAACCTTTCCACAGATGGCAGATAAATGGAAATGTTTATTTCAAAAATAAATAATGGCTGCAACAATGGTCCTGCCCATCATCCAAAAAGCCAGGGTAACCCACTATGGCTGTTTCCAGAAAACATGGCACAGTTGCAATGTAATCAGGCAGTTAGCTGTCTGCCTCTTTAAGGGGAAATATTCTACTTCGAAGACTTGCCCGTCAGTTACAAGCTGGCAGCTTTTCAATCTGAGAAGTACCGGTGACAATAATGACCACTGCAGCGGCTAAAGCAGACCTGTAGCAGGCAGCATGGCAAAGGTCTCCGAAGTGGGATAAGCTTATGGGAGGAACCATTTTGGACCAGTGGGAGGTCAGTTTGGAAAGTGGAGTTGTGGAGATTAGGGTGTGTCTTTGAACAAAGGCCTGTCTTTGCCATCGACTGTACACTTTGGCGCCCTGTGATCCTATCAGGAGTATGAACGCCCTATCGAAAAAGTCAAATGATCAGGAGTGCTATCAGCTTTTACTCAATTTTCTCTTCATGCAAAGTATGGTCCCTCTATTGGCACCTGAATGAGATTCTTAGAGGATTACTGATTGGCCTCTAAAACGTCCTAGTTGGCCCACAATCCCGAGCCTGACTTAATTGAAGCGAGTCATAAAAGCAGAAGGCCCTCCACCCCTTGTTTTCCTACCCGATTTCACAACTCCGTCTGCCTCCAAACTAGCTCTCAATGGTGTCATTAAATTCCATACAAGCAATATGTATTGATTAGAATATCAACATGGTGTCAGTGGTGAGGGAAGGCTCATTTTCATTTCAATGTCATTAATCTTAGCATCATCCTGTGTTATTTAATTTGTTTGTTTAAGCCAGGAGTGTCATGGTTGTGTTATTGCTCAAAATCACTGAAGTACTGACTAGATGGAGTTCTTAATTCACACGGTGATAACTAAGTTCCATAAAGAGTTGAAATGAGAAAATATTGGAGCTGAAATGCCTTAGATTTACTTTCCATGTCTTCAAGCTGTTTCCAGATTCTTTGAGCAAGGCAAAGAGCTAAGTACCAACTTCTTTTGGCAGAATGTTCTATATAATTGACATGATTTTCAGAGAGATTTGTCATTTTAGTGTGTGCATTTGTAAACACTAAGAAATATTCTGTCAGACTTTATTTCTTCCTGAGGTTGTGCCTTTAAGTACTCTGCATGTGCTGCTACTAAATTAGCTTGCTTATACTATTGAGCTTGGCATTTCCTCCAAGTCAGCCTGTTCAGTGGTGTCATCAGCATGCACTTTAGAAGTATTCAGAACCACTATGGGAACATATAACATGCATTCAATTGTCATTCTTTCTAACACTCAACAAATAAAGCTTAGATTATGAGGGGATGTAAAATGGTCAATATGTTCTGGGCAACAACCTTACATTTTAATGATTTATAACTGGAATGTTTGGAAAAAGGAATGACTCCCCTAGGACTTCCTTTTTAAACTTATCCAAATATTTTTATTCCACAATTGGTCTTCTCCACCTGGAGACTTCTTCAGACCATCAGGCAATTCTAATGCTCGTTTTGAGAAGTGTTGCAGTGCCTGAAAACATTACAGAATATAGTGAAGGCGTGATTGTTCTGCATGAAGCTGTGAAGTGATTTGTCAATTATACATGGTAACAATTAAATGCAATGAAAAGTTTAAATATCACCTCGTGAAAGACGAGTATACTTTAATGAAGTATTCTGGTTAATCAGTGCTGAAGTCAAATGCAGCTCCAAAGTGGATCTTTGTGCTCTCATTACTTCGTTATTATTGAATGCAAGTTCAGAATGCTT